>NW_019154124.1:5947442-5953424 GCF_002288905.1 Enhydra lutris kenyoni
CCCCCCCCCCGTTTTTGTTTTTGTTGTTTGCTTTTTTTTTTTTTTTTTTAAGAAAACCACGTCTCAGGATCCCGGCTACACAGGGATAGCACCAAGCCGTCCCACTAGAGGAGGAGGAGGGACAGGAAAAGAGGATCCAGGTGGTCAAGCACCGCCAGGCGGGAACACTTTTCAAGGCCAGCAGGGCCAAGCACGGTGCGTGACCTCCTCAAGACGTGACAGCTCAGTATGAATAAAAACCTCGATCGAGGAAGATGAATACAGAACTTGGACCAACATGTGGGGCAGAGAGAAGGCACGCCGGCTAAGCCGGCTGCCGCCACCGACTAAATCATCAGGGGCACAAAAGGAACGCAGCGCCGGGCGGCGAGCAAGGAATCCAGCCTCCCCTCTGGGGCCAAGCCTGGTTCTGCTCCGGCCCGGCCCGCCCGCCTGTGACAACCCACCTCGGATGGGCTTGTCGTCCTTCTCCTCCTCTTTGGTTTTCCGCTGATCCGCACCAAGGTAATCTGGCATTTTCGGAGTTCCGAGGGCCTCAACTGCTCAGTGATTACACAGCACCTTCGTCGCTTCCGGTGGTGCCGCTCTTTCCTTTCCTCACCGGAAGTAAGCGGAGTTCTGCGGACCGGTTTAGTCTGCGCACGAGAACCGGAAGAGAGTCCCGGAGGACAGGCGGTGGAGTTCACTCGCAGTTCCGGGACCAATTCCCGGTGGGGACGGGACGTGGGTCGGCCCTGGTCCCTAACTAGGGAGCGTCAACCTGAATGACAGATTCCGAGACCCACCTTGGGTACTACCCGGAGTTTAAGTCCTCATTTAGTCATTTCTTTACTGTGCACTCTTTGGTAACTACTCTGTGCTCTGTTTATCCTTTACCTCACAGCGTTGTGAAAACAGTATTAAATAACGGTGTTTCCAAAGTCTCTGCAGTATTAGATACGCAGTAAGTAGTAGCTAGATCTACAAATAGAGTGAAGGTAAAGAGAAGTTGTTCCTTAATTTGATGTCGGTGTGAAATGAGATAAACAGTTTAAGTGTTTCAACCTCCTGCCAAAGAAGACTGGTAGGAGCCATCCTCAGGTCCGGGGGAATTGGGGAAAAGAGCAGGTTTTGAGAGAAATTAGTTTAGGTGATGAATAGAAGTGAGTGGTTAGGAAAGAACTGAATTTACAAATGAAAACCTGACCCTTCTTTACGCTAAGGTCAGACATAGGGAATAGAGTGAAAACATAACCTCCAGGGTGGGAGAAGGAATTTGGGTGTCATAAATTCCATAAGGGATTAATATCTCAAATATAGGAAGAACTCCAACTCAAGAGGAAAACAGCCCCATTTTTAAAATGAGCAATGGGGGCGCTTAGGTGACTCGGTGGAGCCTCTGACTCTTGATTTTGGCTCAGGTCACGATCTCAGGGTCCTGGGTTCGGAGTCAGCTTGTCTCCATTTTACTGTTCCTCTCCTTGCTCACACGCTCAAGTAAATAAAATCTTGAAAAAATAACTAAAAATGGGCAATGGACTTGAATAAACATTTCGAAGAAGATACATAAATGGCCAGCAAGCCCAGGAAAAAGATCCTCAATTGGGGAAATGCAAATCAAAGCCAGGAGATACTGCCTTATACCCATTAGGATGGCCACTATGAAAAAAATGGGGTGAAAAGAAACAAAAGTATTGGTGAGGATGTGAAGAAAAAAGAATCCTTCATTCTGTTGGTGAGAATGTAAAATGATAAACTAGGGAAAATAGTATGGCAGTTCCTCAAAAAAATTTAAAAATGTAATTACCATATGATCCAGCAATTTCAGTTCTGGATATACTCAAAAGAATCAAAAGCCAGGTCTCAAAAAAAATAATAATTTATATCTCCATGTTCATAGCAGCACTATTCACAATAGCCAAAAGGTGAAAGCAACCCAACAGGCAAATGAATGGGTAAGTAAAATGTACATACCATGAAATATTATTCAGCCTTGAAAAGAAGTTCGGACACATACTACAATTGTAAAGACATTATTTGACATAATTAGCCAGTCACAAAAAGAAGAATAGTATATGATTCCACCTATATGAGGTACTAGAGTAGTCAAATTTCTAGAGACAGAGATTAGAATGGTGGTCGCCAGGGCCTAGGGGTAGGTAGACATGGGGAGTTGTTACTTATTGGGTGTAGTCTCAGTCTCACAGTTTCACAAGATGAAAAGAGTTTTGACAATTGGTTGACAATTGGTTGTGCAACAAAATGAATGGGGCCCTGTGTGGGTCAGTCAGTTGAGGGTCTGCCTTCGGCTCAGGTCATGATCCCGGGGTCCTGGGATCAAGCCCCTTAGTGGGATTACCTGCTCAGCGGGGAGCTTGCTTCTGCCTCTCCCTCTGCCCCACCTCCCTCTCTCTCTCTTTCAAATAAATAAATAAAAATCTTTATTAGAGGGGCACCTGGGTGGCTCAGTTGGTTAAGCTTCTGCCTTTGGCTCAGGTCATGATCCCAGGGTCCTGGGATTGAGCCCTGCAGCGGGCTCTCTGCTCAGCGGGAAACCCGCTTCTCACTCTCCCTCTCCCACTCCCCCTGCTTGTATTCCCTCTCTCACTGTTTCTCTCTCTCTCAAATAAATATAAAAAATCTTTTAAAAAGAAAGTATTTTTAAAAAATACAAAATGAATGTATTTAACACAACCAAGCTGTACACTAAAAAAAATGGTTAGGGTGTGAATTTCACATGATGTGTATTTTACCACAATTTAAAAAAAAAAAATCCATGTGACCTTAGAGGTAATTCTAAGAATGGATGTGGTATGTGTGAGAAAAAATTAAGAAAGTGTAAGCAGGTTACTTTGAGCCTTAAAGCCTGTCTTAACAAGTGCTTACATTAATAAAGAAAGGTATCAGGAAGAGGTTTAGGGGGAGATGATTAACTTATCTTTGAAATGTCCATTTTGGTTTTTTTTTTAATAGTTCTTTTTTTTTTAAGATTTTATTTATTTATTTGACAGAGAGAGATCACAATAGACAGAGAGGCAGGCAAAGAGAGAGAGAGAGACAGAGACAGAGAGAGAGAGAGAGAGAAGCAGGCTCCCTGCCGAGCAGAGAGCCCGATGCGGGACTCGATCCCAGGACCCTGAGATCATGACCTGAGCCGAAGGCAGCGGCTTAACCCACTGAGCCACCCAGGCGCCCCTGAAATGTCCATTTTGAAGTGACAGTTTCGTTTTGTGGTAGATAGCAGGCCCATCAACTTACTTAACAATGAAAATGTAATTCATAGAGACTAATTCTCCAACTTCTGGTGCTCTTTAACACATCAAGTCTTTCATTTTGCTCAACCTATTCTAGACACGGCCGCGGGGCTGGAGGGGGTGGGGGAGAGGGGTGAATCTTGGTCCACTGGTTCCCTTTTGCTAGTTTTTTCGTTTTACCTCAGTCTTAGAAGGAATCATAGTAGGAGTACAATTGATTTTATTATACATTAAACAACTAAGTTCCAGAATCCTGTAATTGGTAATATCTTGGTGGTCGAGGGGGGAGGACAACTTCATGCTTTTAGAGCAGTGTAAAGAGATTGCTGGCCTTGGAATAGAATCTTTTTTTTTTTTTTTAAGATTTTATTTATTTATTTATTTGACAGAGAGAGATCACAAGTAGGCAGAGAGGCAGACAGAGAGAGAGAGAGAGAGAGGAGGAAGCAGGCTCCCTGCAGAGCAGAGAGCCCAATGAGGGACTAGATGCCAGGACCCTGAGATCATGACCTGAGCCGAAGGCAGAGGCTTAATCCACTGAGCCACCCAGGTGCCCTGGAATAGACTCTTAACACTGAGGAGGTAGAGTCTTCTCCAAATGTTATGATGATTAAATAAAACCATACAGGTAAATTACTTAGTAATATCATAACAAACATTTGTTGACATTATTTAGGTAGATACAAATATGTTACAGATCTATGTACTAAATTTTTCTATAGATGCGTAAAGACTACAATAATCTCAATAGTAATTAACACATATCTTTACTTTTTTTATTTATACGAGTAGGGGTACTGGAAAAATCAGCGGTTAGCCTCGGGCTAGCAGTGATTTAAAAATAAAAACACCATTGTAAGAGGTGGTTCGGAAAATTATGCTCCACGTGTAGCATCTGGTGGAAGAACCCAATCCTTTTCGCCGCGGAACTGAGGAGCTTAGGAACCTTTCTTTTGTGAGAGTCTGTCGCAAACCGGATCTGAGTCAGCTGAGGAACGAGGCTGCCGCACACGTTGGCGCGGTGTGTGGGGGTGGAATTGGCCTCTGCACAGCGAAAGATCCATCCCGGAAGTAGTTATTGGTCTTCTCCATGCGCCGGTTCCTCGGCGTCGTAGAGTCAAGGCGCGAGGCTCGGACCGAGAGGCAGAGCTGGAGGGGACGCTAAGCGCCCTCCGCCCGGGACGCGAACCTCTGCCCCCGCGGGGCTGGTCCCGGGGCCATCATGCTGCTCCTGCCGAGTGCTGCGGACGGTCAGGGCACCGCCATCACCCACGCTCTGACCTCTGGTACGTGCCCACTCAACCCCGGCTCCGTCCCGCGTTAGCCACCCTTGCCTCAGTCTTCCACCAGCGCGACCCCAAAATAGGTCTGTCTTTGTCCCTGGCGACTAGCCCCGGGACTTGTGGGGCCGTGACGCTAGTGCCTTTTGGCTCCAGGCTCTACAGTAATCCTTGCCCAGCCTGAAAGGAAGGAGGGAGGGGGCGTCTTCTTTTTGCTCCTAGTTTCTTCCTCCTCTCCCGGCTGCTGACTCATGGACCGGCCAGGGCAGTTCGGGACCGAACCCTCTAGTACCCTAAAAAGGTTCTTGAAAGCATCTCCTTGCCAAGGCAAGAAACTGCCCGCAGCGAGCTCCCACGTGCCTCGGGTCGTACAAAGCTTTGCTGCCGGTGCTCTGTGGAACACCTCGCTCCCGCTCTGCGTTTGCTTTGGCTTTTTTAAACGTCAGAACTCAAGACGCTGCTCCTTATACTCGTAGTTGGTATGAACAGGTCGTTGCCAGTACGGCTGCTGAGATTTGTGTAGACAAAGTTTTTGAAGAATGATTAAATGAAAGTTAACTGGCTGCTGTAGTTTCTTTGACGTATAGCCCAAGACAGTCGTGGATATTGTAAACCTAGTCTCCAGTCGGCGATCCGCCTTAATTACCAGCGCCGCTTGTAGAGACAGTTGTCGGGTGTGATTTTGAGCTTATCTCGTGGCACATGTTGCGTTCTGCTTACGGAAGTCTGTGTGTAATCCTAACACCTGAAGGAAAAGGCTTGAGAGGTGATGTTCTTAAAAACTGCACCCTTACAACACAGCTAGTACTGATTGAACGGAGAGTTTGAATCCTGTCCTATGTATGGTGCAGGAGATCTTAATTTCCCAAACCAACGAAAGCATGTAAAATCAGTTATTCTTAGGAAATTGTGACCATTAGGTACAAAGGGCAACTTACATTTGCGTTACTTATTGCTGAAAGAGTAAAGCTTTTTTCATTCATATAGACTGAATTAAAATGGAAGTTTATTTCCCTGACTCATTACCTTTTTGGAATTGTTAATATACAGAGGTACGGTGATTTATCCCTGCTTCTCAGGAATGACGATAAAGCCTTACTTTGTGGTTTTCAAAGTGGTTTCAAAATGTGGTTTGTCATTCAGTCCTCCAAGGAAACCATAGAAGATAGATATTGTTCGTTTTACAGTTGAAGACATCCCTGACTCGTTTCACACAGTTACTAATTGTCGGAGCTCGACTAAATCCAGAGCTTCTGATTTCAGATCTAGAGCTTGTTTCACTATAGCAGAGCTGTGTCAGTAAATCCTCATTAGCTGCTTGGAAAATTGTCTTCCAGAACAAATCATTGCTTATGAATTCTTAAAAAATTTTAAAAGCTATCTGAGGGGCGCCTGGGTGGCTCAGTGGGTTAAGCCTCTGCCTTCGGCTCGGGTCATGGTCTCAGGGTCCTGGGATCGAGCCCCACATC
>NW_019154124.1:5953524-6108955 GCF_002288905.1 Enhydra lutris kenyoni
GGTGGCTTAGTGGGTTAAGCCTCTGCCTTCGGCTCGGGTCATGGTCTCAGGGTCCTGGGATCGAGCCCCACATCGGGCTCTCTGCTCAGCAGAGAGCCT
Organism: Enhydra lutris kenyoni; assembly: GCF_002288905.1. Lineage (NCBI taxonomy): Eukaryota > Metazoa > Chordata > Mammalia > Carnivora > Mustelidae > Enhydra > Enhydra lutris. Next base: position 5,953,624 of record NW_019154124.1, read on the forward strand.
GCTTCCCTTCCTCTCTCTCTGCCTGCCTCTCTGCCTGCTTGTGATCTCTGTCTGTCAAATAACTAAATAAAATCTTTAAAAAAAATAAAAATAAAAAATAAAAGCTATCTGAATTCAGGGTTTTAATTAAGATATTTTGACTTGTTTTTGAAAATTTTTTTTGATGAGGATGGTTTATCATTTATTTTATTACAATCATTAGTCTAAAAGGAAAGCAGTTGGCAACATTTCTCCCTGCTCGTCACCTTCCTCTCATATTCTCAGAAAAGTTTTGATTTATTGTTGACATTGCTGAATGTTTTGTCAGATAACTGGAAGAGGTTGATTGAATACTCTGTAAATATTAGGAAATGATTATTGCTAACCCTCACGTTAACTGGAATGCAGGCATACCATGTTTAATGGCACTTTACTGTGCTTTGGTGATAGTGCATTTCTTACAATTGAAGGTTTGTGGCAACCATCTGTTGAGCAAGTCTATCAGCACAACTTTTCCAACAGTATTTGCTTACTCTGTGTCTCTCACATTTTGGTAATAAAGTATTTCAAACTTTGTCTTGATTCTTATGGTGATCTGTGATGTGATAATGATTCGCTGACGGCTCAGATGATGATTACCATTCTTTAGTAATGAAATATTTTAAAATTAAGGAATATAGATGGTTTTTTAAGACCTGATGCTATTGGGCTCTTAATAGACTACAGCATACTGTAAACATAACTTTTATATGCCCTGGGAAACCGAAAAATGTATTTGATTCACTTTTTTGCAGTTTTTGCTTTATTGGGGTGGTCTGGAAGCAAACCTGCACTAGGCATCCCTGTACTGCAATTATTTCTTCAGTTGATGGTTTTAACATTACATTCTGATGCTGTTTTGATCTTATATTGCCTTGAAACAGATTTATTCCATGCAATACATTGAAGCCTCTCTTAACGCTTTCAATCACAGCCTCAACACTCTGTCAAGTTGAACCTGTGGGAAGATGGTTTGAAGCTTTTGTTAAGAGGAGAAACAGAAATGCTTCTGCCTCTTTTCAGGAACTGGAGGATAAGAAAGAATTATCAGAAGAATCAGAAGATGAAGAATTGCAGTTGGAAGAGTTTCCCATGTTGAAAACACTTGATCCCAAAGACTGGAAGGTATTTAACATCTGAATCTTTTGTTCAGTCAGATGCTTTGTGAGGTATAAGAGGTTTTCCCACGAGTTTTCATCATTAAACCACGTTTTAAGATGCCTCAACAAGAGAACCTTAATTGAGCACCTGTTTATTGTTAAGCTCTGAGTGGGATAGCACTGATCATAGGATACTCTCTGTGCTGGAAAAATCCAGGAGGTGTTCCCAAAAAACATAATTTTTGAGCTGGCCCTAAAAGGATGACTGACCGTTTAAGAAGCAGAGAATGGAGAAAAGGTATTCTGGGCAGAAGGAATAGATCTGCAGAGACACAAAGGAGTAAAGAATGTATAGCACTTCTTCGGGGATTAGTGAAGAGTAGGGTGGGTAGGGTGCTTGAAGGGTAGTGGTGAGAAATTAGTCCTGAGACAAGACTCTAGACCAAATTCTTTTATACTGTCCTTTTTATGCCATGCTAACGAAGGAACTCAGATTTTATTTTCAGGGCAGTAGGAAGTCTTCAAAAGTTTCTAAGCTAATTTTAGCAAAGTAATCTCCTGGCAGTACAGAAAATTGCTTGAAAAGGGAGGGCAGAGCTGGAGGGGAAGTGAATAGTTTGCTGTTAGAGGGCTAGCACAATAATCCAAGCCTGCAAATGCATACTTGAGCTAAATTTATGGCCGGGTTTTGAGGAAGAGGGAATGTGTGCTTTTTTTGGAGGTAGACTCGATAGAGCTTGATGACCTTGACGGTGTGGTACAAGAGGAGATGTACTCAGAAGACCTCTGAGCATTCCAGTTTGAATGACCTGCTGGAGTGTGATGTCGGTCACCAATACTGGCATGCAGGAAAAAGGAAGTTTTGTGGGAAATGTGGTGTTTGTGTTCAAGTTGGGCTGTGTCAAAATTCAGGTACTAGTAACGTACTAATGAAGTCTTCCTAGTAAATGGTTAGAAACTGGTCTGTGGTTCTGAAAGGAGGATAAAGCCAGAAACATTTGCAAGTCGTTGGCAAGTTGTAGGTGGTAGTTGAACCTGGGGGAATTGAATGACATCAGCCGAGAAGAAGAATATAGACAAATAGGTATCATAAAGCTTAAATAGGCAATGGTATAATACTTAAATATGTGTACCGTGGAATTAGAGTGCCAGAATTCAAATCTGATTCTGCCCATTAAGGCACTGGGACCTTGGGAAGGTGACTTGACACATCTGTTTCATGCAGTGAGATTGCTAACAGCTCACAGGAGTATGGTGAGGATCAATGCAGTGATGCATGTAAAGCACTTAACCTTGTGCTTGACACGTGCTAAATACTAAACAGGCAGTGGATGACGAGTTCCTGTCTCCTAGCTCGGGAGGGTTAAATGAGAGAAAGTGTATGTCTAAAGCACTTAGGAAAGTAAATAAGCCTTCAAAATGTTAGCTGATTCACATACTGTCATTATCCATTTTAAAAGAAAAGGACTGAACCAAGTTGAGGGCCTGAATATTTAAGGGGTGGGCAGAAGGAGAAGCAGCAAAAGATACTAAGGAGGGTGAAAGAGGTAAAAAGAAAACAACAAAAGAGACATTTGGTAATTCAATTAAGTTTTTTTTGGTTTTGTTTTTTTGTTTTTAAAGATTTTATTTATTTATTTATTTGACAGAGATCACAAGTAGGCAGAGAGGCAGGCAGAGAGAGTGGGAGAAGCAGGCTCCCTGCTGAGCAGAGAGCCCAATGCAGGGCTCGATCCCAGGACCCTGAGATCATGACCTGAGCCAAAGACAGAGGCTTTAACCCACTGAGCCACCCAGGTGCCCCTGTTTTGTTTTTTGTTTTTTAAGATTTTATTTTATTTTATTTTATTATTATTATTTTTTTAAAGATTTTATTTATTTATTTGACAGAGAGAGATCACAAGCAGGCAGAGAGGCAGGTAGAGAGAGAGGAGGAAGCAGGCTCCCTGCTGAGCAGAGAGCCCGATGCGGGGCTCCATCCCAGGACCCTGAGATCATGACCTGAGCCAAAGGCAGCGGCTTAACCCACTGAGCCACCCAGGTGCCCCTGTTTTTTAAGATTTTATTTATCCATTTACAGAGATCACAACTGGCAGAGGCAGGCGGTGGGCGGGGGGTGGGAAGCAGGCTCCCTGCTGAGCAGAGAGCCTGATGCGGGGCTTGATCCCAGAACCCTGGGATCATGACCCCAGCTGTAGGCAGAGGGTTTAACCCACTAAGCCACCCAGGTGCCCCTCAACTAAGGTTTATTAAACATCAGGCACTAGACTCTTCCAGAAACTAAGAGAGGAGGAAGTCTCAGGAAGGACGGACGAAACAGTCACCCATTGGAGAGGTCAGTCACATAACATGAGTAATAATAAAAGCCACTGGGCTTGGCATACGGAGGGTAGGTGACCACAAAGAAAGCAGATCTGGTGAGTCATTGGGAGGGCCAGGAGTTACACCTGGGTTGATTAGGAGGTGATGAATTGTAGACCACAGTGCAAAATACTCTTTCAGAGTTGGGCTATTTAGAAAATACTAACTTGAGAGAAAGGCGGAGTCAGGAGAAGATAGAATTGGGGACCATTGAGGTCTACAAGAGAGAAAAGGAAGAAAGATGGAGGTCTTTAGTATAGAAAAGGGTAAGTAATGTCAGAACAAGGTACTGGGGTGGGGTGGGGGGCGCCTGGGTGGTTCAGTGGGTTAAGCCTCTGCCTTCGGCTCAGGTCATGATCTCAGGGTCCTGGGATTGAGCCCCACATTGGGCTCTCTGCTCAGCGGAGAGCCTGCTTCCCCGCTCTCTCTGCCTACTTGTGTTCTCTGTCTGTCAAATAAATAAAATCTTTATTTAAAAAAAAAAAACAAAGTAGCAGGGTTCATACATTGGTTCAGTTAATTGTTTCTTTCAACAAACAGGGATCAAGCATCTGCTTTGTGCCAGATGCTGTTCCGGGGCCTGAGGAGTCTGCCAAACAAGACAGTATCACTGCTCCCACATAGCTTCTATTCCAGTGAGGAGACAGACGATAAGTGAACAGTCAAGGACATGGTCACCAGGTGCTGGGCAAAGAAGTAGAACAGAGTGCAGTGATAGAGTGTCCTGATGACTGCTGTAGGTTGAGTGGGTGGGAAATGCCTGTGGAGTTGACATTTAAGATAAAACCTGAATGACATGCAAAGATCAGGGAGAATGGCATTCCAGGCAGAGAGCTTGTGTGGGGGCAGAAAGAATTGTGTCAGGAACTGAAGAAGGCGAATGGGTAGAACATCGTGGATAAGGGAGTGGTGAGGAGGTTAAGGAGCAGTAGTCACTGGAAAGCCATTGGAGAGTTGGAAGCAATAACAATTTGTAAGTACTTTAGGGGAAACAAGAAGGAACAGAGTAGGCAGAGAAGGTTGTTTTAAATAAAGTGATAGCATTTATTCTGAGACTGCAGGATGAGAAGATGGCAGCCATGTGAAGAGTGAGGGAATGTGCCAGGTGGGGAGAACAGCATTTGAGGAGAAAGGGCTTGGTGTCTCCAGTGAACTGCAACATCAGTCTTGTATTTGGAAATGAGTGACCAAGGTGGAGAGGGACAGGCCAGGAATAGTGAGTGAGAGCTGGAGGTGCTCCGTGCATCCAGGGCTCAGAGGGGAGGTCTGTGCTCGAGCGAAGTGGGCACTGATAAGCATATACAGGTACTAACTATATTCTAGCCCTGGCATTGGCTCATATCACCCAGGACCAAATTATAGAGAGAGACAAGAGAAACCCCAGAAGGGAGCTTTGCAGGTCCTAGAGAAGCCAGTAGAAGTGGCTGAAAAAAGGTACTGGAAGGTGGGAGGAAAAGAGTGAATGCACAAAAACACTAAAGGAAGGTAGTATTTCAAGTAAGGGGTCAACTGTGCTGCCACTGAGAGCTGAAGTCAGGTGAGGGCAGGTGAGTGATCTTGGACTTGGCACCTGGAAATTCATACTGAAGAGAGCAGCCTCATTGACCCTGGGTGGGAGTGGATGGAGCAGAACCAAAGTGGAGTGGTTTGAAAATGAATGCTGAAGGAGGTAAACGTGTGGACAGCCTTTTGAAGAAGTTTACAATTGACAAAGAGCAGAGAAATGGAGATAGAACGGTAACTGGAAAGGGGATCTTGGAAGTATTTTTAGGATGAGAGCTAACGGGCGCATGGGTGGCTCAGTCAGTTCAGCATCTGCCTTCAGGTCAGGTTGTGATCTCAGGGTCCTGGGATCGAGCCTCACGTCAGGCTCCCTGATAGTGGGGAGCCTGCTTCTCCTCCTTCCTCTGCCCCTCCCCTCTGCTTGTGCTCACGTGTGTGCACTCTCTTCTCAGATAAATCAATGAAATCTTTAAAAAAAAAAAAAAAGAGGATGAGAGCTAACAGCATCTTTCCATACGGGTGAAGATAATCCAGTTGAAATTTAGGAGATAACTGAAAGATGTTACTATTTTGAGGAGACTTAGAGAAGACAGGGCTCAGAAGCAAGAGGAAGGATGGAGTAGTTTTCTCTTGGTAGGACAGGCTCTTCCAGTTGTGAACGGAGGGAAAGGGAATAGGTGTGTGGATGCCAGTAGGGTGGTAGGAATTTGAGTAGGATAATTTTACATTGCTCAGTTACGCAGGAGGCAGGGCTGTTGATAAGAGGGTGGAGAAGGATCTGTGAGATTGAGGAGACACTAGAGAAATAGTGACCTTAAGGAGTGGAAAGGGAAACCAACTGGAACAAAGTCTGATTGCCAGGCATAATAAAGAAGCCCATCCATATGAACTTTGCTTTCCTGAATTTGAAGGGAAACCAGTCAGCCCTGCTTGACTTTTTCCTTCCATGTTACATGCCCTCAACTCCCTTAACCCCCACTCACTCCTCCAATACCAGATACACCCTTTGAGTTCTGTAGGGAGATTTCAGTTGCTGCTTCAACTTGTAAATTCACAAGGATGTTAACCAAAGCAGAGACAAAAGCAGGTATTTCCTCTCCGGAGAAGCCTCATCGCTCAGTTTTGCAAAGTTTCCATCCAAATTACCTTTCTGCTTAACATGACTCCTAGACCTGTCATTGCCCTAGCCCAACCCTGTGGAGCTGTGATAATACTTCCCTCTGTTCTGAAATCTTATTGGCTATATCCTGATTTAAGGATGGCCATAAGATATTAGTAGGGGTTACGAGAAAAATGGGCTCAATAGTCAAAGAAGCTCGGAAAATGCTGGGTTTTGCAGGTGTGTTTGCATGGTGGTTGGTTGGTTGTTTGTTTTTTTAAATTGCAGGACTTCTCAGAGCCTTTATTAAGCTTATGTGTATATAAATTATCACGAAGGCTATATCACAGTCCACCACATTTCCCAGACTTACTACAGAATCCATTTTATATGCAATGTCTCACTGGACTCCTATTATGGGAAGCACTATTTTAGGGTACTAGCATAAGGAATAAGATATATTGCTCCATTTCATACTTGACTCCCTTTTGTGTCTTTATCAGAACCAAGATCATTATGCAGTACTTGGACTTGGCCATGTAAGATACAAAGCTACCCAGAGACAGATCAAAGCAGCTCGTAAGTACTTAGTTCTTTTGAGATAATCCAATATCTGTAATATAGGAAGTGTTATCTTTTTTAAAAGATATGCATGATCATAGTCTGTCATCATAAATCTATATTCAATAGCATTTGATACATGGTCATAACATTGCATAACTACAATATCCTTTACCTTCAGAAACAGAAAACAATCATTCTCATGCATGGGAATGAGAAATGAGGAGGTGGGTGGGTGGGTGTGTTTGTGACCAATAAAGAACATTCTCCCAATGGCAAGTTTTTAAGAAATAATGTTTCAGTTCCCTTTAGAATTATGGCCAGCTGTATTTAGTGGAAGCTGCCTTGTTACTTAGGTTTTTTAATGTTATTTTGTGGTTTAGGTTACGTTTTTATTGATGCCACCTGGGTCTTCTGCCCGAGAGAGAATTATCTGATATTTTACTGCTTTCTTCCTTAAAAAGATTAAAAATTTTGAGGGAAGTGTTGGAAACTTTGTCTTCACATGGTTTATAAAACAGCATCCCCTTAGTGCTCTACACCCCGTTTGCTTCACCTGGTTAGTAAAGTTTGATGAAAGAGGTGAAGGTGATTAGTCTTCTGTGTTTTATCTTAGGAGAATGTTCTGCCCTCCACTCTAGAGAATGGATATTGAGGTCAGAGGAGGTAAGATCGTGACCATATGGAAAAGGAGTTAGTGAGTCAAGGCCAGTCAGGAGGAGAAAGTATTGTGCTTGGAGGAAGATGGCTAAATGAGACCCATCTCATGTTGAAATATACTAGTTGAGGGACGCCTGGGTGGCTCAGTTGGTTAAGCGGCTGCCTTCGGCTCAGGTCATGATCCCAGCGTCCTGGGATCAAGTCCCGCATCGGGCTCCTTGCTCAGCAGGGAACCTGCTTCTCCCTCTGCCTCTGCCTGCCTCTCGGCCTACTTGTGATCTCTCTCTCTCTCTGACAAATAAAATCTTAAAAAAAAAAAAAAAAAAATACTAGTTGAGACTAAGTATAGTAGATAAACTCAAAATTTTCTCTACTAATGCTTATATTTAGGAAAATCAGAGGAGAGATATTTTTAATAAGATAAAGGAATTTATGAGATTATTTTAGATCTATTTGGTTTCTTAAAAAGCTGGCATGGTTTTCAACTAAGCATATGTTAACGCATGTGAATAGTCCTTGCAGTATACATGAATGCCAGGGAAATTGATTTGCCATGGAGAAATATTTGCAAAGTCTTGCTATGTGAAACAGCAGCATATGAATACCAAATGAGTCTTGATACATGGAAGTATGAAAACAGTTGATGTTTTAAGGTGAAGGAATTGTTTTTTTCTCTAAAATAAGAAATGTACCATGAGCTGTAAAAGAAACATTCATTTGTTTCTAAGTCCGTTCATTTTATCGGCATAATAGAAGTTAATTTTTTAATACTCTATAGCCAGAAGTTCTGCAATCCCAGTGCACCAGATTATTAACATTAAGTAGAATTATAATTCACTCTCTCCCACTATGTTGATATTCTCAGTATTTATTCAAAAGGAAACTGATGTTCTCTCTTTTTTTTTAAGATTTTATTTATTTGACAGACATCAATAGTAGGCAGAAAGGCAGGCGGGGGAGTGGGGAGCAGGCTCCCCGCTGAGCAGAGAGCCTGATGTGGGGCTCGATCCCAGGACCCCAAGATCATGACCCGAGCCAAAGGCAGAGGCTTAACCCACTGAGCCACTCAGGCGCCCTGAAACTGATGTTCGCTTACCTCTGTCATTAAAAAAAGGGCAGCTGCTTGCTTTACTGCTTTCTGAAATTCAGTTCAAAAGTAAAAATGCAGAGTTAGTGTTTATAAATCTGTAATGATTAGCACAGAAAGGCCTCATAAAAATAAAAGTCTTACTGCATTTGAGATCCTTCAAGTGCTTACATCCTGTTACACACTACGAAAGAGTTTTCTGTTGTTTAATGCATTTTGAATTGCTATAATGAAAATTAGGAAGTCAGTGAAGGGTGAATAAAATAAGTGGTCTTTTTTTTTTTTCCCTTCTCTGCATTATCTGAAAAGAATAAATCACTAGAAAAGTTGAATGATGGGTTAAGAGCAAGTACTTGCATACTAAAAGTGGAATTTCAGTTGCTTACATAATTTTGTTTTGAAGTAAAATAGCCACACTGGCAAATAATGCACGTAGGTTTGCTACTCTTTGCACAGAAATAAAGTCTTTGGTGATTTGAATTTTCTAAATTTAATAATTTTAGTGATTTGAATTTTCTAAATTTAATAATTTTCAAAATGTTTCTGACATTTTAAACTGAAGCTGTTCCTTGTACTTTTTAAAAATTAAAAATCCTGTTTAGAGTCATTTTATAATAATAGCAATATGAATGTACAGTAAAAGCCTTTTTGCTAATGTACCCTCAAGTCATTCCAGAAACTGTCTTCAGTGGGAGGAGAAGCAGATACCTTTGAAATTCCAGTAAACAGCTGTTGTTCGCAAATTACCCTTGTTTCTTTTTCAGACTGTGTTCTTTGTGTCCTTTATTTTTAATATTGAGAAATATCTTTTGCTCCCTCCATAAGAGACAATATAAGACCATCTCAGGACTCTCTAATATACAAGGATGAGTAAAGATTAGGCAGAAAACTTAGTGGAAAAAAAAAAAAAACAGTGCAGCATGAGGAGACTATCCAGCAAAAAGTGGGAGATACCACCTCTCTTAGACTTACAAGGTTCAAAAGAAAATTTAAGCATCTCCTCATGTTTTCGGTAGAATATGAAGATACTGGTTTGGGGGTGTGGTGTAGAAAGAGACTAGGGAGAAAGAAGTAGAACTGTTTGTGGAAACTGAAAACATGAGAGCAGAACTTAGAATTCCAAAGGTTGACATAACACTTAGAAAAATAGTAAAGCAGAGGACAACCTTGAGGAATGTTCCCAAGATTCGGAGAGAAAGTATAAAGAGGAGCCGGATTTCTAAAGAAGTCAGAATAAATGTCACAAGCCGTAATTGCAAATTAAGAAGGAAACTGACCCAATTTATAAGAAGATACTTCTTGGGATTGAGAATGTTTGCAGGCATGTGACTTAAATTTTACTGCCCAGCGCACTTCTTTGAAATTGCAGGAGAGCAGTGTGAGCTCAGCTGTACTGCACGGAATCTGTTTTGCCAGCAGGTGTTGAGTGCACTGCAAAGCTTTTGGCTTTACCCCACTGCCCTGGCCGTGGAAGTAGCCTCTGCTCCCTTTCTCGAGTTCCCCACAGTGCTGGGATCATCACACCTCCAAACTCTTGGGTATGATTTGATTATAGTCCCTAGGTACATAGCTTCCAAGCCCTATAGTCTGACTCTTTCAGAGATTCTGTGAGCTGCCTGATAATGTTTATTAAATTCCTTTTTTGCTTAAAACAGCTAGAAGACAAAAATGCTTCTTCTGGAATGTTAGTGAGGAAATGTGATATACTAGACTGTTAAAAAAAAAAAAATTGGAGTTCAAAAAACAAAAATGTATTTGCCAGTTTTTGAAGCCCTGCAGTATATGTAGAAATTACTAACTTTATTATGCCTATAAAAAGATTTGTACATAAACGTTGATAGCAGCCATATTCACAATATCCAAGAACTGGAAACCACCCCGTGTTCACCAGCAAGATCATGGATAAGCAAACTGCTGTATATTCATGCAGTAGATTAGTGCTTGGTGGTTAAAAAAAGAACAGATTACTAAGATATGCAGAAATGGTGATGAATCTCAAAACATTAGGTTGAGCAGAAAAGTTACAAAGACAAACTATAATTCCATTTACATGAAGTTCAAGAGCATGTGGGTGAAGGAAGTCAGGTGGTAGGGCATGGGAGTTGACTGAAAATAGTAAAGGGACTTCGGTGATGGAAATGGTCTGTATTTTCTTTGTTGGCAGTTAGAGGGGTGTATATAGTTGTCAAAGTTCAGTGTAAATTTTTAAATCAGTAAAAGATGTGATTAAACAAAAAAAAGTCACTTGAGAAATCAATATACTCTTTGGGGCCTAGAAAGATACAAAAATTGTATTAAGAGATTCTTTTTGTAAAAGTAAAATCATTGCCTATCAAAACTTAAGGGACAGCAGTTAGAGCTGCACCATAAGTAAGTTCATTGCCTTAAACTAATGTTACTTTTTAAAAAGAGGGAAAAATAAAATGGGCGTCCAATTCAAATGTTTAAAAGAATAGCACTAAGGAACGTGGAGGGAAAAATAGAAGAGAAAACAGCAGTTCCCCAAAGTGGATTTATAAAAAGAAAAAACAAATAGCGAAATACAGAAAGAAACCATTACAGAAGATTTTTTTTTTAAGGTTTTTTTTTTTCTTTTTTTTTTTCTTTTTTTTTTTTTTAATTTTTGAGAGAGAGAGAACAAGCGAGCAGGGGGAGGGGCAGAGACAGAAGCAGGCTCCCCACCGAGCAGGGAGCCCGACCTGGGGCTCAGTCCCAGGACCCTGAGATCATGAACTGAGCAGAAGGCAGCCACCTCACCAACTGAGCCACCCAGGTGCCCCAGAAGATATTTTTAATGGAGACCAGTATTAAATGTAATAGATGCAAAATTTCTGATTAAATGAACCTTTTGAGGGGCGCCTGGGAGGCTCAGGTCATGATAGAGCCTCAAGTTGGGCTCCCTGCTCAGCGGGGAGTCCCTCTCCCTCTGCACACCACCTGCACTTGTGCTCTCTTTGTCTTTCTTAAATAAATAAATAAATAAAATATTTTTTTAAACAAATGAACTTTTTTGAAATTGAGGAAATTTTAAAGGCAAGTGTTTCAAAGCTTTTAATATATTAGAAAGAGAGTGCATACGAGTGGTGGGGGCGGAGGTGGGAGAGAGAATCTCTAGCTCCATTTAAACTCCGATGAGCTCGGAGCCTGATGCAGAGCTTGATTTCACAACCCTGAGATTGTGACCTGAGCCAAAACCAAGAGTCGGATGCTTAACCGACTTGAGCCATCCACTTGTTTCTAGGAAGAAATTTTAAAAGCTATGAAAGAATTACCCCCTGAAAAAATGTTTCTGGGGCAGCTGGTTGGCTCTATTAGAAGAGCATACAATTCTTGATCTTGGGGTTGTGAGTTTGAGCTCCACAATGGGTGTAGAGATTACTAAAATAAGTACATTAACTTTTAAAAATAGTAATAGCACATTGAACTTAACAGCACATTAAAAGAATCATACGAACAGGTAGGATCTCCCTCAGAAGTCCTCTTGGGAAGTATATTAATAGAGCTAAATCTATGTATAATTTAGATAATATGTGATTTCCTAAATAGTTAAAATGTATAAAACAGTTTAATAGCCATTAATAAAACTTTGCAAATAAATAACAGTTAATTTCCTACTTTGGTAAGTATTTCATACCCACAGCCAACACGCTTAACCTTGTGGTGTTAATAATATTACCATTAAAATCCATGGCAGAAACTAACCTGCTTATTATTTTTTATGCTATTTTAAGAGTAGTTTATGAATTAAGATATTAATTAAGAGAACTATTGGAGAAGAACTGTATTATTTGTAGGTAATACAGGCTCTACCTTAGAAAACCAAAAAACGGTTGAGGCAGGTGGCTGGATGCAGGAGAAATACACAAAAATAATAGTTCTTAGAAGTTATCATCACATTTATTAGGAGGGTATAATTATCTTAAAGAAGATCCCAGGGCAAAAATAGGTAACCAGAAACAAATCTAGATTGAATTTACTGTGATAAAGGAGGCATCATACATCACTGGAGAAGGGAAGGATTCTTAGGTGTGATTAGGACTTCAGTTAATGAAAGTTTAGGTATTTAATTGAATATGTTAAAATTCTTAAAAAATTTAAAGAATTTTTTTAAATGTTCAGTTTAAGCATGGAAAATACTAATGAAACTACAAAATATGTTGAAATTGTTGAGAATGATGAAGTACCTTATAAAGGTGTAGGTACTGAAAAAAATTATAAAGGAAATGGTCAGTAAATATAAATGAAAATAACTGATATATTTTACATTATGTAAATGTAACTATACATATATATGACATATTTACATATATGTTATTTTTATATATGTAAAACTTCTGTTTTGAGGATTTTTCCACATTTAGGTTTCCTGTTAGGTTAATTGGCAATGAAAATCTCACATCTCAAGAAGTAGAAGTTTTACATGTTTATAAATACATGTCATGAATATACATGTGTAGATAGGTATAATGTATGTGTATGATATGTATCACAAAGATACAAAGTGTTCATAGAAAAGCATCTTAGAAACAAATACAGTAAGTAACCACTTTTTGAATTAAAGCTGAGGTATTAAGAAAATCTAACTTTGAGGCCCCTGGGTGTCTCAGTGGGTTAAGCCTCTGCCTTCGGCTCAGGTCATGATCTCGGGGTCCTAGGATCGAGCCCTGCATCGGGCTCCCTGCTCAGCTTTCCCCTCTCTCTGCCTGCTGCTCTGCCTACTTGTGATCTCTCTCTCTCTCTGTCAAATAAATAAATAAAATTTTTAAAAAATAATTATAAAAAAAATTTGCTGAGCAGGAATAGAACAGGAGGGAATTTGGGGGTCTTTTTTCATCGTAAAATTTAAAATGTGACTAGATAATCTCTCACATCTCTTCTAGTTCTAAAATTCTTTTTTTTTTTTAAGATTTTTTTTAAAATTTATTTGAGAAAGTGAGCAAGAGAACATGAGCAAAGGGAGAGCAGAGAGAGAAAGAGAGCAGACTCCCTGATGAGCCCCGATGTGGGGCTCCATCCTGCAACTCCAGGATTATGACGTGGACTGAAATCAAGAGTCAAGACTTTGGGACGCCTGGGTGGCTCAGTTGGTTAAGTGTCTGCCTTCAGCTCAGGTCATGATCTCAGGGTCTTAGGATCCAGTCCCACGTTGGGCTCCCTGCTCACCAGGGAGTCTGCTTCTCCCACTCCCGCTGCACCTCCCCCCTGCTTGTGCTTGCTTGCTCTCTCTCTCTCTCTCACTCTTTCTGACAAATAAGTAAATAAAATCTTTTTTTTCCCCTAAGATTTTATTTATTTATTTGACAGACAGGGAGACCTCACAAGTAGGCAGAGAGGCAGGCAGAGAGAGAGGGGGAAGCAGGCTCCCTGCTGAGCAGAGAGCCCGATGCGGGGCTCGATCCCAGGATGCTGAGATCATGACCTGAGCCGAAGGCAGTTGCTCAACCAACTGAGCCACCCAGGCGCCCCAGTAAATAAAATCTTTTAAAATAAGATTTAACTGTCTGAGCTACCCGGACACCCCTGACTACACTTAACGTTTTAAAAAACCATTCTCTCTCTTTTTCTCTCTTTTTTTGGCAAGTTTCCTCTCTATACATTCCCCGCAAGCATCACAAGCTATTTATTACTTAATGTTACATGAGATAAAGGTTTTAAGTAATACATGATGTAAAACAAAAGAATGTTTTAAAACAAATGGTCACTTCCCTTTAACTCATAACTTCTGTTTATAATCTTTTTGGCAAATGTAAAGTGTTCAGTTATTAATACAGAGAAGAATGCTTTAAGAGTGATCAATAAGATTGTCTGCCTTTGTCTCAAGTCATGATCCCCAGGGTCCTGGGATTGAGCCCCATGTCAGGCTCTCTGATCAGCGGGAGCCTGCTTCTCCCTCTCCTCACTGCTCATGTTTTTTCTCTCTCTCTCTCAGCTAAAGTCTTAAAAAATAATTTATAATTCTACCAACAGTGCATGAAGGTTCCCTTTTCTTTGCATTCTCACCAAAGCTTAGTTCTTGACTTTTTGATAATAGCCTTTCTGACTGGTATGAGCTGATACCTCCTTATTGTGGTTTTGGATTGAATTTTCCTGATGAACAGTGATACTGAGCATCATTTCGTGTGTCTGTTGGCCATCCATATGTCCTCTTAGAAAAATGTCTATTCAGGTTTTCTGCCCATTTCTTTTTTTTTTTTTTTTAAGATTTTATTTATTTATTTGACAGACAGAGATCACAAGTAGGCAGAGAGGCAGGCGGCAGTGGGGAGGGAAGCAGGCTCCCCGCTGAGCAGAGAGCCCGATGTGGGGCTCGATCCCAGGACCCTGAGATCATGACCTGAGCCAAAGGCAGAGGCTTTAACCCACTGAGCCACCCAGGCGCCCCTCTCTTCCCATTTCTAATAGCACTATTGTTTGTTTGTTTTTTAAGATTTTATTTATGTATTTGACAGAGCACAAGCAGAGGGAATGGCAGGGAGAGGGAGAAGCAGAAGCAGACTCTGCTTGATGGGGGTTGGATCCCAGGACCCTGAGATCATGACCTGAGCTGAAGGCAGAAGTTTAATGACTGAGCCTCCCAGGTGCCCCTATTTGGGGTTTTTTTTGGTGTTCAGTTCTAGGAGTTCTTAATGTTTTGGATATTAATCCCTTATCAGATATATCATTTGCAAATATCTTCTCCCATTTAGTAGATTGCCTTTTTAGGCCATTATGTTTCCATTTTTATTTGTGTCAAAGTATTTTCTTTTTAATTTCCTCTGTGATTTCCTCTTTGACCCATTGGTGGTTTAGTAGTATGTTGTTAGCCTCCACGTGTTTGGCTTTTTCCCGTGGTTTTCCTGTAATTGATTTCTGGTTTCATACCGTGGTGGGCATAATAGACGCTTGGTATAATTTCTGCATTCTTAAATTTATTGAGACTTGTTTTATGGCCTAACATGTGATCTATCCTGGAGAATGTTCCATACGCACTTGAGAAGAATGTATATTTTGCCATAGTTGGATGGAGTATTCTGTTCGTTAAGTTTATCTGGTCTAACGTGTTGTCGAGGCCAGTGTTTCCTTGCTGATTTTCTGTTTGGATAATTTGTCCATAGATGTAAGTGGGGTATCAAAGTCCGCTATGATTATTGTGTATTACTGTCAATTTCTTTTTATAACCATTAATTTTTATATTTAGGTGCTCCTCTGTTGGGTGTATAGATATTTACAATTGTTACATCCTCCCGTTGGATGATCTCTTTATCATTAAGTAATCCCTTTTTTTGTCTCTAGTTACGTTTTGTTTTAAAGTCAATTTTGGGGGTGCCTGAGTGGCTCAGTCATTAAGCATCTGCCTTCAGCTCAGGTCATGATCCCAGGGTCCTGGGATCGAACCCCAAGTCAGTTCCCTGCTTGGCGGGAAGCCTGCTTCTCCCTCTCTTGCTTCCCCTGCTTGTGTTCCCTCTCTCATTGTCCCTCTGTCATATAAATGAATAAAATCTTTAAAAAAAAAATAAAGTCGATTTTGTCTGACATAGTATTGCTACCCTAATCTCTTTTTTTTTTCCACTTCCGTTTGAATGGAATATTTTTTTCAGTCCCTTCACTTTCAGTCTCTTATGTGTCTTTACAGCTGAAGTAAGTCTCTTATAGGCAACATATTAGATGGGTCTTGTTTTTAAAGATTTATTTGAGAGAGAGAGAAAGCACAGAGGGAGAGGGAGAAACAGACTCCCCCCACTAAGCAGAGAGCCTGATGTGGGGCTGATTCCAGGATACTGCCATCATGACCTGAGCCACAGGCAGGTGCTTAACCGACTGAGTCAGCCAGGCGCCCCGGTGGATCTTGTTTTATCCATTCAGTCACCCTGTGTCTTTTGAAGCTTTTAGACCATTTACATATTAAGCAGTTATTAATGGGCATGTACCTATTGTCATGTTGCCAGTTGCTTCCTGAGTTTGGTTTTTTTAATTTTTTTTGTTTGTTTTGGGGAGTTTTCTTGGGGGTGTGTATTTTGGAGCTCTTCTGTTTCTTTATCCTTATGCTGTCTTCCCTCGTGGTGTGATGATTTCCTTTAAAGTTAGGCTTGGATTCCTATATTTATTTATTTGTTTTCATCTTTTAAAGATTTTTGGTTTGCAGTTACCATGAGGTTCGCATAATATCCTGTGTGTATAATAGCAGTCTATATTAAGTTGATCGTTGCTTAAATTCAAACACATTTTCAAAGCTCGACTTTTTTACTCCCCCACATGTTTTATGTATATGGTGTCCTATTTGACATCACTTTATTTTGTGTATCTGTTGGCTGATTTTTGTAGGAAACCTTTTTTTCCCCCACTTTTGTCTTTTTTCCATGATATAATGGCTTTATAGGTGATTCATCTTCACTGTATGTTTGCTTTTACCAATGGAGTTTTCCTTTCACCATCTTCTAGTTATAGCCTGTTCTTTTCACTTAATTCCCTTTCACATTTCTTACTTCTTGTAGGGCTAGTTTAATGCTGATAGACTCCTTCAACTTTTGTTTGTCTTGTAAACTCTTTATCTCTCCCTTTATTCTGAATGACAACCTTGCTCAGTGCAGTGTTCTCGGTTGTACGTTTTTTTCCCAGCACTGAATAGTCATGCTACTTTCTTCTGACCTGCAAAATTTCTGCTGAAGAAAATCATCCTTCTCAAGGTCCCCTTGTATGTGACTGTTTCCTTTTCTCTTGCTGGTTTTAAGATTCTGTTTAATTTTTGCCATTTTAATTATTATGCACTAGGGTAGACCTTCTGGGTTTCATTCTCCCTTTGTGGGGCTCCCTTTGTGTTCTGTATCCATTTCTTTACAGGTTAGGGTAGTTTCAGCCATTATTTCTGTCCTATCTCTGTCCTTCCGTAATGCCTATAATTCAGACATTCTCTTATGCTTGATGTTGTTGCAGAAGTCCCTTAACATATCATTTTTTATTTTCTTAATGTTTTTTAAAGATTTAATTTGTCAGAATGAGAGAGAGCATGTGCGAGTGCACAAGCAGGCTCCCTGCTGAGCAAGGAGCCAGATTCAGGACTCGATCCCAGGACCCCGAAATCATGACCTGAGCTGAAGGCAAAGGCTTAACCAACTGAGCCACCCAGGCATCCCACAGAGCCTTATTCTTTACATTCTTTTCTTTCTGCTCTTTGGCTTGGTTGCTTTCCATTATCCTGTCTTCATCGCTGATCCATTCTTCTGCATCCTCTAATCTGGCCTTGAGTCCCTGTAGTTTGTTTTTCATATTTTCTGTCTTTGTTAAGGTACTTCCTGAATCATCCACTCTTCTCTCCAGTGCCAGTGAACATCTTTATGACCATTACTTTGAGCCTTTAATCAGGTTGAATGTGTATTTCCATTTTGTTTAGTAGCTCTTTTTTCTTGGGTTTTGTTTTGATCTTTCATTTGGATCATGTTCCTGTCTCCTTAATTTTCGTGACTCTCTGTGTGTCTGTGTATTAGGTCAGTTAGCACCCTCTCCTGTTTTTGAAAATAGTGGGTTTCTATAAAAGGTGTCCTGTGGTGCCCAATAGTGCATCCCCGCCCCCCAAGTCACCAGGCCCAGGTCCTCCAGAAATATTTTGTGTGGGGGCTGCATACCCTCTTGGTGTAGACTGGTCCGGGACTACTGTAGGATCTGAGGTAGGCCCAGCTTGCCCCCAGCACCGCTGCTTTGCAGGTTAGGCTACAAGTGCTGCAGGTGTGCTGGTGGATGGGCTGCCTCCCTACCCACCCACCCCCCCGCCCCTCCCACCCCCACCCCGTCCATAGGTGGTTTGGAGAGGCCCTGGTTTTGACCGAGGCTCCCTACCAGGTGTGCTGGGATGGGAGCCACTTGGGATGGGCACCTTTGGGTGCCAGGGTTCTATAGGGAACCATGGGGGGAGCGAGTAATGTTAGCTAGGTAGATGGAGGGTGTCACAGCTGGCTTCCACCAGCATCAGGGGAGTAAGGAGGGCAAGAAAAATGGCACCTGCCCGCACTTTTCTTTCTAGAGAGAGTTCCTGCAGATCCCTGCTCCTATAATTAGGGGCACATGCCCTATAATTAGTCAGTAAATCTCTGTCACATGTAACCAGTGCTTTTCAGATTGCTCCCTCTGTGCTGGGTCTCAGAATGAGGGATCCAGTGCACTGGCCCTTTAAAAGCAGAGTCTCAGTATAGCCTTCCAACTCCTAGAGTGAAGCCCCACTGATTTTCAAAAGCTAGATGTTGTGGGCACTCCTCTCCCCTGTGTGAAACTCCAGGGCAAGGGTGCCCAGTAGGGGCTTGACCCCCACTCCTCACGGAGGACCCCTGTAGCTGTGATATTCTTCTTTCAACCCCAGTGGGTTGCCACACTGGGGATTTGGTTCCAGACTACATCTCTTCCCCCTTCCCTGTCAATATGGCTTTTTCATCTTTAGCTGTGGAAGAGCTGTTCTGTTGGTCTTCAGGTCCTTTTCAAAGTGAGTTGCACTGCACGTAGTTGCAGTCTTGATGGGTTCGTGGGAGGAGATGAGCTTAGGATCCTCCTACGCCGCCATCTTCCCAAGCTCCTCGTCTTTATTTTTAGTTTTGATGCATAAAGTGACAAATTATCTAAATCTGGCTTGTTTTGTAGATAAAGCAATGGTTTTAAAACATCATCCAGACAAACGGAAAGCAGCTGGTGAACCAATAAAAGAAGGAGATAATGACTACTTCACTTGCATAACTAAAGGTAAGAAAATATTTTAGAGTCAGGGATTTCTAATAGTGACGATTATTTAGTAAGTGCTGGGATTGGATTTCTGGTGTATATTCTGTAGTTAGAACATTCAGAACACTCTCAGTTGTTTCTGATAATCTGCCCCTGAGCCTCGCTACAGCTCTGTGAGGTTCTCCCAGCCTCTGCCCTCGCATCAGGAATGCAGAAGCTTGGGCCCCACCCCGTAGCCGCTGACACGGTCTGCAGTTTAATGAGCTCATCCTAGAGGTTAATTCATTAAGTGTTATTTCTAACAAGGATACTAATTTCTCCATTTCAGTTATTTTATAGGACTAAATTGTTCCTCAGATGTTTTTGCTAATTTAAATCCAAAAATTGATTATATCCTGCTAAGGACCCCAAGACAGTAATTATTGCTCTTTATATGGCCGTGTCATCATCAAGCAAATTAACATAGGTTATTGCCATTTCTAAATGTGTCCTTCAATGTGATTTTACTCCCAACACGGGGCTTAAACGTGCAACCCTGAGGTCAAGACCTGAGCTGAGGTCAAGAGTCGGACAGTTAACCGAGTGAGCCACCCAGGTGCCCCTGATTGTACATGCTAAATTTTTAAAATTGTGTACACACCTTTCAAACTTACTCTTTTGGGCCCAGTCTTACACAGTGCTTAAGATGTTAAAGATTCTTTGATTCTTTATAACCTTGGAATCTTAATGGTTAATTTTCTATTTCTTTTTCCTTAGAGTTATGCATTCTTAAGGGTTGAGTATTTAACTGTTGTTTTGTTATGTAATTTCCAGAAGAGATTCTGAAGAAGTTGTGAAGTGAGATTATATCCAGTAGTGTTGGAGGTGTTATTACCCAGATTCAGTCTCTTCCAGCCCACAAGCAAACCAGAATTTTAAATATGAAAAATAATAACCTTTTTTTTAAAGGAAGGAGGTTTTTTTTCCCCTCACAGGAAAAAATACAGAGTAATGGTAATGTGATCTTACCATTTTTTCCTCAGCTTATGAAATGTTATCCGATCCAGTGAAAAGACGGGCATTCAACAGTGTAGATCCTACTTTTGATAACTCAGTTCCTTCTAAAAGTGAAGCAAAAGACAATTTCTTCGAAGTGTTTTCCCCAGTGTTTGAAAGGAATTCTAGGTGAGTTAAGGGATCCCCTTGTGATCATAATGTTTTGTTGGCTTCCTGCATGTGCTTCCCGGCGTCTGCATCTTTCCTCTGATAGGAGCTTTTGCTCTTTCTCCTCCTCTCCAGACTTGAGCCCCTCTGGTGAACGAACTGCTCTTCATTTATTTTGCTCTTTGAACAAAAGTTCTGCCTTTCCCATGGCGAGATTCCTTTACACCTCAGGATGTTTTTCTTTCAGATTTCCTTTGTGGGAAAGAACAATACCTGACTTTATGTCGTGTGATAGTGTAATTTAGGGTGATATAACTTTAATGTGAGTGTATATGTAATTTATTTCCTAAGTCAGCTTTTAAACATTGTATATCAATATTGTACATTTTTTTGGTTCCATCTGCACTGGAAGGTTTCCCTAGAGCACAGCTTGGCTGCACACTGGCGGCAGCTGGAGAGCTTGAAGACCTCCCGATGGCTGTGTTCCACCCGGGGAGATGGAGATTTAACTGTGATTTCGATTTAATGAGTTTGGAATGTCTGTCGGATATTTAAATACTCCCAGGTGATTCTACTGTGCAGTCAGGTTTGAGACCCACTTTATTGATTTAGTGCAGCTTACCTGCCCACTCTCTTGGTTCTTGTTTTGTGATAGTGTTGACCGGTGGTAAAAACAAGAGTGAGATGTATTTTGTTGTGGAATGGTTTCATAGAGTAGAAAACACGGGTCAGTAACAGCCTCTGGATCCTTCCAGAGATGGCGTTGAGGTGCTGAACTGAGAAGTCTGACTCTGAGGGGGTTGGTCATGGTGCTGATGGGGTGGGAATCCTCTCCCTGTATCGACATTTGTAAAAAACCTAGGCCTGGTTGTTTCCATACTGCCAGTTTTGAGGCAGGAGTAAGTGTGCCTGGGAGAGGGGGCTCTCGCCAGTGCAGCAGCTGCTAATTTATGGAGCTGAAGACAACCGGATGCTGAGAACACGGTTTCGTTGTTTTCCCCAACCCTGTCTACCCGCGCCCTCTCTCATTGTGCCTGAATGGGTCCGAGCCCACTGCTGACCTTCCAGCCCCACCTCTTAGTCATAGGGAAGGGGATTAGTAAAAATTGTTTTTTTAGTAAGTTAGCTTCTCTGTTGACCTTTTATACACAATTTTGAATTGAATTTTCCTCTTCTAATGTTTCAGGTGGTCCAATAAAAAAAATGTCCCTAAACTTGGTGATATGAATTCATCATTTGAAGATGTAGATGCATTTTATTCTTTCTGGTAAGAGAATACACGGTTTCTATGATGCTGTCATTTTTTAAAAGGATAATTACTCAAGACATACTTGTTCCTTCATAAATTAATTGAAGGATAGGAGAGTCACAGAACCTTTCCTGAACAAAAGCACTCTAATCAGAAGTAATCATAAAGGTTTTCACATAATGCTGTATTATCTCCTATATGATAGACTTTCATGGTTTTTTTATCTGTCTCCTAATAATCAGCGGTCCAGATGTCAAGCATACTATAGTGGTAAAAAATGAAAATTAAGGGGCCTTTTGATTTCAATAAAAATAAATACATTTTCATTTGTCTTGCCAATAAAAATACTTGAATACATGAGGAAGGCAGTGTTTGTTTCTGTAACTAATTCACTGATGTTTAATAAACACAGTATTCATGGCCAGTTCATAATTACATGTGCTATATTTTCTCATTAAGTATTTGGTAAATGAAAACATGAGATTGATATGAAACAAAAATGATGAAATTTAGCTCTACCAGTTGTAGTTGCTGTTTTCCTTCAGACGATACAAATCAGAGATGCAGTAACCACTTTGAGGGTTACCTGAAACTTCACAGACTAGGACAGGTGAAGGTAGGGAGACCTTTAACAAGTCCCAGGCAAGAAAGGCTACTGGAGGTGGCAGGGAGGTGTGATTTTAATTTAGGGGTGATGAATGTACCTTTAGATTTTCATGCCAAATCCAGTGTCCTTTAAGAAAGAGGAAAAAGATGACTTGAGCTTAGTGTTCATCCCACTAGTGGAGGGTGGGGCTCTACTAAGACAAACTCATCCACTTGCCGTTAATGTTCCTTAGAAGTACGTGCATCTGACTTAATTTTAAAAGGAAGATTTTTTTTCATTTCTTTTGGCTTAATTTTGTTTTTATCTGTGCTAGGTATAATTTTGATTCTTGGAGAGAATTTTCTTATTTAGATGAAGAAGAAAAAGAAAAAGCAGAATGGTATGTATGTAAGTCACTAATAAAGGAAGATAGTTATTTGATTCCTTGTGATGTTATATAAATATACTACACATATTTTATTAAATGTGTATATCCTTTGAGCTTTTTAGTAGTATTTTATGATCCCATCTCAGACGTTAAACTAGATGAGGCCAAATCAATATTTATGATATGCTTAAGAAATTGCCAAGAAATACAGTTGTCACAAAAGTTCAATTTAGCAAGTTATTTTTCTTCTGTTTATTTAACTGGTTTTAGTTTTCCCTGTGTATGTAGGGAAATACTTTTGACATGAATATTCCCCCAAAATTAACCAAAATTAATATTAAGTTGAATCACCCTTTAATGTTAATAGTGACATGGCATTTTAAACTTCTCAGACATTATTTATATATAAACTTATAAAATAATTACATTTGTTAGTGATACTATCTCTAATCAATAATTTGTTTGCAATATTTTCTATTTTATAGTCGTGATGAGAGGAGATGGATTGAAAAGCAGAACAGAGCTACAAGGGCACAAAGAAAAAAAGAAGAAATGAACAGAATAAGAACATTAGTTGGTAAGCATAACTGGTATTTTTTAAAAGGTTCTTTAAATATTGGAAGTTGAAAAAGTTAACTTTTTTTTTTTTTTTTTTGGTAGACAACGCGTACAGCTGTGATCCCAGAATAAAAAAATTTAAGGAAGAAGAAAAAGCCAAGAAAGAAGCAGAAAAGAAAGCAAAAGC
Source organism: Enhydra lutris kenyoni (assembly GCF_002288905.1). Lineage (NCBI taxonomy): Eukaryota > Metazoa > Chordata > Mammalia > Carnivora > Mustelidae > Enhydra > Enhydra lutris. Next base: position 5,976,804 of record NW_019154124.1, read on the forward strand.
AGAAGCAAAACGGAAGGAGCAAGAAGCTAAAGAAAAAGTAAGATGATGAAGCTGGATTTTAAGTGTTCATAAAATCTTTAATCCTCAGATATATTTAAAAAGCCATAATGCTGAGGGGCACCTGGGTGGCTTAGTTGGTTAAACATCCCACTCGTGATCTCAGGCTCATGAGTTCAAGCCCTGTTGGACTCTACATTGGGCATGAAGCCTACTTAAAAAATAAACAAACAAACAACTATAACCTTAGAGAATTAGGTGCTACATGAATAAATCTTGATAAATTGGTACCATTGATACTTACAGGCATATTCCTTGAAGCAAATTTTTATTAAGCAAAAATATGCCCTGTATATTCCTTTACTATTGTCCTTATTTCTAATGTGCCTATTTTACATTTCTAAAAATGTAGAACTGTGCCAGCTGCTTTTCTCAGTTCAGCCTCAGTCTTCAATAAGTTGACATGTCATCTTTTTTCCTAATTTATTTAAAGGTTGAATTTTTTTGAGTAAGATTATAAACATTTAGAAATCCTAGTTTTCTTATTAAAATGATTTTATTTTCCATGATTAAAGCAAAGACAAGCTGAATTAGAAGCTGCTCGGTTAGCTAAAGAGAAGGAAGAGGAGGAAGTTAGACAACAAGCATTACTGGCAAAGAAGGAAAAAGATATCCAGAAAAAAGCCATTAAGAAGGAAAGGCAAAAACTTCGAAACTCATGCAAGGTACGTCAGACTGTGATTGAACCAATACTAGGGAACAAATCCAATTGCTGATTAAACTTAAGAATATTTCCTTTATTATACTATGCAAATATAATTAAACTGTTATATACATTTTATCTCATTTAAACATCTTAAATGCTTTTAAATTCACTTTTTAAAATTTTCACATGTGCATATTTCAGTGTGCAACTGTGGTAATTGGGGTTTTTTTTTTTTTTTACATAAATATCATACTATTTTCAAACCTAAAAAAAAAACCTGCTCAGTATTCTAATAATCTCTTTGATTATCACCAGAATGTCTTTGTATGGTTGGTTTATTGAAATTAGGATCTAAATAGGATTATTCCAAAGCCTTCAGTTGTGTGTCTCCCAGTTGTGTCTGTAACAGACCCCCCACACACACCATCTCTTCCCCTTCTCTCATTTTCATTCATTTCTTGAAAAACCAGATCATTTGTTCTGATAATGTCCCAGAGTTTGGTTCTGGCTGGTTGCTTCCTTAATGGTGTAAAATCAATATTTTTCTTAGAAGTTATTTTCAAAGTTGAACTTGGGTTCTTTTTAAGGATCTGAAAGGTTTCATTTTTATCAAAATGGGTATCATTTGGGGGAGTACTCGTAGTTTGCATTCAGATAGTGTTCACTGAAAAATATTGACCAAAAAAATCCCAGAAGTATTCAAATGTAGTTTTGCTCAAGAGCTGTTGTTAACATTTACAGTTGGCAGAGTCAGAGACCAGTATTGTTCCTTACCAAATAGCATTGAATAAATAAATGAACTGCCAAGCTATAGGGAGAGATGGCCATGCAGTGTTGTGTACTGTACTGTTGAGTTAAATCCAGCAAGTATGTAAATGCTTACTCTGTGTGGAAACATTCTCTTCCATGTCACTGTCCAGAGGCCCTATCAGACATTGGAGATATATTTTAATATATGCCATCCTGAACCTTCAGTTAATGTAATTGAAGTTAACCCACCCCATCAGCAGGCTTTGAAAGAGATTGAACCAAAATACAAGCATGGGTAATCACTTCAGGCTTTTGGTGAGCAAAAAGAAATAAAATAGAAAAAATGAAGTATTTTCCTCAGATTTCACCCAGAAAATTGTTTTGAGAAGGATGCATTATATCATAGTAGTAAGGAGTTCAGGCTGAGAGCAAGCCGCCTGGGTCTGAAGTCATTCTGTATTAGGCACTTAATGTCTGTGGGCCCCCAGGAGGTTACTTCAACCACTTTGTCCCTCGGTTTCCTCACCTACACAGTAGCTGAAATAGGACCTATTAATCAAATTGTGAAGTTTAAATGAGAGCATTCACATGTGGTGCTCTTGGCATGCAGTGAGGAATCTGCAGGAACTTGAATAGTTAAAACTGAATCGTTCTTGGGGCGCCTGGGTGGCTCAGTGGGTTAAAGCCTCTGCCTTCGGCTTGGGTCATGATCCCGGGATCCTGGGATCGAGCCACACATCCGGCTCTCTGCTCAGCAGGGAGCCTGCTTCCCCCTCTCTCTCTCTGCCTGCCTCTCTGCCTAATTGTGATCTCTCTCTGTCAAATAAATAAATAAAATCTTTAAAAAAAAAATTGAATCGTTCTCTTAGAGTTGATGCATAAATGAGGTAAACATTCTGGCATTAGGTAACTGTTTTATTGCTGCTTTCCATGATGAGTTCACTTATTCATTTATCAGCTATCTGGTGAGCTCTTACTATGTTCCAGGCAGTTATGATTGATGTAGATATAATGATATGGTCCTTGCCTTCCAGAAATCTGGCTAATGGTGGAAAATTAAAAGTAAACACTTTAAGACAAGTACTAGGAAGAAAGTACAAAAAGGTGGTCAAGGAAGGCTTTCTGGATCTGGTAGGATTTGGCAAGGTGAAGCAGCATATGCATGAGATCAGAGACAGAGAGGTCAGGGAGCACAGAAGGGCGCAGAGGTCCAGGTAATGTAATGAGTGTAATGAGCCAGAGGTAGCTGAAGAGGTGAGGAGCCGGTCCCGAAGGACGATATAGGTCTTGCTAGTTCCTTTCTGCCGCTGAGCTGGCTGGTTTCGGTCAGGATGCTGAGAGACGAGCAGAGGCAGACACAGTTGAGGGTCTTTTGCCAAGATCCGCGTGAGAGAGAGTGTTGTGCCTTTGTCTGAGAGAGGGTGGGAATAGGAAAGGTGGAGGAAGTGTACCAGTATTTGGGAGGTAGCATAGGCTGCTGCCTGTGAGGCACTGTTTTGTACGTTGGAGGTGGGAGATTTACATGTGTCCTGCTTTCCTTCGTGGAGCACTGGGTGCATGATGGTATAATTCAATGAAATGGAGAACAAAGAAGGAAAAGGCTGAAAGGAAGTGATGAGTTCCGTTTACTGCCATTTCCACCTGCTCCAGCCGTCTTCGGTGTAGGGCATGTTGAGCACATTGAGATGCTCAGATGGAATTTCTGAGCGGGTGGTTGGCGGCACAAGTCTGGAGTTCAAGAGTGGGATCACTAAAGTCTTCTCTGTCTCAGTGCCACCAGGAACCATGTGAGTAGCTTGCCCAGGAGAGAGGGGTTTAGGATGGGGGAGGATGCAAACACCCTAGTTAAGGTACTGATAGAGGAAGAGGAGCCTGGAAAGGGCTGACCCAGACAGGTAAGAAGAAAGTCAGTAGTGCTTTTGGACACTAGGTGCTACTTGGTCAACAGTAAAAGCAGCATTGGGACCTTAGTGAGAGCCAGACTGCATGAATAAAGGAAGCATTAAGGTCATTAATTAATGTCTCCATTAAGGAATGGGAGACATTGAGCACAATCTTTAATCATAATTTTTCTAATATTTCTTGTTCCTTAACACATTATCTTGAATTTCACATTTAAGATTTCTAGCAAATTTTACAGTTCAGCACAAAGAAAGAATAGGCAGCCCACCAAAGAGAATTTTGAGCTGTCACACAAAATTTCTTGATGCTTAAGTGGTTCTGTGGGGAATCATTCTGACTTATAACATCTAGCGATCTTCCACACCATCACCTTTTTTCTGTTTTACTCCTCCATCCTCTTGGTAATGGTAATGGCAATGGCTTTTTTATTGCTCGCTGGCCAGGGAGAGCTTTGGGAGGATGGTTGTTAGTGGTCAGAAGGCTGTAAGTTCACCTCAGGAATCTCTTGAGAACTCAGATGTTTTGCAGTTGTGTTTATGGACATATTCTTTAGTATCAGTGGATAAAAGATGAAAATGTTTGTGTTTGTGCTTCTAGACCTGGAATCACTTCTCTGACAATGAGGCAGAGCGGGTTAAAATGATGGAAGAAGTGGAAAAACTTTGTGATCGGCTTGAACTAGCAAGGTATAACTATAGGAGTGCTCCTGAAGTCTTGTCTTGGGCTTCGGATGAAGTTTCATCCCCTTTTTTCCTTTAGCTTGCAGTGCTTGAATGAGACACTCACATCATCTACAAAAGAAGTAGGAAAGGCTGCTCTGGAAAAACAGGTAATAGAACACATCACTTCTACCTTTATGTGGCATTTAATTCTGCTTATAGTGTTGGCTTTCACCTCAGTATTTCCCCACCTAACATGTAAGTTATGAATAAGGGCAAAGAATCTCATTTCTCTCCGTGTCCCCAGTATGTTTTGCTGCTAGTAAGTGGTGGTGTTATTTTAAATTGGAGTTAGTCTGTAAAGTTGTTACCATGTATATAGTGTTTGAACTTGTGGTATCTATAGCACATTTATCATAGTTTTTTCAAAATCACTGTTAGAAAAGATAATTGTTTTGGCTATTCCTTAGCATCTTTATAGGATAGTAACATTTGGAACCAGAAGAAATCCTTGTTCTGTCTAATGTACACCTTTTTACAGATGAGGAAACAGGCCCAGAAATTCAGTTCAGTGTAACAAGTGTTGGTACCTACAGTGTATAGCAATATATAGCCTAGGTAGTTCGGAGAAATTCCTCATGCTGTTGCTGCCTCAGAGGAGTTCGGGAAGTTATGCTGAAAAGGCCTGAGGACCAAAAGATGGAGGGTCTGGAAGTCCCCAGTGCAGGACAGAGTGGCCAGGAAAAGCTCAGTGAAGGCTGTGAGCCAGCCTTGAAGGATGGATGGTGCTAAGCTGCAGGTCAGGGGAAAGCATGAACCCTGACACATAGGTAGGAGCAGCAGGGGGGAGAAGTGGGAGATGAAAATGGTTAGGAAAAGTAGAGCCCAATGAAACAGGTTTTTAATACCATGATGACTATTTTCCATTACTGCAGATGTTTGAGTAGCAAAGGGTTAATGTACCTTCAATCTGGCATTTGTTGGCAGGATGTACCAGATAAGTGTGACTAGTTGTAAGACTCTGACTGGAAGGACTTGGGCTTTGAGGGGTGATGGGAGTCACTGGAATCTCTGGCTCTGGGTGACTGGTTCCGAGGGGGGAAATGGGTAGTCACAGATGAGACCTAGAAAGCTGTTGACAGGAGCTACAAGGCCAAGTAAAGGTTTTTTTCTTCTTTGTGCATGTTTAAAGGTAGACTGGAAGTAACGCTGTGAAGGATGGAACTTCAAGATAAACACTGGCCACTTTCTATGCCTTTACCTTTTTTAGAGTGGATATGAGCTTAGAGAGAGCTTTGAAATGGCTCTTATGGGCCCTTATGGGCGAACAACCCAGTGACCGGAGACTCGACAAGTCATGTCCAAGGCAAATAGAAGCCACAGGACATGAATGAAAGGCAGGGGCGGCCGAGGGTGGTTCTTGGTGTCTTCGGAGGAGCTGTGCAGCCTGGAGGCCAGAGTGAGGCCAGCCAGAATGAAAACCTGATGGCCAGTTTCGGGGTTGGCCTGGGAGGCGTGTAGGGCATTGTCGGGAGGATACTGAGAAGTGAGCACTGCAGAGCCCCGCCAGAAAGGGAGTGTAGCAAGATGTTTGAAGTCCCTGACTTACCCGTGATATTTGTGTAGATAGAAGAAATAAATGAGCAAATTAGGAAAGAAAAAGAGGAAGCTGAGGCTCGAATGCGCCAAGCATCCAAGAATGCAGAGAAATCAACTGGTGGGAGTGGAAATGGCAGTAAAAACTGGTCAGAAGATGATCTGCAATTACTGATTAAAGCTGTGAACCTCTTCCCTGCTGGAACAAATTCAAGGTACTGGTTTTAATGAAACTTTTAAGATTTTATTTATTCACGGCACGCCTGGGTGGCTCAGTGGGTTAAGCCTCTGCCTTTGGCTCAGGTCATGATCTCAGGGTCCTGGGATCAAACCCCGCATTGGGCTCTCTGCTCAGCGGGGAGCCTGCTTCTGTCCCTCTCTCTGCCTGCCTCTCTGCCTACTTGTGATCTCTGTCAAGTAAATAAGACCTTAAAAAAAAAGGATTTTATTTATTCATGAGAGAGAGCACAAGCAGAGGGAGAGGGAATAAATCCTTTTTCCAACCCATGGAGCCAGCCACGCACCCCAGAGTTTCTCTTAGTCTTAATCCTTCTTTCTTGATTCCCACCTCAAATGAGAACTGATTGCAAAGTGGGAGTTTAGAACTTGGAAGATGCTTTCAAGATCCAGCTTCCCTCTTTCTATAGATGAGGAAACTAAGGTTCTTTGCAGAATTTCTCTTTTTGTGTGGTCTTATTACTCTTGGTTTGTACACAGAAATCAGTAGGTTTTTATAGACTTGAAACCAAGATTAAACATATGAAAAGCAAAAAAAGCTCTAGTCCAGGTAATAGTAATGAGACCACAAATTTAGAGCTAATTCTATACTCTAGCTAATCCCTATGTATTACAAATGGAAGGATCATTCTAACTTTTATTTGGACATTTTATTCTCTAACTTACCATATTGCGGTCTCTAGATGGGAAGTTATCGCTAATTACATGAACATACACTCTTCTTCTGGAGTCAAGAGAACTGCCAAAGATGTTATTGGCAAAGCAAAGAGTCTTCAGAAACTTGGTGAGCAAATCAATTTCTTTGCTACCTTGAATACAAATTTTTAACCTTCTGTGCAATTTAATAAAAGACTAAATGAGATGATCTGTAATATTTTCATTTTGCAGACCCTCATCAAAAAGATGACATAAACAAAAAGGCGTTTGATAAATTTAAAAAAGAACATGGAGTGGTGCCTCAAGCAGACAATGCAACACCTTCAGAGCGATTTGAAGGTAATTAAATCGTTTTTTCTTTAGAAAATGCTAGCCATGTACTCCCACTGTGATAGACCAAACCTAGGGTCTGTGTTCAGAATAACTGGAAAATAGAGCATTTCGCAGACCAGAAGGTGGAAAGGAAGCATTTTCCAGGACGTAGATTGACCTCACCTGACACCAGAGAACTGCAGCTCCTCCATTTCAGGTGCATTAGGGGAGGCGCTGGGTTTCTTTTGTTGACTTGATTTTACAAATCAGTAGTAAAGGATATTGGGCCAGTTGAAATTTGAATGAGTTCTACAGACTAGCTAATGGTATTTTATCAAGGTTAACTTCCTGATTTTGAAAAATGTAATTATGTCCTTGTTTTTAAGGAAAAACGAAGTTTAAAAGGAATAAAGGGCATCGTGTCTACAACTTACATGGTTCAGAATAAATTAGGGTGGTAAATGTATAGAGAAAAAGGAAGCGTGGTAAAAATGTTCAGATTTGGGCAATCTTGGGAGCATGTACAGAGATTCTTTATTTCAAAATAAAGCTTAGTTAAAACCTGTTAGGGTTTGTCTTCGGTGTTCTTCCCTGGACCAGTGTCTTTCAGACTGTAAACTGTGACCCATAGGCGGGTCATGAATAGAAAATACCAGAGAGCATTACACCTTTTACTACATAAGTGGGTATCACTTGTAAAACTTTTGTCCGTGTATAATGTGCATTTAGGTACAAACTTTTTTCTGTGAATGGCTGACCAAAAAAGGTGAAAGAAGTTCTGTTTCACTTGATACCTTGTGAGCCACCATCTGTTCTCCCTAATCTTGGGATATGCTTTCCAAATCACAGTTCCAAATACATGTTTCAGGATTAACTACTCTATCTGATAACCATCCCCATCCCCGGAGTCCCACTTTTCCTGTATTCTTGGTTTATTATCCCAAAATTTCAGTATCAAAGTATTAAAGAGGCTTATGCTATAAAGAGCCCAAAATCATACTGTGGTTGCAAAAATCGGGGGTGGGGTTTTGGGGGCTGTTTTGTTGGTCTAGGCTGGGCATTATGTAGGCTCTTTTAAGGTAAGTAGCAAAGGGAAGTTCCAGGACACTTCTGAAGGGGTTTATTTTCCTGCTCCCTATGTCCTCCATCTTTTTTCCAAGAGAGGAAATGAATTCAATCCATGGTGTTAAATGTGGGCCTAAGACCAGTGAAAGGAAATTCCAGGGCTTTCTGCAATTTAAAAGCCGGCTTCGGCTGTTTACCTATTTAGTATTTTTGTTTTCCCACAGAAGTGTGATGTGTAATACTTTACATATCACATTATTTACTTCCTCCTAAGGAGGATGACCTACATTTGTGTCTGATACGTATGTGAAAGGTCTTGTCAAGCACCAAGGGATTAGTTTAATAGAGGTTCTTACCAGCATTAGCTCCTGCAAGAATTTAGTGGATGGATGTGTCGAAAATGCCCCACTGCAACACAGAATCTAATGCGCCTAGAGCACTGAACCCTTGGGCACTTGGCTTAATTATGCTAGACTCTTTCGTCCAGTGTAAAAGAGAATGCTTTTCAGGGTCTCATCCACCTAAAAGTTTGCGGTTTTTCCCAACCAACCAGTCTGGTGAGTATAGTAGATTTTAAGAGACCAGCAATATAAGGCAGATATTTCTGACTATGCTTAAAAAAAAAAAAAAAGAGGTATTTTGGGGGATGTGAGTTATCTTAAAAGCTTCTCCTCTCATTTAGTACTTTAGAGGTTTTCCTGTGTGATGAAATACATGAAGTTGGTTCAGAATCCCCACAGATCTGAATGGCTGCTTACCAAGATACCTATACACCAAAACTCACCTGGGAGGGTGCTGCAACAGAATTTTCTATCAGGCTAAGATATTTCAAACAGAAATTTTTCTTAAACAGGTCCATGTACAGATTTCACCCCCTGGACGACAGAAGAACAGAAGCTTTTGGAACAAGCTTTAAAAACGTACCCAGTAAATACACCTGAAAGGTGGGAAAAAATAGCAGAAGCGGTGCCTGGCCGCACAAAGAAGGACTGCATGAAGCGATACAAGGTGATGGAGGTTCTAGAGCTTAGAGTCCATCAGCATTTCAACTATATTGTAAAGAAATGACAAACCTTAGCAGCTTTCTAGCTCTGGCAGTTAGTGCAAATCGCCTTGGCACTGGTGTCTTAATGGCTGATGCCCCCAGGCTGAGGGGGGCCGCCAGCGCTGCGGGCGTCTTCGCTAACCCCTCTCTCCCTTCCTAGGAACTCGTCGAGATGGTGAAAGCAAAGAAAGCTGCTCAAGAGCAAGTGCTGAATGCAAGTAGAGCCAAGAAATGACTTCTGACAATCTTTGTTGTGTGTGCATTTTTATAATAAAACAAACTATTGTACAAATTTCCATTCTTAAAATTGCAGTGCTAATTTCAGAGCGGGCTGATCTGCCGTGGCCTTACCCTCGCAAAGTCGGACACAGTGATTCATTCGAATTTCCAGGTATATACGTTTTTATTTTTTTCTTTAGGGACTGGTAGCTTAAAACTTGCAGATCTGTTAGCGTTATAAATACACACGCTCAAAATATTTTGAGTAGGAGCATTTTAATCACGAAGCCAGCACATGTTCCTGTGAATCTGGTTAAACTCTGGCAGCTGTTCAATGGGACCTAAGGAAGAAAAGAAGATAGGAAGGTAAAACTCAGTAAAAACAAGTACTTGGGCACGTTGTGCATGAGAGAAAAGGAGCCGGGCTTACCGACGGCAGCAAGAGCTGGACTCTTAGCATGAATGTATCTGGTGCACACTTCTTGAATTGTCTCCGCATTTACAGCCTGAAATAGAGAAGATACCAGCATTCAGAGCTCTGCGTCGTCAAGACAGAGTCTATACCTAGAATGTCTTTAGAATTTAAACAGGGATTTGTGATACATATTTTCAGCTTTTTAACAGGGAACTTTTATACAAGCGCCTATAGTGTCAAAAGACTACTTACATCAATTCTTGCTTCAAGCTCAGGGATGGGAATTCTCCTGTTGTAACATAACATCTGCCTACCAATATCTTCACAGATTGGGGTAGAACCTGTTTAAAAGGGAAGGAAAAACTACTGGAATACAGATCAACCCTATGAGAGTAGAATTTAGGTCTTTATTCTTACCATCAAGCTGCAACAACATGTTTGTTTTCAGTAGATTTTTGGCTCGTGCAACTTCGCTTTCAGTTACACTTGTACAGAGTCGCATCCTAAAACCAGTGGGAAAAATCAAAATGTCAAGTAGTCTGGAAAGGTTACGTGCTTTTTGAGTGAATGACCTAAGATATGATACTATATATTCTATATACTGCACCACAACATACAAGGATTTAGGACTCCAGCTTAATGGAAAGTTGAAATTTTAATGATCCTAGTTGCTACACAAAAGCTGAAAAGTCACTGACTCTTTATTCTCCTGGTATCGTTAATTTCTCAAAAATAGTATGATTACAGATAAAGGTTCACTCCAAGATGAAAGCAGGCTGACTGCATCTTGAGAAATACTTGGCCAATCCCTGTATTAGGATGGAATATGCTAGCAGACTGGTCTGGAGGCCACTGACTTCTCGAAAGAATCCAGTGGAATCTACCTTAAGCCTACTAATCAACACCGCCCAGCTGATGAGACTGAGAGAACCATAAGCCATTTAAGAATGGAGAAGGGGGGCGCCTGGGTGGCTCAGTGGGTTAAGCCTCTCTCTTTAGCTCAGGTCATGATCTCAGGGTGCTGGGATCCAGCCTCGAGTCCCGCGTCGGGCTCTCTGCTCAGCAGGGATCCTGCTTCCCCTTCTCTCTCTGCCTGCCTCTCTGCCCACTTGTGATCTGTCAAATAAGTAAAATCTTAAAAAGAAAAAAAGAATGGTGGAGGAGAGGAAGCAGAGTTAAGGATGTTTTTCCAACAGTGTGGGCCTTTCTGCCTCTGTCTCAAGGCACCAGTTCTGAGTAAAACAATACAGTTTTCTTTTAGCAATGGCAACTTCACATTCATTGCCATAACACCACCTTTCCAAGCCAGAAAACCTGTAGAGGTATCTTCCAAACAAACTTTTAGGATTGTCTTTCTGAAGTAATCTGCTTAAAAGATTAAGAATTTCCTATAGAATAAAGTCAGCTAGGGGCACCTGGGTGGCTCAGTTGGTTGGACGACTGCCTTTGGCTCGGGTCATGATCCTGGAGTCCCAGGATCGAGTCCCGCACTGGGCTCCCAGCTCCACAGGGAGTCTGCTTCTCCCTCTGACCTTCTCCCCTCTCATGTTGTCACTCACTATCTCTCTCAAATAAATAAAATCTTTAAAAAAAAAAAAACTTCACATTAGACTTGAAAAACATGGGAACAACTGCTACTCCTCAGTCTTGTTCTCTTGATTAAATGCTAACATCACTATCAAAACCAATCACCAACCATGTGAGGAGGAAACTAGTTTTAAAATGTGAATTATAAACAAAAATAATTTTTAAAAAAATGTGAATTATAAGCAAGACTTTTCTCACCATTCTTTTTGGACAACATGTAGCATGTCGGCAATGGTGGCCGGTTCACAAACCATATAGATTCCCCACAATCCCGTATCCGTGTAGGAAGTGTTGAAGGACTGGAAGCTGTGACAGAGGCTGCCATGGCAGGTGAGCTGGGCCAGCTTGCTGGAGAGATTCTGTAAGGGAAAACACTGTCCAAGAGAACTGGAGGCATATGTGCCTAAACTACCGGAAAGAAACATGAGTTCTGTGGCAAATAGTGAATACCACAATGGGCGGAGTTTCGATCTAGCAACATCTCAAGAAGTTAAAATTCAAGGATACTAAGAACCATACTTCTCACCAGCCCACCATAGCCCCAGAGAAATGCATGATGTAAAAGCAGTGAAACCTGTGCTAACACAGCTGCAGCACTTCTGCTAGAGTAATCACTCCTGTCATCGGCCCCATCCATAGGGCTCTTGGCTGCGTGTGCTTAAAGATTTGAAATTCCACTGTGTGTGAAGCCGAAGATAGTTACACGAAGTGTATTTTGTTGAAATCTTTCAGTACAAACATACTTTGTATTGTGAATTTCAGACAGAAAAGTTAACAAAAATAGTACAAGGAATTCCCTTTATCCAAATTCCCTAAGAACTGTTACTTTACCATGCTTCTTTTATCATTCTCTTTAAAAAAATTTTTCAGCTGTTTGAGAGTACATTGAAAGATCTGATGCATTTTACCCATAAATGCTGTGTACACACTTCTGAAAAACAAGGAAATTAACCTCTGTACAATCATTAAAACTAGATTAACATAGATATGGTACTATTAGTGAATTCTAACCTTACTCAAATTTTGCTACTTATCCAACTTAAAAATTAGGGCACCCACACAAAAAAGTTGTTTCTGGTCCAGGATGCAATCCAGGATCGGTTTATATTTTAAGTCCATTCACAGTACCTTGTCATTTCACCTTATCATTTATTATGGAAAACTTTTTAAAATCACTTACCATTCCTCCTCCAAAAGAGCGATCCCAGTTGCCAATCAGTGTGTTTGCCACCATAAGACAGATCGTATCTGGATGCGCCCACCCAACGGCCTCAACAGCTACTGCAATATGCGCCAAAGGCATCTTGTCATCCCTCACTCGTATCTAGTTAAGACGAAACAAATCTGGTTAAGACCGCCATCATGTATCGGGCTTAACAAGAAAGAAGGTTTAATCATGCCACATTACAATGAACAGTCTAATGTGGAAAAATCTCTTTGAGTTCTGCAAAGAAAACTTCACCAGAAGATCTTTTGAAATAACTGCAATACTGCAGACAAAGCCATTAGATGATTACCTGGTCAAAAAGAATTAGATTTTTTCACTGGTAGAGATCAGTAGTATTCTGATACATAACAAGCTTATTCTTGTGCCACGGATGCTACACGGTTCCATGCAGCTGCCAGCCCTCGCCAGGTACTCCTCTGAGCGTCCTCCCTCATACGGCAAAGGAGGCCGCTGACGAGCTGAAGCCTACAGCTGACAAGCAGCGGGCTGTCTGCAAGTTGTCTCTTAACAGCTACTCCCAGAAATGTACTATGAGCAGAACTTAACCTAATGTGAAAGTCAAAATTCGGGGCAGGGGTGCCTGGGTGGCTCAGTGGGTTAGGCCTCTGCCTTCGGCTCAGGTCATGATCCCAGAGTCCTGGGATCGAGCCCCGCATCGGGCTCTCTGCTTGGCAGGGAGCCTGTTTCCTCCTCTCTCTCTCTCTTTCTGCTCACCTCTCTGCCTATTTGTGATCTCCGTCAAATAAATAAAATCTTAAAAAAAAAAAAATTGGGGGGTATTTGAAAAATACACTTCATACCTCAAAATATATATATGGGCATAGTGTTAAGGAAAAAGCACAAAAAGAACAAAATATGACATTCCCCTCAAAACCTTGCTTCCTTAGGAAAGAGAGAAGTGATTAAGTAATATGGACTATAAGTCCATCCTCTTCCCTTTTTCTTTCCATTTAAGCCTCTCGTTTCTTCCATTTTACTCCTGTTCAAAATAAGCACATTTTGCACACTCATTCATAAACACAACACAAGAAGCCCTAAGGGCTAAGTACTAGCTGAGGAGGCTTGCCCTACCTCACTTCCTGTGAATTTGCAGGGAGGCAGAGCTGGTATTTCTCCTTTGTGTGTGGACAAAGAGTCACCAAAATGAAACTTTGCTAACTCAAGCAGTTCATCATGGGAAACTCCTAAATTGAAGGAAAATATTTCATATATCTAGTAGCAGCACAATCTAAGGCAGACAACTACCTGCCAAACTTTGTTTTACAGTAAAGCTCCAGGTGGAATGCGGTAAAAGCCGTTACAGAGTAAGCCCACGCCACACGCTTTCTCCCTGCTGGTACAAGGCTTGGCGCTGCACAGCTCTCGGTCTGTATAACAACAGTTTTCAGCAACAAATTCACAGCTAAGGATAATAAGACCGCTTGAAAATACCACATTCTGTACAGAATCATGTTATATTACTAAAAGTCCTAGAACGCAAATTAGCAAAATCACTTTTCAGTACATTGTAAGTAGAAAAGAATGTAAATGTAATACGAGCTTTGTTTTCTGAGCTCTGCTACCAGAATTCAGGAACAAAATAATGTCATCTAAATTTCTGAATAAATCTGTAGCTAACCAAACATTCACTGTTGGCCATCTAAAACCTAAGAATTCTATATACATGACTGTTGGAACTCATGACCCAAACAGATTCAGTGAAGGATAAACACAAACTCAGAAAACAAATTTAGACATGTGGCGAGTGCTTTAAAAAATATCACCATGAAGGTTCTTTATATGAAACCTTTCTTTAGAATGTAAAAGCACAACTTACACCCGTATTTCCCAAACAAATCTGTGGCATAAAACAAGACCAGGCCCGAGTGCCTGTTTCAGAAGCACTGTGTAGGACAGCCGCCTTGGCTATCAATCCAGAGGGTGATGGAACAACAGGAAGGGCCTAATGTTCCAAGAATGACAAGCAGAGAGTGAAAAACCATGGACATGCATACAGTTCTCAGCACCTGACACCACCAACTCCCACTGTTCTGACTTCATCTATGGCCCTCCTGACTGGCCACTGCAGACCCTTGGTTCCTACTCCCAAACCTCTGCATATCCTTATCCAAAAAGCCATGAGCCAGTAATTTTTTTTTTTTTTTTTTTTAACGAAGCTAGGTTTGGGGTTTGGTCTTTTTCATTGACTAAAAAGCCATTGCTTATAAGGCTCATCATCACTTAATGTACCAAAAAGACAAAGTGCTAATTAATATAGGACAGGCCACTAATTGTAAGATATCCCAACTTCAGCAATATCAAAATGAACCTATGGGAACTATGATAAAACCCAGGGTGTCCATATGCCACCAACAGCAGAGACATCCCAGACAGCGTGGTGGTTGAGGCCTCCTCTCACTAGGTCTTCCTGTTTCCCAGGCAGTTTCAAATGCGGACTCCCCAGTCAGCACCAGCCATTTTAAAGATTTTATTTATTTATTTGACAGGCAGAGATCACAAGTAGGCAGAGAGGCAGGCAGAGAGAGAGGAGGAAGCAGGCTCCCCGCTGAGCAGAGAGCCCGATGCGGGGCTCGATCCCAGGACCCTGGGGTCATGACCTGAGCCGAAGTCAAAGGCTTTAACCCACTGAGCCACCAGGCGCCCCAGCACCAACCATTTTAGAAACAATGTTGCTCAAGAGAATCTCAGCGCACTGCCTAATGTGCCAAGGTAACCTGATTTAGTGTCAGAGGCCAATGACTAACCTGTTAGACTTAACCCCTATGTTCATTTTCCCCATTATTCCCACATAATTACTTAGAATTCTATTCAGAGCAACTAGAATTTTAATTTACTGTCATTTCTGAAGAGAGAAAAATTAAGTCTATACAAAAGAACACCATCTATCTCTGCTTTACCCTAAAAAAACAAAGAAAACAAACCTGGAAACCAAAAGTGTACTGTTTGCCTAAATTCAGACTGCCAGGAAATCTAGCACAATCTACTGGGAATTTTCTTTCATTCACTGGCTTCAAACGTGTCCCCAAGGAAGGCTTGTCCTGATGCCACCTGCATGTTTGGATTCCCATTAAACACTCTCAATGGTTCCCTATATACTTCCCCTTCTCAGTACTTAGCTCTACTTATGAATAAACAAAGAATGAACCAACAAAACATACTCATTTCATGCCTGGCCAAGAATGAAGTTGGTTCTCAAAAAATAATTTAAAATCAAGAGATTCCCAGGGGCGGCTGGGTGGCTCCGTGGGTTGGGCCTCTGCCTTCGACTCGGGTCATGGTCTCAGGGTCCTAGAATCGAGCCCCGCATCTGGCTCTCTGCTCTGCAGGGAGCCTGCTTCCCTCCCCCTCTCTCTGCCTACTTGTGATCTCTGTCAAGTAATAAATAAAATCTTAAAAAAAAAAAAATTCCCAAAGTACAGTACACCATCTCCCAAATGTCATCATTACCCAGTCATTTAACTCCTTTCCTTGCAAAGTAAATCCCAATCTGTGTGTACACTTATGTAAGTTTTTCTATTAAAAAAAAAAAAAAAAAAACCTCTACTGAAGAAAAGACAGAGGAAAAGTCTATTTCCAGTGCTGTACATTCCCCTTAAACAGCATATGAAACAATTTGCTCAGTAAGTAATAAATTCCAGGACATGTCCCAGCAGGACCAAACTAATAAGCACAACACTCCACAACTGCCTTTAAACAGATACAGAGATGGAAATCCACGAACCTCCAGCAGCAGCAAGTACTATTCTTGGCCCCTTATAATGTGTGGTTATATAATCCACCAAGTCCTTCCGATTTATAGATCTGTAAATGGAGCAAGAAAAGCAATATAAAAGGAAACTAAAAAGCAGACCTTCATATAAAATATCTGACATTAAATTGGACCTTAAAGGCTCTAAGTGTAGTTAGAAATGGAATATAGGCAACAAGGATCAAAACAATTCCAACTTTTTTATATCAAGAAAAAAGCTGACACTGTTACTTGTTATGTCAGTAGTAGGCATGGGCCCAGGCACCTGGGAGTTAGGTGGGGCTAAAATGTAGCCAACCACAACTTTATGTGAATTACTAGGGAGGAAAAAAATTACATTTTGAAACACATTTTTTGAATGTTTCTGAATGTTAATTTTCAAAACTCAAATCCCCCCCCACCAAAAAAATCTTGAGAATTATACCTACTTGATATTTTCAGTTGGTCCCAAAATTGTCCGTCCAAGTGCTGTATTTTGATAAGCTGTGGCATGAAGATAATCAAAAACAACTTCCTGTAAATTGGTTTCAACTTCCTGCATCTCTCTAAGGATTACGCCACGCTCACGTTCAATCTCTGCTTCTCCCAATGTGCTGTTTTGTATTATATCAGCAAGAATTTCTACAGCTAATTGAAAATAAAACAAGAAGAAACACTAAGAATCTTAGTATTCAAGATTAAGATTACATTAGCATCAGAAACCATGACACAGCACCATTCAATTTTGACTAAATGATTAAACTAGGGAGAAACAAACTTTTCTATACATTCAATATACCTAAAAGGACAATATTAAAATTAAATATATAAAATATAAACCTCTGTGGTACCGAAGAACTTGGGGAAAATTCCTACATTTGTCAAAGATCCCCACAATACTTGTAATGACTCTACAACTTCAGACACGCCATAGAATCTGTACCTGAGTGTATATTGTTCTGTATGAAAATTATAAAGTAGAAAATCATCTGCATTAGAACACTAGGTACCTACACAGGATTCATTGCACCCAAGTATTTGCTACCCTGGTTCCCACAGCAGTGAGGCTGCTACATAAAGAAGGCAAGAAACAGCATAACCTAAAATATGCCCCCAAAGAACCACTCACAGAATTAGTGTCTTCTCGAATATCCTTCCCCACTTAACTTAATCCTAGTGTCTGTTTCCATGCATTTGATCCATGTGGGCTATAGTCTCACCATTAGCAAAATCACTGATAAATCATGATCTAACAGAGGTTAACATGAAGAAAAGGCTAGGTATCCCGAAAGGTTAAAAGTGACCCTTCGGAAAAACTGATGAAGCCCTCAAATATTTATCTAAGAATGACCCTAATTTGCAAAAAGCCAAAAGTGAACACAAGGACATCTTGTACTTGCTGTTACGCACGTACTATGCTGTTACGCAATTTTATCAGAAAAATTACTTCTCCCAAAAGGAA
This sequence comes from Enhydra lutris kenyoni, assembly GCF_002288905.1. NCBI lineage: Eukaryota > Metazoa > Chordata > Mammalia > Carnivora > Mustelidae > Enhydra > Enhydra lutris. The sequence continues at coordinate 5,994,368 of NW_019154124.1, forward strand.
AAACCTAATCTACTCTTCAAGAATTAGTACAGAGTTGCAATCACAGTCTAAATTTTAATAAATATGAAACATTTATAATCTTTAGTTTCATTTTTTTTTCCCTCTACTGCAAACTTTTGTTCCTCGTCTTACCTTCACTCTAAGGGTCCTTGTCTCAGCAGCAATTATGTTACATTCCAACTATAATTAGTTACCTCTTGTCAGCCCAACATGACAAAAAAGACTGCTAGGCCCAAGCAAGCTGGGGCAGTGATCATGACAGTCCAGAGGTCATGATGGTGATTGGTGATGAACAGTCCAAAGACACCGGAGGACAAGGAATCCTATGTGAAGGCTCTCCTTACATGGGACTGGTAGTCTAGACTGCGATTTGCTCAAGAAAGATCCTATTTCCCGGAGTTTGTTTTAATCAGAATCTTTTTAATATATATTTAATATTCTGTGTGTTAGTACAGTAGTACCTGTATTTAATTTGTAAATATACCTATACTGAAGTCTACTCATGTCACTTACCAATAAGGCTGGGTGATCATAAACATTGGAGACTGCTAGTCTGACATCCCGTTATTACTTCATACACCAGGCTAGGCTTCACGCAACTGAGGGGACAAAAACCTCAAGCAAACCCCCCGAAAGAGAGCTGCTTCCAAGAGCACTTCCAAGAGCTGCTTCCAAGAGCACAAGAGCTGATTCCTCAAGGAGCTTCCGGGCTTTGCCACTGCCACTGGCAGAGGCTCTGTCCTTCCCAACCAAAAGCCAGGAGGAAAAAAATGGTCTTCTACTTTGTCTTATCCTTTCTCTAATCATTTTTTGTGTGTATGGTTTTGGGGTTTTTTGCTTTCCCTGCAGTTTCCTGTGTAAAAAAAGGAGAGGGATGAGCTAACCAACCCTTTAAAGTAGCCTGGCCTACCCTCTATTCTTGGTCCCTAACTAGTCCTGGGGTAAAACAGTTCAAGGAAATCATTAAGAACCTTACCAATGTTTTTTGCAATTCAAACCAACACACCCTCTTGTCATTTTCATTGGTTGTAATGCAGTTAGACTACCGTGTTATATAATTTTTATTTACTTGCAGGTGGCAGGTTGTTGTTGTATAGAATGGGGAATTTAAAAAAAAAAAAAAAAATGCTCCTAGGGGCACCAGGGGGCTCAGTGGGTTAAACCCCTGCTTTCGGCTCAGGTCAAGGTCTCAGGGTCCTGGAATCGAGCCCTACATCAGGCTCTCACCTCGGTGGGAAGCCTGCTTCCTCCTTTCTCTCTGCCTGCCTCTCTGCCTACTTGTGATCTCTCTCTCTGTCAAATAAATAAATAAAAACTTAAAAAATAAAATGCTAATAACCAGAGCAATTACACAAGAAAATGAAATAAAAAGTATCCGAATTTGAAACAAGCAAAACCATCACTATTTGCAGGTAACACATTATACACAGAAAACCCTAAAGACTCCATCAAAAAAACTTCAGAATAAATCAAGTAAAGTCGCAGGACACAAAATCAAAGTACAAAAACCTGTTGCATTTCTACACACTAATAATGAACTAGAAGAAACTAAGAAAATAATCCCATTTACAACTGCATCAAAAAGAATATCTAGGATTAAACTTACAAAGGAGGTAAAAAGACAAACTCTGAAAACTACAAGACATTAAGGAAAGAAACTCAAGATGACAAAAGTAAAGGAAAGCTCTTCCATCCTCACGGATTAGAAGAATATTAAAATGTTCATTACTACCCAAAGCCATCTACAGATTCAATGCAATCCCTACCAAAATTCCAATAGTATTTTTCACAGAATTAGAACAAAGAATCCTAAAATTTGTATGAAACAACAAAAAATCCCAAATAGCCAAAGCAATCTTGAGAAAGAACAGCGCTGGAGACATCACACCCCCTCATTTCGGATTATATTACAAAGCTGCAGTAATCAAAACAGTATTGGTATTGGCATAAAAAGATACACCTAGATGACTATAACAGAACAGAGAACCCAGAAACAAACCCACCCATGAACAGTCAATTTACAACGGAACCGAGGATATGCAATGGGAAAGGGCAGTCTCTGCAACAAATGCTGTTGGGCAGTTGGGGCAGCCACACGCAGAAGAATGACTCTACCGCCATCTTGGGGCACCCAGGTGGCTCAGCTGGTTAAGCGATCCTGGGCTCAAGCCTGCTCCGGCTTGCTGCTCAGTGAGGAGCCTCCTTCTCCCTCTCCCTCTGCCTGCCACTTCCCCTGCTTGTATGCTCGCTCTGTCAAATAAATTTTTTAAATCTTTTAAAAAGAAAAGAAACTACCACTATCTTACACAATATACAAAAGTTAACTAAAAATGGGTTAAGGACTTGAAAGTAAGATCTGAAACAATGCAACTCCTAGAAGAAAACATAGGCAGTAAAGTACCTTGACACAGGTCTTAGTAATGATTTTAACTGACACCAAAAGCAACAAAATAAAAAATAAACAAGTGGGGGGCGCCTGGGTGGCTCAGTGGGTTAAAGCCTCTGCCTTCGGCTCAGGTCATGATCCCAGGGTCCTGGGATCATGCCCCACATCGGGCTCTCTGCTCTGCAGGGAGCCTGCTTCCTCCTCTCTCTCTCTGCCTGCCTCTCTGCCTACTTGTGATCTCTGTCAAATAAATAAATAAAATATTTAAAAAAATAAAAAAATAAACAAGTGGGACATCATCACACTAAAAAGCTCCTGCACAGCAAAGGAAATCAACAGACTGCAAAGGCATTAAAATGTTTCACTACATACATATGGGTCTGGAGAATGTATTTTTGAATCAAGTGTTAGGGCCTGGTTTGTACAAGTCTTGCAGCTTCCAACTATTTGATACCATTTGTCATATTCACAGAAAAAAATAAAAACAGGTGTCCTCTCACCTAGAGTTTGATTCATTTTTTCACATTTCTGAGGATTACACTTCCACAACAAACATAGTAAAAACAGTAATAGATTATTTTTGAACTTGTGAAAATTACCTATCTGCACTGTACATAATAACAGTACCTCTTGGTAGATCTTTAGAGAAGGCTTTGGCATAATACACAGTCTGCTCTCTGGAGGTGTAAGCATTGAGATGAGCACCCATGTTTTCAATCTCAAGTTCCAGATCTAATTGGGATCTCTTTTTGGTGCCCTGAAACAAAAAAGAAAAGAAAATTATGATGCCTTCCTTTACCTCTCATTTTTCTAAACACTTCAGGCAATGAATATGAGGATATAAGCAACATCAGTTTCATGCAAGAACCAAATCTGATTTCTAAAGTGCATCAGGCCTCAAAAACACTGGTATACTTCGATGACACGTATATCCCAAGAGAAAATCCTTGTTTCAACTCTACAAAGCAACTTTCAGTAATTATTTCAGAAAAAAAAAATTAAGAGATTAAATAAATAAACTATACTACTGGGGTCACTTGGGTGGCTCAGTCGGTTGACTGTCCAACTTGATTTCGGTTCAGGTCATGATCTCCGGGTCCTGAGATCAAGTCCTGTGTGGGGCTCTGCACTCAGTGGGGAGTCTGCTGGAGATTCTCTCACCCTCCCCCTCCCACATGTGCATGCACACATGCACACACTCTCTCAAATAAATAAATCTTTAGGGGCGCCTGGGTGGCTCGGTGGGTTAAAGGCTCTGCCTTTGGCTCAGGTCATGATCCCAGGGTCCTGGGATCGAGCCCCAAATCGGGCTCTCTGCTCAGCGGGGAGCCTGCCTCCCCTCCTCTGTCTCTGCCTACTTGTGATCTCTGTCTATAAAATAAATAAAATCTTTTAAAAAAATTTAAATAAGTCTTTAAAATATATATATATATACCCTACTACTTTAGTAGTTCTCCTTGCCCTAGAATGAGAATTTGTGCTTAATGCATCTTAAAGAAAATGTATTTTCATAAAGTCTTACAACTTGCCTTGAAAGCCATATGCTCCAAAAAGTGAGCTGTGCCATTATTCTTCTCATTTTCATAGCGACTTCCAGCATCAATCCAGAGCCCAACCTTATTGTAATCAAAGAAAAATTAAATAAAATATAATTTTCTTTCTTTGGGGGGAATGGAACTGGAGAGAGGGAGCAATTTCCTTCCTTTTTTTCCCCACAAAGGCTTTCCAATCCTAACACTAGTTTTCTTGACTTCAGTGAATTGACAACACATTCCTATGAACTATGAAATTTAAAAATTTTGGTCATTGAGCTACTGCTGGGTGCTAAAGCATCTACAGTATGCCAGTTTCACAGAGGACCCAGATTTTTAGCCCAACTTGTTGGTAAAGCCAATTAACAACTACAGTATAAAGAACATTAGAGATTGCCAGAAAATCTAGGTTCGAATCCTGGCTCTGTCATGTATTAGCAGTGTGACCTTGGACAAAACCATTTACCTTTTCTGAACTTGCCTCTCAACTGGGCGTGATGGTGTGTACTACAAAGAATTATTTTAAAGATCAAGTAAGACAACATATGTAAGAACAGCACAGAGTAGCCTAAGAGAATGTACTTCCTTCACTATCATCACTACTAACAACACAATAATGGGCTATCAGAACCAGATGCAGACCCTTAAACAAGGCACACATGTACTTGCTATGAAAGTATCACCAGAAGAAAGATTCGCAAATGAGAGTCATCTGTCAAGGTAAAGTAAGTGCCACCGTTTTTCAACCACCACCACCCAATAAAAAGCTGAGATTAAAATCAACAATTGGGGCACCTGGGTGGCTCAGTTGGTTAAGCGATCGCCTTGGGTTTAGGTCATGATCCTGGAGTCTGTGCCCAGCAGGGAGTCTGCTTCTCCCTCTGACCTTCCCTCCTCATGTTCTCTCTCTCTCTCTCAAATAAATAAATAAACTCTTTAAAAAAAAATTAAATAAAATCAACAATCGGCTCTCTCCTAATGAGGGGTCACCTAAACAATGGTTGCTGGAATTACGTACTGTGCATGTTGAAATGCCAGAGTCTTCAGAGGCCACCCTGAGTCCGTTGTCCAAACGCGATACTCTGGTTTCGGGAACATTCAGAACCACCCGCGTAGCAGCCTGTGTACTTCGCAATCTGTTCCCTCCAAAATATAATGACTGGTTGGGGGTGAAGCGGTGGGAGAGAGGAAGCAAAACACATCACTATTCTGATATTAAATGTTGGTTATACAGAGTCTCTATCCCAGTCTCTTTCCTCCTTCATCTTTGTTCACTGGGACCTAGCCCTTCGCCTGGCTTAGGAACCTGGCTCAACCAGTCCGAAAGCCAGCAGCATGCCTACAAACATCCTTCCCTTAAGGAAAGCAAACAGTTTTTATCATTATCCAGAGAGAAACTGCTTTTGTTTCAGTACCTCTCCTAGACATGTTTAGTATTATAGAGGAAATGGGGGGAGGGGGGCAAGAAAAGGAGAGAAAAATGTAAAAATACCTATATACAACCCAAAAATGAGATTTAGGTTCTCTGCTCAAGGAAAAAGCATAAAGTTTTAGAAAAGGTATAAAGTGAAGATAGGAAGAAGGGCAGATGCTCAAGATACACTCTGGCTGGTTTGTTTGCTGACTACGGACTACTCGCCTGCTGTGGTTTTTCTTTTCCTTTAGACGCATGTGAAAGTCCCACATACCCTGGAGAAAGCTAGAGGTTCTCGTGAGAAAAACATACATCCTGACAAAACTTTCTTTTGGCTACCCCGGGGCTCGCAGAGAGCACAGCTGGGGAGGAAGCCCAGTCCTCGGCAAAAAGAGAACTCTGTTCTCGCTTTTTAATTTCCCCCAATTTGCAACCACCGCACGCACTCTTTATGACCCCTGGCAACTGGGGGGGAGGGCCGGTAACCAGTGTCATCCCACACTTTTCTAGCAGGTCACGCGCGGTGGGTGACCAAGGTCAGCTCATCCCCGGCGAAAGCGAGCACCCCAATCTCAGGCTTCAGGTGCCGACCTCAGCGCTGGGCCGGCGCGCATGACTCAGGGCTGCCGCGCGGGGTCCCGAGGGAAGGCCCCGGCCCGGTTCCGGGCGGCACCCAAGTGAGAGGAGTGGAGAGAGGTGGAGAGAGGTGGAGAGAAGCTCACCCTCCCGGCAGCGCCTCCAACCAGAAGTCTCCCCGCGAAACCCCAAAGCCGCCGCCGCACCGCGGGGAACATCACCCCTAGAGCTGCCGTCGCCGCCATCTCCGCTCCAGACTGGGCGCAGGATGTGCTTCCGGGTCGTGACCCGAGGTCCCAGAGGAGAAGGCGGGCTCCACCTTATGGCCATAATAGAAATGACACTCTGAAGCGGTCCTGGAAGGAAGGGAGCTGGGCTTGGTGCTGAGCAAAAGGCCCCACATAATAGCAATTAGGGAGGGAGTCTGTAGGAGATCATGTATTATCAGTTACTTAGATCGCCTGTGGCGTGTGAAGTTCAGATGTGGAGGAGTTAAAGGTAACCTGGTGCAGCTTATTGTGCCGTTAGTGGCTGGAATTGATCGGACAAAGTGGAGTACAATCCAAAACTCACCGTCCTTAAGGAAGCATCTATTGGGAGAGACAAGCGTGGTGAGATGAGGGAAGGAAGTGTCACTGTTGACCCGTATTCACTCTTCAACCTTTACAGGCTGGTTCATTTCATTACACGAAGTTGCTCCTGGTGAGGCCACTAACTATTTAAATAGGGAGACTTCATGGAGTTACCATACCGTCCTAATGGCAGAATTTGGCCTCGTAGATCCCTTTAAAATTTCCTTCTTGTATCTTAGACCGCTTCCTCCTTTGCATAGTACCTTCTTTACTTTCTTGGACAGCTCTTTATTCACAGATCTCTTGATGAAACTAAAAATAATAAGCACTGTTCTAACTGTGCTGTTCTTACACTCACGTTACAGATGTAGAAACTAAGGTAAAATAAATTGCCTGAAGGGCGCCTGAGTGGCTCAGTCCTTAGCATGTGCCTTCCACTCCGGTCATAAATAAGGGGTCCTGGGATTCAGTTGTCATCAGGGCTCCCTCCTCAGCAGGGAGCCTGCTTCTCCCTCTCCCACTCCCCCTGCTTGTGCTCCCTCTCTCACCGTGTCTCTTTGTCAAATAAATAAATAAAATCTAAGTAAATAAATAGCCTGAGGTCACCATGCTAACAAGAGGCTGTCTGGCTCCCAAGGCTGTACTCCTGAACACTGTACCATTTTGCCCTAAAAGTTGGTGTTCCCCGGGGTTACGGACCTCTTTTATGCACATTCTCCCTAATAGTTTCCGTTTCCACATAAGGACTTCCTTGTCTACCCAAGGCCTTTCTCCCAACCTCCAGGCCCACTTACACCTTCAGTGACTAGAAAACTGCAAGTATCTATCCTGTTAGCACCTCAATACCCACTTGTCCAAAATGCAATTCACCATCTGGCCCTAAGTATCTTCCTGTATATCCAGTGCAAAACAGCGAAGGAGATTTCCACTCACCCAGATATCCAAACCAAAAACCTGGAATTCATCCTGACTTCCTCTTTTCCACCCTCTACATCCAACTGATACACCCTGCTCCTACTTCTTGAATCTGTTCCAATTGTCAGCTTTTCCACATTGTTGTCCAAAGGATCTTTTTAGAATGCAACTTTTAGCATGACAGTCCTGTTATGAAAAATTCTCCTGTAACTGCATGGTCAGGATAAAGTGAAGGTTCCTTAGTATGGGAGCTAGGGCCCTTCATGATCTGACTCCCACTTATCTTTCTGGACTCATCTCTCTCCAGCTACCCTCTCTGCTATGATTCACAGGTTTAGCCCACATGTTCTATTACATAATAAGGACAGCCAAGGTTATTCCTTCATATTTCCACAACAGATGTGTGTTAACATTACTCACAAAATACAAACATGTATACATATATACAAAAATGTTTAGGTATAATCACAGGAAGCTCCTGGGAAATTTTAGCACATTTTAACTCAAAATGAATTTGGAATGTCAGAGAAAACGACAGCATAAGGACCTCCAAAAGTTCTCTTTTTCTCATTAAAAAAATGAGAAAAGTGGTTTAAAAAATGACCAGAAGTAGGAGCGCCTGGGTGGCTCAGTCCATTAAAGCATTTTATGCTTTATTATTAAAAGCATTTTATGCTTATTATTAAAGCTCAGGTCATGATCCCAGGGTCCTCAGATCCACCCCCCCCCAGGTTCCCTGGGGAGGCTGCTTCTCTTTCTCCCTTCCCCACCACCACCCCACCTCCCCTCCCCTCCCTGCCCCCCAACCCCACCCCACCCCCCCGCCATGCTTGCTCTCTCAAATAAGTGAATAAGTGAAAGAAAAGGGAGTGCCTGGGTGGCTCAGTATGTCTAGTATCTGCCTTTGGCTCGGATCATTATCCCAGGGTCCTGGGACAGAGCCCTGAGTCAGGCTCCCTGCTCAGTTGGGAGTCTGCTTCTCCCTCTGCCTCTCCTCTTGCTTGTGCGTGCTCTCTCTCTCTCTCTCTCCCTAGCTCTCACTTGCTTGCTCAAATAAATAAATAAAATCATTAAAAAAATAAAATAAGCTATTTTAAAATGTTCATAGAACTAAAGGAAACAAGGTCTAAAAAGCAAAAACAAAAGGGAATTATGAGGATGATGGCTTGCCAAATATAAAATATCAAAGAGACAGAGTTATTATTTTTTAAAAAGTCACAGTTCTGGAATTGAAAAATACAGTAACTAAAATGAAAAATTCACTAGAGGGGTTCAACAGCAGGTGTGAACTGGTGGAAGAAAGAATCAAAGAATTGAGGACAGGTCAACTGAGATTATCAATATGAAGAATTAAAAAAGAATGAAGCAAAATGAGCAAAGTTTCAGAATGCTATGGGATAACCCCAAATCTACCAACATACACATACCAAGAGTCCCAGAAGGAGAGGACAGAGAGAAAGGGGCACAAAGAATCTTTGAAGAAATCATGACTAAAAACACCAAATTTGATGAAAAACGGTAATTTACATATCCAAACAGCTCAATAAATTCCAAGTAGGAAAAACTCAAAGAGATCCATACTTAGAGAGACAAAATCTCAAAATCAACAAAAGAAAAGCAATTTATCATATATACTTGATCTTCAATAAGCTTAGTAGCTGATTTCCCATCAGAAGCCATGGAGGCCACATGGCAGTGGAATAACATGCTCAAAGTGTTGAAAGGCAAAGAATGTAGGCCAAAAATTCTCTATCTTATGAAATGATCTTTCAAAAATAAAGGAAAACAATCCAAAAATAAAATTAAGACAATGATTCCATTTTTAATAGCAACCAGGAATGTAATACTTCAGGAAAAAGTCAGCAAAGGAAAGACACCCAGGTAGCTCGGTCAGTTATGCGTCAGCCTTCAGCTCAGGTCATGATCCCAGGGTCCTAGGATCGAGCCCTGCGTTGGGCTCCTTGCTCACCAGGGAACCTACTTCTCTCTCTGCCTCTGTCTGCCACTCTGCCTGCTTGTGCTCTCTCTCTCTCTCTCTCTGACAAATAAATAAGTAGAATCTTTAAAAAAAAAATCAAGGTCAAAATCACAACCCCTAGGAGATACCATTTTTACCTCCACCAGGATGGCTACAATTAAAAAAAAGACAATAAAAAGTGTTGATGAGGATGTGGAGAAACTGGAACCCTCATGCCCTGCTAATGGGAATGAAAAATGGTACAACCACTTTGGAAAACAATCTGGAGGTTCCTCAAAAAACTAGAGTTATCAGTTAACACAGCAATTCTACTCCAAGGTACACACCCAAGAAAAATGAAAGAATGTCCACTTGTATACTAATATCTATAGCAGCATAAGTCATCATAGCTGAAGGGTGGAAACAACCCACACATCCATCATTGATGAAGTAACACTTGTATAACCATACAACAGAATATTATCTGAAAGTAAAATGAAGGACTCCTACATACTACCACATGGGTGAACCTTGAAAGCATTAAGTGAAAAAAACCAGTATATTCAATGATTATATGAAAGACTACATATTCTATGATTGCATTCACTAGAAATGTCCAGAATAGGCAAATCTACAGAGAAAAAAAGGACATTAGTAGTTGTCTAGAGTTGGCGTTAATGGGAGGATTGGAGGTTGGCAGTTAATGGGTATGGGGTTTCTTTTCTGAGGTGATTAAAATATCCTGGAATTAGGGGCACCTGCGTGGCACAGTCAGTTAAGTGTCTGACTCTTGGCTTCGGCTCAGGTCATGATCTCAGTATTGTGATCTCAGGATTGTGAGATTGAGCCCCACACCGCTCCCAGTTCAGCACAGAGTCTGCTTAGAACTCTCCTTCTCCCTCTCTCTCTGCCCCTCCCACTCATGCATGCTCTCTCTCTCTCTCTCAAAATAAATAAATAAATCTTTAAAGAAAATCCTGGAATTAGTGGTGATGATGGCACAACTCTATGAGTATAAAGAAAGCCACATGGATGCCTGGGTGGCTCAGTTGGTTAAGCAACTGCTTTCAGCTCAGGTCATGATCTGAGAGGCCTGGGATCGAGTCCTGGGATCGGCTCCCAGCTCTGCGGGGAGTCTGCTTTTCCCTTTGACCTCTTCCTCTCATGCTCTTTCTCACTCTCTGTCTTTCAAATGAATAAATAAAATCTTTAAAAAATAAAAGAAAAAATAAACAAATAAATAAATAATAATTTACAAAAAGAAAAGAAAAAGAAAACCACTGAACTGTATACTTGAATTATATGGCATGTGAAATTACATTTCGATATCACTGTTACCAAAAATTGGACAAAGGATTTGAACAGATATTTTTCCAAAAAAGATCTACAAACAGCCAACAAGCACATGAAGATGCTCAACATCATTACCCATCAGGAAAATGTAGGTCAAAGTTCTGATAAGTTACTATTTCACACACAACAAGATGGCTATAATGAAGGAGACAGTAACAAGCATTGATGAGGATATGGAGAAATCCCAACTCTGAGCATTGCTGGTGGGAATGTGAAATAGTACAACCACTGTGGAAAGCTGTTGGGTGGTTCATCAAAAATTTAAACACAGAGTTACCATTTGATCCAGCAATTCCACTCCTAAGTATATACCCCAGCAATAAAAATATGTGTCCACATAAAAAATGATACAGAAATGTCCATAATGGCATTATTCATAATAGCCTAAAAGTGAAAGCAACTCAATGTCCATTAACTGATGAATGGATAGGCACAATGTGGCATATCTGTACAATGAAATACTATTCAGTGACAAAAAGGATGAAGTATTAGGTTAGTAGAGCATGTGATGTTTGATCTCACTGGATAGAAGTTCAAACCCCACACTGGGCATAGAGGTTACTCTTTAAAACAAAACAAAAAAAAAAAGGAACAAAGTATTGATATATGTTATACTATGGATATTTGAAAACATCATGCTATGAGCGAAGCTAGCTACAAAAAGCCACAGATTATATGTTCCATTTATATGAAATGTCCAGAATAGAAAATCCAAAGAAACAGAAAGTAGATTAGTGTTTACTAGGAGCTAGGGGCAGGGAGGAATGAGGAATGACTGCTAATGGTTATGGGTTTCAATAGGGGTGATGAAAATTTTCTGGAAATAGTGATGATGGTTGTATGACCTTATGAATACACTAAAATCCATTGAGTATATATTTTTATAAAGATTTTATATATTGGGGCACCTAGGTGGCTCAGTTGATTAAGCAACTGCCTTCGGTTCAGGTCATGATCCCAGAGTCCCAGGATCGAGTCGCGCATTGGGCTCCTAGCTCCACGGGGAGTCTGCTTCTCCCTCTGACCTTCTCCCCTCTCACGCTCTCTCTCATTTTCTCTCTCTCAAATAAATAAATAAAATCTTTTAAAAAAATATTTTATATATTTATTTGACAGAGAGCGAGCACAAGCGGGGGAGTGGCAGGCAGGGAGAAGACTCCCCACTGAGCAGAGAGCCCAATGTGGGGCTTGATCCCAGAACCCTGGGAGCATGACCCGAGCCAAAGGCAGGCACTTAACCAACTGAGCCATCCAGGAATCCCAAATATTATACTTTAAAAGGGGAATTCTATAGTATGTAAATTATATCTCAATTTTTAAAAATACCCCAAATCCTGCCATTCAAAAATTATCACCAGTAACATTAGGGTGTAACATTCCAGATATCTTTTTATTTGTATATATAACTAGAAAGGTAGGATGGATGGATGGATGGATGAATACATAGCTATGTTGACTGAATGGTCAATCAAGAGTCTTTAAAAGAATGGGATAATAGAGCAAACGCTACCTTTATTTTTTTTTAAAGATATTATTTATTTATTTCACAGACAGAGATCACAAGTAGGCAGAGAGGCAGGCAGAGAGAGAGAGAGGAGGAAGCAGGCTCCCTGCTGAGCAGAGAGCCCAATGCGGGGCTTGATCCCAGGACCCTGGGAGCATGACCTGAGCCGAAGGCAGAGATTTTAACCCACTGAGCCACCCAGGCGCTCCCAAACGCTACCTTTATTAACAATATCTGGATATCTGCCTTTCGTCCCCACTCCCTACACTTTTCCATTCTATTCTTTAGGGAGCCAACCTGCAGATTGCCTGATTCATCAGGTTTTTAGTTGGGTTTAGCTGATGAAAGTCACAGCAGGTTACAAAGGAGAAGAGAACGCCTTCATCTGTCAGCTTCCTCCCCAGCGCTTGAGGCCAAAGCCACAGCCTCTTCAGCTATCCTCTGCATTCTAGCAGCCTTTCCTTTTCTACCTTTGAGGCTAAATGGGGCAGGTCTCTACTATTGCTAGTTCTAGAATACTGGACTTCCCCTTGTTGGTTTCTCTAAACCCCGCCCCACCTTTGTAAAAAGCCCCCTTTTTTAACTCTCTTCAAATTACTCCGTTCGAGTAAGCCAGAAACTGGATTGACAGCAAGTTTAAAATTTGTGTTAATCAGTATTAGTATGAATGAGTCATGTAGTATTTATTATACTGTATTAGGGTGACAACTTATTTCATAGTATTGTTATTCATCATTTTTTTAAGATTTAATTAATTTATTTGACAGACAGAGATCACAAATAGGCAGAGAGGCAGGCAGAGAGAGAGGGGGAAGCAGGCTCCCTGCTTAGCAGAGAGCCCAATGCGGGGCTCGATCCCAGGACCCTGGGATCATGACCTGAGCAGAAGGCAGAGGCTTAACCCACTGAGCCACCCAGGCACCCCTGTTATTCATCATTTAGTAGAAGAAAACAAAAGCTAAAATGAAACTGAAGGAAATCATTGAGCTTCAAAGATCTCTTCACAAGAGATATTATTCCCCAAAAGCTACTTCTTTGGAGGTCCGGAGCTACTATTTAAATTGAAATACATGGGCGCCTGGGTGGTTCAGTGAGTTAGGGCCTCTGCCTTGGCTCAGGTCATGATCTCAGGGTCCTGGGATCCAGCCCCGCATCAGGTTCTCTGCTCGGGGCGAGCCGGCTCCCCGCCCCACTCCGCCCTGCTCCCTGCCTGCCTCTCTGCCTGCTTGTGATCTCTGCCTGTCAAATAAATAAATAGAATCTTTAAAAAATAACTAACTAAATAAATTGAAATACGAGGTTACCTGGCAAATCTTGATCTTGGGGTTGTGAGTTTGGGCCCCATGTTGGGTGTAGAGGTTATTTAAAAAGAAAATCTTTAAAAATAAAAATAAGTAAATACAGACAAAATTGAAATATATTTTGGTCTAGGATTCTCTCTAAAACAGGGCACATAGGTGGTTCAGTTGGTTAAGCCTCTGACTCTCCATCTCAGTTCAGGTCTTGATCTCAGCCTTGTGAGTTCAAGCCCTGCATGGGGCTCTGTGCTCAGCGAAGTATCTGCTTTGGATTCTGTCTCTCCCTCTGTCCCTCTCCCTGCTCACGTGCATGCATGTTCTCTTTCACTCTCTCTAAAATAAACAAAAATATCTTTAAAAATAAAAAAAATTTAAAAAAATAAATAAAATCCTCTCTAAAGATTTAAAAACACATGTTTGAATAGGAACAGTAGCTCTTGGGGCACCTGTGGGTGGCTCAGTGGGTTAAGCCTCTCATGATCCCAGGGTCCTGGGATCGAGCCCTGCTTCCGGCTCTCTCCACAGCGGGGAGCTTGCTTTCCCCCTCTCTCTCTGCCTGCCTCTCTGCCTACTTGTGATCTCTGTCTGTTGAATAAAGAAAGAAAAATATTTAAAAAAAAAAAAAAAAAAAGGAAAGAAAGAAACAGTAGCTCTTGACTCCCAGCTTTGAGTCAAGCTCTTTCTTACATTTCCTCTGACCTCACTCCTCCACCTCCTGACTTTTGTTGGTTGTGTTATTATTATTTTAACACTACTCAGATGTATCCCATTGATACTCTGTCCTGTATGGTATTCCCATGCATTCCCATGACTGTTTGGTACTAGTCATAATATTTAAATAGACTAATATTCATCATCAATCCCTTTATGTGGCTTTTCTGTTCCTGAGTTCTTTATATCGATCAACATTTTAGTGGACTGAATTTCATCATCAAACAGTTGTTGCTATTTTTGTTGTTTTGAAAGTTTCATCATGGATGTCATAATCTTTTCATTCTTTCACATTTGAACATCTCTGGTTTTGGCTTTACACTGAATCATAATCCTGACAAAATGAAAATGTGGCCAAAGAATATCAGGACCAGATAAATTATTAAAGCAGAAGGAATATTGCCTTGGAGAAGTCTTGGGCTAACCAGACTTTTTCCCACCTTAAATATGGCTTGCTTTATCTTTCAAATATCTAAGAAATTACTTTATTCCTGAAGTTTAACCACTGAAGTGGTCTATGTCTTAGTGTAAAGCAATCTTTGTGTTGAGTGGTTTTTATCAAACTTTCTAGAAATACAGTATGGTCCTCCAAACTGCAGAGTCATTTCTTCCCTCATTTTAAGAAAATTCTCTTTCAATGTATCTGGCATTCTGTTCGGGGGGGGTTCTTTATTCAAGGGTAGCAGTTATCCTTATGCTGAATTACTTTATCCATCTTCCACATTTAATGGCATCTCTCTAATTTCCTGAAGCTTTGTCCTGTTGTTGTTGTTTTTTTAAAGATTTTATTTATTTATTTGACAGAGATCACAAGTAGGCAGAGAGGCAGGAAGGGAAGCAGGCTCCCCCCTGAGCAGAGAGCCCGATGTGGGGCTCGATCCCAGGACCCCGAGATCATGACCTGAGCCGAAGGCAGAGGCTTAACCCACTGAGCCACCCAGGCACCTCTGGTTTTTTTTTTTTTTTTTATTCTCAAACTTGAAGACCCACACACATCTGCCCAACTAATTTTTTGCAAAGATACATAAGTAATTCAGTAGTCAAAGATTAGCCTTTTCCAAAATAGTGCTAGAACAACCAGATAGTCCTAGGCCCCCTTCTTTCCAAAAATGAACACCAACCTAAGCTGTATAAAATTTAATTCCGTAAAAAAATTAATTCAAAATGACTCAGAGGCTTAAATATAAAACTATAAAATTTTCAGAAAAACACACAAGATAAAAATCTTTGGGATGGAAGCCTAGAGAAAGATTTTTAAGCTTGACACCAAAAGCATAATCCATAAAAAGAAAAACTGATAAACTGAACTTCATCAAAACTAAAAACTTTTACTCTGCAAATGACACTGCTAGAGGATGGAAAGACAAGCTATAGACAGAGAAAATAATTGCAAGCCATACATACAAAAAATGGTGTCCACAGTGTATAAGTAACTCTCAAAACGATTAAAACAAACAAACCAACCAACCAACCAACCAACCCAGGGCACCTGGGTGGCTCAGTTGGTTAAGTTACTACCTTCAGCTCAGGTCACGATCCCGAAGTCCCAGGATCGAGTCCCGCATCCATCTCCCAGCTCCATGGGGAGTCTGCTTCTCCCTCTGACCTTCTCCCCTCTCACGCTCTCTCTCAAATAAATAAAATCTTAAAAAAAAATCCAATTAAAAAATGAGCAGGAGACATGAACAGATATTTCACTGAAGAAGAGATACAGATGGCAAATAAACATATGAGAAGCTCACCATCATTAGCCATTAGAGAAATATGAATTAAAACCATGAGAGGTCACTATACATGCAGCAGACAGGCTCAGGTAAAAAATAGCCTCAACACTATATTGTTGGCGAGGATGCAGAGAAGCAAGATTTCTCCTACAATCCTGGTGAAAAGGTAAAATTCCAGAATGGTACAGTCAATGCAGAAAACAGGTTGGCAGGTGTTTTGTTGTTGTTGTTTTGTCTTGTTTTGTTTTGTTTTTCTGTTAGAGAGAGAGAGGAAGAGAGGGAGCACAAGCAGGGGGAGAAATAGGAGAGCAAGAAGCCTAATGCGGGACTCCATCCCAGAACTCTGTGATCATGACCTGAACCCAAGGCAGACACTTAACTGACTGAGCCACCCAGGTGTCCTTTTTTTTTTTTTTTTTTAATAAAATTTAATACATGCTTACCCAATGACCCAGCAATTGCACTCTTGGGCATTTATCCCAGAGAGATGACAACCTCTACATGGTTATTAATAACTGCTTTATTCCTGATCGCCAAAAACTAGAAAGAAACCAGATGTCCTTCAACAGGTAAATAGTTAAATAATTAAAGGGCTAAAAAAAGTACGTTCACACTATGGAATATTACTCAGCCTAAAAATAAATGAACTCTTGGTAAATGCAACAGGCACAGACCTCCAAAGAATTAAGGCAATCTTAAAAGTTATATACTATTTGATTCCATTTATATAACATTCTTGAACAGACAAAATTATAGACAGAAGAGATTAGTGATTGCCAGGGGTTGAGGTAGGGAGCTGAGGAGGCTAGAGACAAGAGTGAGGTGAGCATGGCTGGAGTAGCAGGTGTGATCCCTGAGGTGAGGGAACCATCCTCCATCCTGAACATGGTGATGGCGGCACGAAGCTCCACGTGTGGTAACAGTTTACAGAATTCAATACACGCAAATGAATGCATGTTAACTGGCCAGATGAGAAGGTCAGTGAATCATGTCAAAGTCACTCCTGGTCGTGTTCTGGTTAGGCAAGATGTTACCTTCGGGGCAAATAGATGAAGGGTATGTAGCATCTCTGTATTATTTCTTACAACCGCATGTGAATCTACAATTACCTCAAAATCAAAAGCTGAATTAAAAGAAAAAATGGGGTTACGTTCGTTTTCACTGTGAGAGAGGAACAGCGTGGGAAGGGCGCGGCTTTCTAGTCACTGATCCTCTATAGCAGTCACACGGTCACGTGCTTGCGTGTGCGCGTCCACCCATGCGCATGCCCGCACCAATCACACGGTTTCCTACAGCAATTGAAACAGGAAGGGGAATTCAGAATTGTTCATCTGGCCATAACTAATAAAGCAAGAAAAGGAACCGCAGTTGAAGTGGAGGGGAAAAAAAAAAAAAATCTTTGCGTGTTTCACGAAGCTTACCGGATCTGGCCTTTTCTACAGTGGCGCCCTGGGGAAGAGGGAGACATAAGTGTGCGGTGAGATGTGTAATGTGACAGTCTGAGTAGCTCCCTGCGTCTGGCTTCTTTGTGCCCAGTCTGGACTCACTGAAGTGTTTCTGCTTTATTTCTTTTTGTCTCTTGCCACTTAATGAGGCTCTACTGTGGGCGGGGGGTGGGAGGGCTGGGGGGGTGGGTGGAGTAGGCCCTGAGTTGAATACACCATCACCATAGGAACCGAGGCCACGCTCAGTCCCTGGGAATGTGGCTCACAGCCCCCACAGGTCTGCTGTCAAAGTCCTGCTTGTGCACTTGCTGCGTTCTGAATGTTTCTGAGTGTGAGCGAGTGTGTTTGTGTCCATGTAAAGCTTACGGTGAGCTGGCTTGTCCTTGAGGACAGAGGCAGAAGAAAATGTAGGTCACTTTATACAAACAGCTTTCCCTCCTTCAAACTTCTGGTTAGTGCTTGTTGGCTGGGAATCGGTTCTAAGTAAGCACACAAAAAGAAAAATCGTTTCCGAAAAATCTGAGCTCCCACTTACCCCACGCAGGCTGCCGTATCTCTTCCACAGGAACAGCGGTTATGATCCCAGAAAAATCTGATTTTCTATTTTCCTCACCTTCATTTCCTCTTGGCCTACATGCCCCCAAATTGTGATGATTTTTCCACACCCAGGGGTCTTCCTGGAATCCTTAAAATCATGAATTGCCTCCGCCTTTTGTTCTCTCTGTCCATCTATGCTTCTAGATTCACATGGAATTAATGTTTACCGAATGTTTCTGCCCCTAGTTTATAATCATTCCACAGACGTTCCCGGAGACGCTGCGTTTCCTGTGGTGGAGACAGTGCCTTCTAGACACATGTTTTGCTCCAGACGTCTCCAGTGGTACCCTTAGGATAGACTTATAACTGCTAAATCTTCGGGGTGCCTGGGTTAAGCGTCTCCCTTTGGCTCAGGTCATGATTTCAGGGTCCTGGGCTTGAGTCCCACATTCCCCTGCTTAGCAGAGAGTTTGCTTCTCCCTCTCCCTCTCCCTCTGTCTCTCCTGCTCATGCTCTCACTCGCTCTAAATAAATGAATACAATATTTAAAAAAAAAAAAAAAAAGCTCTCTAAATCTTCTAGAGAAGACTCCAAGAGGTTTGACAAAGAGGACGAGAGGAAGACAGAGTCTAATTTAATGCGGGAGGAGCTTCAATAAAGATCTCAAAACAAATTGACAAGAATGCCAAATATCAAAAGTACCTGGGTCCCAAGATGCTCTTCTTCAGATCTGGGTGTAAGATTCGTGCAAAAGCAGATTGGACCTCTTTACATTTGCTCCGAGAAAAGAATCCGAGAAAATAGATTCAGAAGCTGCAGGGATGAGGATTTGCCCGTCAACTTAGATTTCCAGGGAGACAAGGTAGTCAAGTCAGTTTGATTACCTACCTACCCGAATCTCCTGTAGGTGCCCCCCTCTTCTTACCCCTGGCTGATTTCACCAAAATTGGGTATATAGATCCTGAAGTAGAAATTTAATGGTAAAGGTATTTTTAAAAGGGGCACCTAGGTGGCTTAGTCGTTAAGCATCTGCCTTGGGCTTGGATCATGATCCCGGAGTCCTGGGATCGAGCCCCGAGTCCGGCTCCCTGCTCAGTGGGAAGCCTCCTTCTCCCTCTCCCATTCCCTCTGCTTGTGTTCCCTCTCTTGCTATGTTTCTCTTTGTCAAATGAATAAATAAAATCTTAAAAAGAAGTTCCTACAAATCCATGAGCTGGCATGAAACATGCTTCTGTAATTGATTGTTCTTTAGGTTCAGTTTGTGGTAGGCGGAATTCTAAGGTGACTGAAACTCCGGTATAATCCCTTCCCCGTGGAATCTCATTCCTGTGATTAGGTCTCACCAGATGGTCACGGTGAAGGGATCTTTCATGGGGAATTAAAGTACCTAATCAGTTGAGTTTAAGTGAATCGGATAGCCCTGGGTGGGCTTGACCTATTTAGGTGAGCCCTTTTAAAAGGGTCTAGAAGGAAGAGATTGTCCTGTTGACCCTGACGCAGTTAAGTTACTGGAAAAGTTCATCTGCCCCATGGAAGTGAAGTCTTCCAATAACCATGTGAACTTGGAAGAAGACCCCAAGCCTCACGGGAGACCTCAGTGCTGACTGACACTGTGGTTATAGCCTTGTCAGACCCTGGATTCAGTCAGTCGAGAACCCAGGTAAACCACCTCAGGCTCCTCACCCACGGCTGCTGGGCTAGTACGAGATGAGGTAAGTCACTGAGTTTGTGTCTTTGTTATGCGGCAATATTGAACAAGTTTGTCATTTAATCTCCTTATCTTTAGAGGTTTGGCTGGCTGTTCAGAGTGCTGGTGTTGTGACCTTATTTCAATTGTCCATTTTTTTTCAGAGAAAAAAGATAAATAGAAAACAAACAAAAAAATACTCTCAACACCAGGGTCTAAGCCTGTGTTTTGCATATAATAAAAAGAGGGAAAAACGTATAGGTAAAAATTCTTACTTCTATCCCCCATCAAGATACAAAACTTTCCCTATCACAGGCCATTCGTTACCAAATTCTGTTGATTCTCCCACTAAGATCTATCCTGAGCTATCTCTGTCTTTCCACCCCCATTCCACCTTCCCGTCACTGTAGCCCTGACAAGCACAATCCAGCCTCTTGGGCGGTCCCCGGCATCTTCCCTTTCCCTCTCAGGCCATATTCTCTGCCAGTCCAAAGTGATAATAAAACATGGGGGAGAATTGTGTTCCCTTGCTTCTTTTCTTTTTGGGAGCGAGGACATGTTGAGTGCCATAGAAGGAGAGAGAAAATCTCAAGCAGGCTTTACACTCAGGAGCCCAATGCAGGGCTCCATCTCATGACCCTGAAATCATGACCTGAGCCGAAATCATGAGTCGGATACCCAACCGACTGAGACACCTGGGTGCTCCTGTCCCTTCGCTTCTTAAAAACCCTTCCGCATTTTCCTTTCGCTTTTCCTCCCCTCCCAGTTCTCCAGCGCTGTTTGTCTTTGGTTTTCCTTCATTTACCTGTGGTCTCTGCAGCCTGCCATCTTTTCTTGGGCTCTTACTCCTCTTTCAAAGCCTTCGCTCAGAAGTGACCTCTTCAGAGAAGCCTCCCCTGACACTCTGTTGCAGAGGCTACTGCTGCCCTGACCCCCTCACCTGCACGTAAGCCGTGTGCCTGTCCCTTAGTTGCTGCAGGTGTGGCTGTTGCTAATGGCTCACACCTGCACCTTCCCCCAAAGCATTGCTTCCAGCTGATGGGCACCACCTGGCTGAAAGATGCCTGCAGGGGGGTTATCCTGTCTCCAGAGGACAACCTTCACCAGCGATCAAATGATACGGGGTATAACTATTCATCCCCTTTGCCTGGTAGTGGGACAAGTTTGGTCCTGCCCTTAATGGTCCAGAGCTCTCCATGACATCAGCCTGAGGCTAGAGTTCTCCTGAACCCCCACCCCCCCCCAGTTGCACAGATTCTTCCCCTGCTCTCACTCTTACTGGCTTCTCCTAGGAGCACTCCCTCAGTGAATGCCCTGCCCAAGTATGCCTCTCCCAGCCCAGCTTCCAGGCTTCACTTCTGGAGTGCCTGCTTTATAAGTCCCCCAGTAGAAATGACTTTCTCCCGTGACCGTCTTACATATACTCTTTGCCTTCATTGCACTATAGAAAAATAGCAATTTTATGTTTGTAGGTTTATGCATTTTGTTTCCCTATGAACCATGAGCTCTGTGAGTGTGGAGACCATGCCTGTTTCATCCATCTCCGTACCCCCGGCAGGGGCAAGTTGTTGACTGGATGAACAAAGGTGTGAGTTTGGGGGTTTTCCCTCAAGATGAGCCCAACTGGCAGTGGATGGAATGCTTACATTGTATCTTAGACCGTGACTTTCAAGTTCTGTGTTTTTAAGTGGAAGCACTCAGAAAACCAGTCTTTAACTTAGACGCTTGCCTCATGTGAAGAATGAGGAGGAGGAGGAAGAAAAGGGGAAAATAGTATAGTCAAGTGGTGGTGGTTGTTTCTGGACCAGGGATTGTTGAGTAAACCTGACATTCGGGGGCATGAGGTCATTTGTTTAGGACACAAAACAAGTGTAAGTCTGAACTGTAAACTGGATCTAGGGCTTTTGGACTTTAACTCCTGGGTTATTTCAAGCTACTGATTAAATGATTGTGGACTCCATCTAAGTGAAAGGTTTAGTAAACTTGTTTGAGTTAATGTCAAAACTAGATAGAAGCCTTAGAATCCTGTTGGTCTCGGGGTACCTGGGTGGCTCAGTTGTTAAGTATCTGCCTTTGGTTCAGTTCATGATCTCAGGGTCCTGGGTTTAAGCCCCGCATGGGGCTCCTTAATTGGCAGGAAGCCTGCTTCTTCTCCCACTCCCCCTACTTATGTTTCCTCTCTCACTGTGTCTCTCTCTGTCAAGTAAAATCGTTAAAAACAAAAAACATACACCCTGTGCCATTACTATATTATGTTGGTCTAAAATTTTTAATTTTCATTCATTTTATTTTTTAATTGGTAATTAAAAATTAATTAAAATCAGATATAACCAGACAGCTTAAAGGAACTAAGGTTGACGTTATAAAACCTGGAGCCATAAAGCCCCTTGAAACTGTTGGCCTGATACCTTGCTTGCTTACAGAGTTCCCAGCAGCCTCACCAGGTGAGAAAAGAATGTTACTTCCTGGCAGTTGCAGGAACCTCAGGATACTTTGGGGACCTCAGAAAGAGAAATTCGCCCAAATTGACTGGTATTGCAGGCATATCTGATGGCAAGTACTTGGCTTGGCTTCTGGCCTGGAGAGGCTATTACAAGTCCAACCTAGAGATTCCTTATAAAAAGTTCCAGCAAAGCAGATTCTAAAAGAGCTATATGATCACTCACTGTTCTTGCTGAGCTTATGTAAATAATTAGGCCAAGTTTGTGAAAACTGGACTTGTTTTTCAAATAAATTAAGATTTTATTTAATCTTTACGCCCAATATGGGGTTTGAACTTAAAATCCTGAGGTCAAGCGTTCTCTGCTCTACCAACTGAGCAGCCAGGTGCCCCTTCAGTGCCTGTGTTCCTTAAACAATAGAACTGCCTGATCTTTCTATAGCACTATATAAAGATCTTCATCTTAAATATACAACTACAGACAATTCCACCAAATTGATGTCCCATTTACGTAACCAGTCCCCAATGGACAGAAATTAATTTCTAATTTCTGGCTGTTACAAACAACACTATAGTAGATGATGGCAAATGGGCATCGGTTGGTAGACATCTATGCAGCATGACCTTGTATCCTTACCGGTCTGTCCTGGCTTAGGCTACAGGTCCCCCTGGGACAGGGAATGATGCATAAAGCATCTCTGAACTTTCTTGCGTTGAGCAGGATCTAGCACATGGTAGGCATGCCGTTCAAGTTGATTCCACTGAAGGTATTGTACAAGGAATAAGCTGGTCTCTGTGAGCTTTGTCACCTGCACCAGTGTGCGAACCACTAGCCATGTAGGCCATTAAGGGTCTGTCGGGTTAGTCTGTTTGCTCTCTCCCTCCCCTCTTCCATTCTCTGTCCCTCATTACCCTGCCTGGGTAAACAGGAGCTGAGCCTTCTCAACAGCATTCCCTGCCTTTGGCTTCCCATGGAGGTCATCCAGGGGGAGGCACTGCCAGGAGATGGAGAGTGTGGCAGTGGGAAGATGGAAGTCCTTTCCCGCTGCTTCCCTGCCTCTACAGCTAAGGTTCCAACAGTGGTTTTGTCTTCCTCTGGGTGGGACTACTGCTCCCTCCATAGCTCCAGCTTTCCTTGTGCTCACAATGAACTTTCTCTCTTCAAGGCTGGGGGAGTAAGAGCTCCACTGTGAGCCCTGGGGGCTTTCTTGTCCCTTTTTGGATCCCTTAACCCTGCCCACATCCCTATAAATCATCTTGCATTAAATGATCTTCAGGTACATCTTTGGCAGGGAATGCTGTTTTTCTGCCAATACCCTCACCGATAAGGGGTCCCTTCTGAACCTGAGACTCAACCATTCTAAGTCTTGATGGAGAATTTTCCAACTGCTTTGAAATATAACAAAACATACTGGCTACACAGGTGGTGACACCATCACCGATCCCCCGTAGCTCCATAATAATAATAATAATAATAATAATAATAATAATAATGTTGAAAAGACACACACACACGCACGCACATACGCACATGTCCTCCTGGTTCCACTGTGAGTACTTGGCCAGCATCAGCATGTGTGATTCAGCCTGGAATGTTTAATAAAAATATGCACAGGGTTTAAAGAGGGTCTCAGTGGCTTCTACCCAGAGGTTCTTTTTACTTACAGAAATAGCTCATAGGAACTGAAAAAATAAAGCGAGCAAATAAGGCCAGCAAGGTTTTGTGTGAATGAAGCAGTATTCAGCTTTATACATTCCTTAGAATGTATATAAATAGTATTTTCAATGTGTCATTTCTTGAATAGCTGTTCATTAGTGGGCGGTGAATTGCTTTTTTTTTTTTTTTTTTATCTGTGGATTGCCCTCCAACCAATTAAGTTGAAAATTGGGTTTTTTCCCATGATTAGTCACTGAGTGATAGCCTGAAGAGTCTTCAGGGCATGGAGATTGATTCTTTGTACTTGGAGTTGTAGAGATATCTGGTTTCAAGTAAAACATAATGGCTGCGGATTGCATTGTTGCTTGCTCATTAGCAAAGCTCCTGCTTTTGAAACTGGTGATTAGAATTTTTCCTTCGGGGAAGATCAGGCTGCAAGGTCTTCACATGCAGATTTTTGCTGGTAGATGTCAGCTACCAAGCATTTTAAAAGACCCACAAAAAGTAGGCCTGTCGTTTTGTCTCAAATCGGCCTGCTTCTAAGAGCTAGAACTTTCTCAGGCATAAAAAAGTAGTTTGAATGATTCATGAAATCCTTTCTCCACCCTAAAAATACAGGGATGAGGGAAGGACCAAATGATTCATTTAGTTGCAGCAAGTAAATGAAATTTCCTTTGGGGGAAATAGTCTGTGTGCACTGGTGTATATGCACATACGTATATGGACAGGAAATGCAGATGCGTTGTCAACTCTATGCAGAGACTTTGCCTTAAAGACAGTATTCCCATAGGATTAAATTTAATGTTTTTAAACACTTGACTTTAATTTTTTTTTAAAGATTTTACTTATTTGACAGACAGAGATTGCAAACAGGCAGAGAGGCAGGTAGAGAGAAAGATGGGGAGGCAGGCTCCCTGCTGAGCAGAGAGCCTGATGCAGGACTCGATCCCAGGACCCTGAGATCATGACCTGAGCCCAAGGCCAAGACTTTAACCCACTGAGCCACCCAGGCACCCCGCCCCCTCGGACTTTTATTTCACATCATAGCTTACATGTATATTCTTAACGTTTTCATTTAGAATAGCACTGACAGCATGATAGGGTACCCTTAATTTTAATCCGATGGGGACATTGAATTCATGCATTATACATAGGTACTCCTTCCTGGTTGACTAGCGATTGGATATTTCCTTGGAAAAATAGGCCAATATTAAGGTTTTAAATCTCATATGGTCGTGTGGTCATATCTGACGTTGGTGTTTTGGGTCCCCTAACTCTTAAGAATATTGAGCCTTATCAGGCATTGGGACCAATTTGCTGCCAATGGTGGGGGTGATATGGTTGTGTTTCTATGGAGAACTAGGTCCTGTTACTATTACTGTAAAACTGACATTTTTATATGTATGAGTAAGAGTTACTCAGTTTGTATGGGAGTTGACTGTTTTCACAAAATGCTATTCCTTACTATAAGATGGTCAGCCGCTAATATTACAGCCAGCTTACAAATGAGGCTCTTGAGAATATCCCATAGCTCCTTAGAAAGCAAGGTGAGATGCTGAGAAGAAGCAGAGCTCTGAAAAAATTCTATGTTTTATGGACCCGCCCCCGTCATCCTAAATCTTCACTTTCATGGGATGTCTGTTTAAGGAATTTCCCCCAAACAACCTCAGCCTGGAATTTTATGGTACTGAAGGCATCACTTTAGTTAAAATAATGAAGAAAAACTTGTTTAGAGAGATTTTCCGTAAGATATCTTTCCTGTTTTACTTTAGAAGATCAATATAGAAATGGGAATAGTCTTCCAGATTTTGTCCCCAGGCCACTGCTCCGTATAATAGATTAAATGCATTCAGGACTAAAGGAATGGACCAAAGGTTAGTTAAGCCATCATTCTGCCAATGAGAAAATGTTCAGCTTTGGAGTAAAGAACTAATACATGTTACCCATGTTGATACTTGTATTTAGTATCACTCCTATTCCATAAGTCACAAGATGATATGCTTTCTGATGGATTTCAAAATCAGTTTCTTAAAATGTAGCATATCGAGGTGCCTGGGTGGCTCAGTGGGTTAAGCCTCTGCCTTAGGCTCAGGTCATGATCCCAGGGTCCTGGGATTGAGCCCCACATGGGGCCCTCTGCTCAGCAGGGAGCCTGCTTCCTCCTCTCTCTCTCTGCCTGCCTCTCTCTGCCTACTTGTGATCTCTCTCTGTCCAGTAAATAAATCTTTAAAAAAAAAAAAAAAGTAACATGTTAAAAAGGTCCTCTGAGTCCTAGAAATAGGAGTAGCGTCTGTTTTTTTCCTTTGTGTGTTATGCTGGGTAAGAACACCTGCTCCAGGCCGGCTGCCTGGTTTGAAACCTGCTTTTGTTTACCTCACAAGCTTCCCTCCCAGGGCTGTTGTTAGAATTAATTAGGTTAATACATATGAAAGCATTCAGTGTGGAGTCTGGTACGTAAGGGCTCAGTCACTTTTTCCCTCTAAACATTGTTTCCTGATAAACATATGCGAAGTTCTCTTTAAGCTACAAGAACGAAAACCTACCAGTGTCCGGGGTACTTATTACGTCTTCATGCTGGGTTGGATGATGATTTTATCTGCTGCTTTATCCTTCACTGTATTGTAAGTAAGTCTAAAGTGAACATGGATTATTTTCATCATAAAATGTTCTTTTTTGTGACTTAGATAATTGCCAATAGGCAGACAGAAGTTAGTAACACAGATCTTCACAGCAACACAGAGTGCTTGAACCTTCCCTGGAAGCCTCATGGCGGGGAGGGGTGACCAAGTCCAGTGACTTGCTGGGTCTGAGCTGGGCGGACCTCTGCAGCAGTGTTGACAAAACACTACCAGCCTTGCCTGCTTAGGATTTTTCAGCTCCTAAATAGTCAACAACAACCAAAAAATAATTGGTGCTATTACAACAACACATAACTACCATCTCAACCGAAGCAGTCTTCAGTGAACCAGTGATGTGAAAAACAGCCAGACTCTCCAGGTCTTGGCAACATGAGCATTAGAGGTTAACGCAGAGCTTCACACAAGTGGTGACTTGCCTGCATCCTAATATTTGTAAGGTTCATTACCATTCACAAGGTCAAAAGGTCAGAGTCTAACTAGGTCTCCCACACCTCCCTGTGACCCTCGGGTGAAGGCTTCGTATAGTAGTTTTGCTCTCGTGGCAGATCTACAATATGGACAGGCAGGAGGAATGAACCGCATTCAGGAGTTAGGCCTTGAACTGGGTTGGGACATGGATTGGGAGAACATGTCCTGGGCGAAAGGAGGATCTGGAAGGCAGGAGGACACACTATCCAAGCCAAGTGAGGGGAGGTCTAGGCCCATTTGGGGAGGTCTACGCCCATTTGGGAATGTCCCAAATGGTGAGGGACAGGCCTGGTGATCCAGAATAGGTGATAGTTGGAAATCTGGGCAGTGGGATGAGGGAGGCTTGTTAGCTGGTGGTTGGACCACAGTATGGGACTGGCCTTGTGGCCTTGTCCTTGAGTCTCCCTGTGGAGGAAGGACTACAGGGTCTGAGACGTCTGACAGGAGGGTTTCCAAAGAGACAGACTTAGTACTGGATGGAGTACCAAGGTTCAGGCCCATAGGAGCAGAGCAGAGGTCCACATCTCCAAGCAGAGAGAGAGAGAGATATTTTGTGTGCGTGTGTGTGTGTGTGTGTGTGTGTGTGTGTGTGTGTGTGTGTCTTGGGGAGGGTTGAGGCAGGAAAACTAGCAGCTGGAAAGGGTTGATCATGAGGTCTGGATTGGCCTAAAC
This sequence comes from Enhydra lutris kenyoni, assembly GCF_002288905.1. NCBI lineage: Eukaryota > Metazoa > Chordata > Mammalia > Carnivora > Mustelidae > Enhydra > Enhydra lutris. Next base: position 6,021,855 of record NW_019154124.1, read on the forward strand.
ACCAGCCCTGAGCTCAGCCATTTGGTGGGAAGCAGAGGCTGGAGGGGGTGTGAGGTGGCCTCAGACATGAGTTAGGGGAGGGATTCAATAGTTGGGGGCTAGCTAGAACTGGGTAATAAAAACAGTAGGTGCGTGCTGAGCACCTACTATGTGCCAGACATTGTACTAGGACTTTGCATACATTATCCCTAACCTCAAAACACTTCTGTAAGGTAGGCGTAATTACTTCTAACACATAAATGAAGAAACTGGGGCTCAGAGGACGCCTAATAGGCCAAGGTCACAGAGTTAAGAAGAGGCAAGTTGAAGTCTGCCTAAACCAACAGTCTTTCTAGTCCGTGAACACATTTACTCCTTACTGTATATGAATGAGCACTGTTGGCTCCAATTTCTTCGTTCTTAGGGGCAACATCTTACAAACAACATATGATTAATGTTAAAACAGTAATACAAAATAATTTAGAGAGTAAGAGGGAAAGTGGGAGTGGGAGGAGGACCAGAGGGAGAGAATTTTTTTTTTTTTCAAGATTTTATTTATTTATTTGACAGAGTGAGAAGAAAAGCAGGGCGAGTGGGAGAGGGAGAAGTGGAATCCCTCCTGAGCAGAGAGCCCGGAGGCCTGGTCCCAGAACCCTGGGATCATGACCTGAGCCGAAGGTAGAGGTTTTACGACTGAGCCACTCAGGTGCCCTGAGGGAGAGAATTCTTAATCAGACTGCCCGCTGAGTGCAGAGCCCAATGTGGGGTTCAGGCCCATGAACCCACGGCCAGAGCTGGAAACCAAGAATGGGCTGCTCTACTGACTGGGTCACCCAGGTGCCCCCAAAAGGTAATTTTTTTATTTGTGGAAAAGTATGCTCGTCCATCAGGCTGGTAAAATCAAGTAATATAGTTACATATTGAAATAACAGGAGATGGCCATTACTCTTAAGAAAATATGAGGGGCGCCTGGGTGACTCAGCTGGTTAAGCATCTGCCTTTGGCTCAGGTCACAATCCCATGATCTTGGGATGGAGCCTGGTGCCAGGCTCCCTGCTCAGCGGGGAGTCTGCTTCTCCCTCTGCACAACCCCCTCGCCCCCTTGTATGTGCACACACACTCTCCTTCTCTCGAATAAAATCTTTAAAAACAAAAAAACACACAGGACCTGGCAGTGTCTTCAACATTCTTACCATTTCACTAGTCTGGTGGAAGCCGTGCAAATTAACATCAGGGGGCACCTGATGAACACTTACTCAAAATTAGAGTAGATTAAAAGAAAAAAAGCAATGATAATAGAAAAGACAGGGAAACAGATTCAGGGCCTCAGAAATATTAGTGTTCCTAACACCTGGATTGCTTTGGGTTGAGGGAAATGTTTTGTGCCCAGAGAGCTACTGCTGTATCCTAAATGTTAAACGTTGGTCCAGTCTGTCTGGAGGCTTTTTTTCTATACCTTTCCATAAAAATCTATCCTCTTAGTCATGTTTTTGCTGCATAAAAGGATGTTTGACCGAGACCCAGTCAAAACCTAAAATGTGGCCAGGTGGCTGGGATGACGGGCCCAGTGTTCTACGGTAAGATTTCATAGATATGAACTTAAAAGCACTCTTTTTTTTTTTTTTTAAAGATTTTATTTATTTATTTGACAGACAGAGATCACAAGCAGGCAGAGAGAGAGGAGGAAGCAGGCTCCCTGCTGAGCAGAGAGCCTGATGCGGGGCTCGATCCCAGGACCCTGAGATCATGACCTGAGCCGAAGGCAGCGGCCTAACCCACTGAGCCACCCAGGCCCCCCTTAAAAGCACTCTTTATTTTCAAAGAATAAACTGCATAAACGGGAGATGAGGGGAGGATTGGACTAAACAACCAACAGCAATCTTTTTGCAAACTGCGAGTTTATAGTAATAATAGTACGACCAAAAAAAAGTAATTCCATCTTAGACAATTTCTATAAAGTGACAGTGTTCTAACCAGGAGAATAGCTCTTCCCGCTCTGTTCTGTACATCTGGCTCTTCCTGGATCCTGCGTATGTGGGTACATCCTTAAGAAATTTTGGAGGTGCCCCCAAGGTGAATCTATCAGAAGTCACAGCTAAAATTTAGGCTGGCCCACGTGCGTCTAGTGGTTGATGGACAGATGAGCCTCTCGGGAGAGAATGGAAACAAAAGGAAAAGTCTGGCAGTGAACCCTGGCTCACTTCATGCCTTGAGTGTTGAAGGATGAGTGATCTGGGCTTAAGGCTTTTTGTTGTTGTTTTTCAAAGGGTTTTTGTTGTTGTTGCTGTTCTTGCTTTTTTACGTAAGTCATTCTTTTTTTTTTGCTTAAATGAGGATTCCGGAGACTGTACTTGGTTTTATACACTGTAGTATCCCTAGGTCTTTCCATGGTGCCTTAAGGAAAATTACTGCAGGTTTTACTTCCAGGATTCATATACCATAAGAAGTTCCTCACAAAATCCCAAAAGATGATTTCCCAGAATACATTGCATAGGCACCTTGATCTTGGACTCCCTAGCCTCCAGAACTGTAGTATCAGTGTCTTTTTTTTTTTTCTTTTTAATACTTTATTTACTGTTAGAGCAGGGGCAGCAGCAGGCAGAAGGAGAAGCAGACTCCCTCCTGAGCAAGAAGCCAGATGTGGGACTCGATCCCAGGACTCCGGGCTCATGACCTGAGCAGAAGGCAGATGCTTAACCAACTGAGCCACCCAGGCATCCCAGTAGCCATGTCTTGATAGTGTTGTCAAAAAGATGCAAGTCTGTAAACTAGAAAAGAAGGGGCTGTTCTTACCCCCAGTTGTAGCTCAGCTAGAGTAGTCTATGTATAACTAATAGCCTCTTCAAAGTCCTTCTGACAAACTGTTCATGGGCAATGATCAGAATTGCTGCCCAAAAACTGACTGATGCCTTCTGTCTTTGCAGAGAGACTTAATATAGGAGTGCAGAGAGCATCCTTTTCCCCTCCCCTCCTTTTTGGTGTGGTTTTTCTTTCTCTATCTCAATGTATTGTGTCTCTCTGTCCATCTCTCTTTCTTCAAAGGGTTTTTTCAACTGGATAGCTGACAAACAATACTGTGCTAGTTTCAGGAGTACAGCAGTGATTTGGTATTTAAACAAGTTACCGAATGGTTACCACAGGAAGTCTGGTTCCCATCTGTTGCCATGCAAAGTGTTCCAACACCACTGACTCTATTCCCCATGCTATGCTTTACATCCCCGCAAGTATCGTTCATCCCTGGAATTTATCTCCTAATTCAGGCAGTCCCTTCCCCTCGAATTCATACCTGATCCCTCCAGAGAGGGCACGAGAGTGAAACTGTTAAACAGCAATTTTGCCAAAATGTTTCCAGATTTGGGATCCAAGCAACATGTTCTTTGTGGTTGTGGAAGACCACCCACCATCTGGGGTTAGGGATAGTGTCCCGCTTTGCCCCAGAATGAAAACGTTTCCTGAGCCCTAGTGCACCAATAAGGGTACCCAGAAGTGACAGAAGTGTTTGGCACCAGCAGCAAACTTGTGGACAGAGATGGTGTTAGCAAAGGGCAGCTGACCAGAATGGAAGCACAAGTGAGGTGCCCCTTGGGGACTCAGAAATGACCAAAAGTCTTCCCAAGGGAGCTAGAGGTAGGCCACACAGATCATATCTCAAAATAAAGTCTGGAAACACTGACAACTGAGTAATAGTTGAGGGGCGCCTGGGTGGCTCAGTTGTTAAGCATCTGCCTTTGGCTCAGGTCATGATCCCAGGGTCTGGGATCGAGCCCCATGTCAGGCTCCCTACTCAGCGGGAGTCTGCTTTTCCCTCTCTCTCTCTGCCCCTACCCCATGTGCTCTCTCTCCGTCTCCCTCTTACTCTCTCTTACTCTCCCTCTTACTCTCTCAAATACATCTTTAAGAAAGAAGGCATGGGGGACTAGGATAGCGGTCTTCCATTGTTTGGGAGCAACTGGGAAATGGAAAGGAGAAGATAAGGTGCCCACACTTGATCCATCTCTTCAACACCATGCCCAGTGCTTCCACATTTGATTTCCGTAGTAGTCATTCCTTCCATTTTCCCAAATGTGAAAATCAAGGCTTGGAGGGTTTTTATTTTTATTTTTATTTTTTAAAGATTTTATTTATTTATTTGACAGACAGAGATCTCAAGTAGGTGGAGAGGCAGGCAGAGAGAGAGGAGGAAGCAGGCTCCCCACTGAGCAGAGAGCCTGATGCGGGGCTCTATCCCAGGACCCTGGGATCATGACCTGAGCCAAAGGCAGAGGCTTTAACCCACTGAGCCACCCAGGTGCCCCAACAGGTCTGGTTTTTAAATGTGTCTGAATGGTGCCTGGGTGGCTCTGTCATTAAGTGTCTGCCTTCTGCTCAGGTCACGGTCCCAGGATCCTGCCCCCATCAGGCTCTCTGCTTGGTGGGAAGACTGCTTCTCCCTGTTCCACTCCCCCTGCTTGTGTTCCCTCTCTCCCTGTCGTCTCCCTCTCTGTCAAATAAATAAAATACTTTATGTCACCAACAGGTGGCAGAGCTGGGGGTGACACAGCAAATCCATGGGTGTGCTGCTAAGGGTTAACTCCCGGCTCTCGGGGGAAATGGAAGTCCTGGTCTGTAGCGTTTGCTGATTTCTCTGGTGTAAATACTCCCAAGACGGTGGATTTCAAGCCGCCAACACAATGCTATTAAACATAGGGTGGGGAAGAGACACACGAACAGCCAGCTCCTCCATGTTCTAGGAGTCACCCCAGTATATGGCTTCATGTCCCCCTGATCTACACTCTTCTCTATCGGCTTCATTCCGGGACCAGACTTCGTCTCCACGGGGCATAGGATGCAGTAGCTAATGACTTGAAATTCAAAAACCAGGTGGTCCTGAGGTGGCTGGCTGCCCGGAACAGGAACAGGGTTGTGAGAGAAGGAGATCCATCCATTCACTGAAGATTGCTGGGTGTTCCAAGCCTTCCTGCACATCCCAACCACCTGGAAAACTTGTTAATGTACAGGTTCTGGAGACTGCAGCTTGGAGGCTAAAGTACGGACTCCAGAGCCAAGGAGCTTATGTTGAAGCCTGGTTCAGCCCCAGCCAGCTGGGTGGCCTCGGGCAAGTTCCTTAACCTCTCTGTGTCTCATTTTCATCACTGATAGTTGGTGATGGTAACAACATTGACCTCACAGGGCTGTTGAGAGGTTAAATGAGTGTTTGTGAAGTGTTTAGAAGAGTGCCTGGAACACAGGAAACACTGCTATATAAAGTAGTAGTTGTGGCTATTGCTGGGGCTTAGACTGGGTGAGGCCTCTGCATTTTTTCTTTTTTTTTAAGATTTTTTTTTTAAATTTATTTATTTCTCAGAGAGAGAGAGAGGGAGAGCACAAGCAGGCAGAGCGGCAGGCAGAGGCAGAGAGAGAAGCAGGCTCCCCACTGAGCAAGGAGCCCGATGCGGGACTCGATCCCAGGACCCTGGGATCATGACCTGAGCCGAAGGCAGCGGCTTAACCCACTGAGCCACCCAGGCGCCCCAGGCCTCTGCATTTTTTAAAGTTTTTATTTATTTGTTTTTGAGAGGATGTGAGCTCACACACGCAAGCACAATCACACAAATAGGGTGTAGGGGCATAGGGAGAGGGAGAAGCATTCAGGAGGGACCCTGTTGTGGGGGTCATCCCAGGACCCTGGGATCATGACCTGAGCCAGAGGCAGACGCTTAACCAACTGAGCCACCAAGGTGCTCCTCTTGGTGTTTTAAAGACCCTTTCCTGGTGATTTTCATGCACTCATGTGGGCTTCCTCATAGACCCCTGGGAAATCACCGGAGTCCATTGTTCTTGTTCTTGGGGGAATCAAGTAGCTTCTTGGAGGAGTCAAAACCAAGCCAAGAGTGAACCTCAGACTGTCCTTGCAAATCTGGAATAATCTGAACCCTAAATTCGCTGCTTGTGTTAGAAATTCCCTCATAGCCCTTATCCCTCCATAGAAGATCTGGGTTGCAGATTGTGTCTACTAAATAATCAATCTTAGGGGCACCTGGGTGGCTCAGTCGGTTGGGCATCTGCCTTCGGATCTGGTCATGATCTCAGGGCCCCGGGATGGAGCCAGTGTTAGGCTCCTTGCTCAGTGGGGAGTCTGCTTCTCCCTCTGCCTCTGTTCCTCCCCACCCTCCACCCCCCAACTCATGCCTGCTCTCTCTCTCTCAAAATCTTACAGAAAAAAATCGATCCTAATTCACAGTGGATTTCATCTTAATGATGGCACAGACCATGACAGAGCTTGTAGGTTAATGTGAATTTCTGTAAAGCATTCTAATTTCCACTACGGTTACCCTCAATGTACATTGACATGTACATGGTAAACCTTTGATTTTTGGTTTAGATCCATGTAGAGAGTCCTCGGGGCTCTAACTCTGCTCTCCCTAACTTTAGGAATTAAAACAGTAGTTTGTTTTCCAAGAAGGTTAACCATCAGCCCTTAATGCCGGGGACACTTGGAGCATAAAGGGTGCACAGTGCTACCCACCTAGATGATGATACTAGATGACAAGCTACATGATGGCTGTGCCTACGTTTTTCACAAAGGAAATTGTAGAAATCTTGAATTTTGAAAACCAGTATTACATTTTTTCGTACCCCTTACGCCCACTCTAGGCTATTGTTAATTGCTAAGTGGTCTTTATTAAGCATTATAATGTCACATTAGCACTGTAAAAAGCAAGCAAGAGGAGAGTCTAATTATTGGATCCCTCCATCCAACAGAAGTGGGCCTGAATCTTGCTTCCACATCTTCCTGGCCTTGTGCCCTTAGGAAAGTCAGTCTCTCTAAATGTCCACTTTCTCCTAAGAGGAGTGTCGTAACACCTAGTGTCTGAGTTTGTTATGAAGACAGAGAATTGGAAAGTACTTAACACAGCTTCTGGCGTGTAGAGAATGCACAAAAATGTATCTTAAGAAAGCCGAACCTGAAAAGCAAAATCCTAAACCAACATAAGGACATGGTGTAAAACAGCAAAAGAATACAGAGAGGACTATGTCATAAAGAGGGCTGCATGGTCAAGGACACACCGCAAATGGATGTCCGTATGTATTGCAGAAAGTGTGGATTTCATGGTTTTTTGAGATGCAAATAACAAACTTCTTTCCACTTCAAGGAGGTTTTCTGAGTGGGTTTGGCCTTTGTACTCGAAGCCAGAAAATGCAAGATCTATCTGGAGCACTCCAGGAGTGGGGGAGGGTATTGGTGATGCCTAGGAAGGAAAACCGAATGTTTTAAGTTGTTAGCCAGAAAGGTCTACGAGGACAGATTTGTTAGCTAGCTACCATAAAATTCTAAAGTTGCAGCCTCTGCCTGGAGGCACGCAAGGATGCAGAGTTGACGAATCGTGTATGGCTGCTTGCCATCCGCCCCAGTTAAGAGTTTCTAATCAGCAGATTGCTGTGCGAGGTGGCTCACACTGTTCACTTAGAAACTGACTTTGAAGCAAGGTCAAGAGAGATGCCAAATTGCACGTACAATGAGCATCCGAGGACAGCCTTGAATTGAATCATCACGCAAATCAGCCTTCCTTTTTCTCCGGGGCTCTGGATGTCTTGCTGAAACAGGAGTTTCCTGTCCTCCTGTACTTCACCTCCATCTCTCCCCACTTCCCACCCCGTGCCCAGCCCCACAGGCTCTGCAGAATTCGGGGAATAATCCTTTTCATTTTCATTTAATCATTTTCTCTAGACTACAGCCATAATAGGAGTGCAGGCCGTGTGCTAAACACAGAATTTGGTGCCAGACGTATAAATACACATCAGAGGGTGCCTGGGTGGGTCAGTGGGTTAAGCCTCTGCCTTCGGCTCTGGTCATGATCTCAGGGTCCTGGGATCGAGTCCCGTGTCGGGCTCTCTGCTCAGCAGGGAGTCCGCTTCCTTCTCTCTCTGCCTACTTGTGATCTCTCTCTCTGTCAAAATAAATAAATAAAATCTTAAAAATAAATAAATACACATCAGAGTATTTGTATATGTGTAGTCCACATTCTGGTTAGGGAGACGAAAATGGAAACAAATAGTCACACTTCAATAATGGGTTTAATGGTTCTCTAAAAGCGCTAAGGTCAGGGGCGCCTGGGTGGCTCAGTGGGTTAAGCCTCTGCCTTCAGCTTGGGTCATGATCTCAGGGTCCTGGGATCGAGCCCCGCATCGGGCTCTCTGCTCGGCGGGGAGCCTGCTTCCCCCCTCTCTCTGCCTGCCTCTCTGCCTCCTTGTGATCTCATTCTCTCTCTCTGTGTCAAATAAATAAATAAAATCTTTAAAAAAAAAAAAAAAGGCGCTAAGGTCAGAGATAACCGTTCTGCTTTGGAAAGGTGGGAGATATTCTCAAAGGTGGTGGTTCTCTGTCTGAGCATTGAGGGATGAGCCTGAATGCTCAAAGGGTGAAGACAGGGAAGGAAATTCCTAGCAGAAGAAATAACATGTGTACAAGCTTGGACGTGTGGGTGGTTGGTGTGGTGGGCAGGGAGGCTGGAGAGGGAGCCTGGAGAGAGACTGTAATAGCAGTAACACGTGAATGTGAAGTTCAAAAGTAAGACCTGTTGGGCTCCACTTCCGAATTTGAGGGGATCTTCGTGATCATGGTGGCTCAGGGTTGTCGATGATGTGAGGACCAGAAGCAATCTCTTCCAGTGCTAGGTCTTCTCTCTTTTCTCCAACCATGACCCCTAGCCCCAACCAGGCAGGCTATTCCTATAAAGTCCAGAAATCAGGTATCTCAGAGTTCAACCCCGAAGTCCAGTATAGAGTTTAGATCTAGGTGTCTACTCATTTGTCAAGTTAGCATGACATCCATATCTTATACAAATTGTTATAAGACTTCCAAGACTGCTTACAAGAGGGTGTGTGAGTTTTCCGAGGTTGTTGAAACAAAGGACCATCAACTTGGTGGTTTATAGAAATTTATTTTCTTACCGTTCAGGAGACCAAAAGCCAAAATCCGTTTCACTGGGCTAAGGTCAAGTTATCACAGGACTGGTTCCTCCTAGAGGCTACATGCATTCCTTGCCTCCCTCTTACAAGGATCGTGATTAATTTTAGGGCCCACCGAGCTCACCCAGGCTAACCTCCTTCTTTTAGATCCTAATTTCATTACATGTATACAGTTTCTTTGCCACACAGAGTCACATTTAAGACTCTGGGGATTCGAAGGTGGGTGTTTTAGGGAGAAGAGAGGATTGTTCCATTTACTACAGATAGTAACTCTTTGTTTCTGAACTAGATGCAGGCAGACTGCACATACCTGTTTGTGCCCGTGGACTTGGAAATTCAGGGGTAGATGGGAAGGGCTGGGACAAGTATCCCTCATTTGTGACTTGAGTTTATGGAGAATCAGGTACCTGAGGGATCGGTCTGATTTTTGTGGGGGAGGAAGGCAATGGTTTTTCTCTCTGCCCATAATAAATGCCATCCGAATTGGATTACCCTTGTACTGGAAATGTGTTGCTTAATTTAAAATGGGTTAGAGGACTCCTTCTGAAATTTGTGCTTGCTGAGCCAATGATGGCAGAACCACATGACTAGCTGAGCACTGGGAATAAACCACCTTGATGTGGGAATACTGAAGGCTCATAGTTTCGTTTCTTTTCTTTCTTTCTTTCTTTCTTTCTTTCTTTCTTTCTTTCTTTCTTTCTTTTAAAGATTTTATTTATTTGACAGAGATCACAAGTAGGCAGGGGATCAGGCAGAGAGAGAGGGGGAAGCAGGCTCCCTGCTGAGCAGAGAGGCCGATGCAGGGCTTGATCCCAGGACCCTGAGATCATGACCTGAGCTGAAGGCAGAGGCTCAACCCACTGAGCCACCCAGGTGCCCCAGGCTCATAGTTTCTGATGCTGGATTGGCACGTGCTTTAGTCATAGCTGTCCTCAGATCTAGGGAGGAGGGGCAAATGCTCTTTGCACATGAAAGCCCACGCTGGCCTCCTTGTACTGCACCCTCTGAAAGATCTGCTTTCTTAGAGCCCAAGCTCCACCCCCAACCACTCTCCAGGTACTGAGGAATAAGACTCTTTTGTCATAGTATTCCTGAGCCTTCTTCCAGGGCCTTCACCAACCTCACTCCATTTCTGTCCTCTTGTGCACCCCAAGGTCCAGGGGTGGCTTTCTGTTGGGCATGGATGGGACATAGACACTGGGAAGGGTCCACATGGGTAAGCTCCATGCCATCACAGTAAAGGACAAAAGCTCAAAGCCAGTGTCATGGACTAGTTGCCAGCTCTCTCTGAGTGAGCTCCAGGGCCTGGTGGAGAGCTCGGAGGAGGCAGAGAACTCTACAGAACCTGGGCCTCATCCTTATGAAGGTGTATTTTGTTAAGGTAGGAGGGCTGAAGATCTTTTACTTAATGGTTTCAGTGTGATGTGTAATTTTCCAATAATTAGCCATGTAGGATGTATACTTCATTAATATTCTTGCTTTAGGCTCTGTATGTTTCTGTGGCAAGGCTGGCCCGAGCCACACTCACTGCTCCGAATAGCAATGCCTAAGTGAGAGGTATGCCACACTGCCCAGAGCAGCACAAGCAAAGGCCCCGTAAGAGGAAGGAATCAAGTCAAGTTCTTTGGGCGCTCAGTGGAATGTAAAAGTTCAATTAATCCCCTCAAGTCATTAGGAAAATCTCTATCTCTGGGCCTTGGCCTCATAACCTAGGGTGTTCAGCTGGGTGGCTGAGGGAGACAGAAAATTGAATGCCCTCAACATTAACAGTTGGGTTTTGGTGTTTGGATTTTGGAATTTGTTTGGTTCTTTATTCTGAATTACAATCTTTTTTTTTTTCTTTTAAGATTTTATTTATTTGACAGAGGAAAGAGATCACAAGAAGGCAGAGAGGCAGTCAGAGAGAGGGAAGCAGGCTCCCTGCTGAGCAGAGATCTGATGCGGGCCTCAATCTCAGGATCCTGGGATCATGACCTGAGCCGAAAGCAGAGGCTTTAACCCACTGAGCCATCCAGGCACCCCAACGGTGTTGGCTTCTTAGCTGAAGCCAGTTGCTTCCTCTCTGAATTACAATCTTTTGTGGTAACTATGTGATTCAGCTCCATGGGAACTAGAGATAATGTTAGCAAAAATCTAAGAGCAAAAGAATAAGTGACTTTTCATTGTCAGTGGGCCCCATGAAGATTTCACTCCAATCCTATTCTGGGAACCACTTATGTGTGGAGCGTTTCTCTCTCATTGGAGAAAACCAAGTTCTCATTGTTAACTTATCAGTGGATTTCTCCTAATGGAATTAACAAGCAGATTAAAAACAGAAGTCTTGGGGCGCCTGGGTGGCTCAGTGGGTTAAGCCACTGCCTTCGGCTCAGGTCATGGTCTCAGGGTCCTGTGATCGAGTCCCGCATCGGGCTCTCTGCTCAGCGGAGAGCCTGCTTCCCTCTCTCTCTCTCTGCCTGCCTCTGCCTACTTGTGATCTCTGTCAAAAAATTAAATAAAATCTTAAAAAAAAAAATAAAAACAGAAGTCTATATTCAACACTCCTACCATTTTAAAAGTTAAAACTAGGCTTTAAATGGAGAGTAAATTTGGGGCATCTGGGTGGCTCAGTCAGTTAAGCATCCAACTCTTGATTTTGGCTCAGGTCATGAACTCAGGGTTGTGGGATTGAACCCCACGTCTCGGATCGTGCTTGGGATCCTCCACCTCCCCCTCTCCTTCCGCTCCTCCCTCCCCACTCTGCATGAGTGCTATCTCTCTGTCTCTCAAATAAATAGAAGCTTTAAAAAATAATGAAGAATACATTCAAACATTTTTAACCCTGAAGTCTAAAATTCTTAATTACAAAATACATATTGGTTGCTTTAGTTCCATTTTTTTTTTTTTTAAAGCAATCTCTATGCCTGAAGTGGGGCTCACACTCAACCCTGAGATTGAGTCTCATGCTCCATCAACTGAGCCAACCGGGCACTCCTTATCTTTATTATTATTATTTTTTAATATGTGTCAAGTTTCATGATTCAAAGTAGCCTGCTGGCTTATACTATCTCAGTGCTATACTTGGAAGCACAGAATTTTCCAGATAGAATAGATGGCAATGTTGGCAGACTCATCCCTCTGCTTCTGGAGTTCTCCCCTGTACTTTTTGTGGTGTTAATGCACAGAAAAGGCTCTTTTTCAGAAAAACTCTGATTTTTAAAATTGTCAAAGCAATCAGCATGATTTGGATGAGTTTACCTGGGGCTTAGATTCTACATTTTGAAGATCATACCCTGAGTGTATTGTTTTATTTTTTTACTTATATATGTATTTATTCTATAAAGATTTTTATTTATCAGAGAGAAAGAGCACAGCAGGGGGAGGGGCAGGCAGGGAGAGAAGGTTCCCCACTGAACAGAGAGCCCTATATGGGACTTGATCCCCAGACCCCGGGATCACGACCTGAGCTGAAGGCAGATGCTTAACCGACTAAGCCACCCAGGTGTCCCACCCTGAATGCTTTAGATTGAGAAAAAGTGAAATATGCTGGCAGTTACCAGTAAGAGAAATAATACTTTTCACACAACAGAAATACTATAATATCTGGCTAGTCTCTTTTCTAGTGGGCGGAATAAAGGCTAAATGAAATCCAAAGTATGATCTTACAACTATAGTGTGGAAATTAGTCTTAAGAAACAGAGTCTTAATCCCCCCCCCCCTTTAAAAAGATTTTATTTATTTGACAGAGAGATCACAAATAGGCAGAGAGGCAGGCAGAGAGAGGGGGAAGCAGGCTCCCTGACAAGCAGAGATCTGATGCGGGCCTCGATTCCAGGACCCTGAGATCATGACCTGAGCCAAAGGCAGAGGCCCTAACTCACTGAGCCACCCAGGCCTCCAATCGAGCACATTTTTAAAGCTCTTATTTTATTCAGTGATTCATGAATCAGGCAGCATCCCATCCAGCAGATAGAAAGGAGTTCTGAGTAACTGTACAAAACGAAAGACTTCTAGGCAGAAGGTGTGGAAAATCAATCTTTCTGCTCTGGGGCTAAAATTTAACATGAAGACGGAGTTTGGGGATAAAGAGAAACGACTGTTTCATTACTTTGCCGGGCAAAGGAGGCCGCCGCTAATGCCTTTAAAACAGCAGACACCCCCTCTCCTCCGGGGCAGGGTGGGGGGGAGGAAGGCTGAGGGTTTTTATAGAAAATTACAGGATTGGGGTGCCTGGGTGGCTCAGTTTGTTAAGCATCTGCCTTCAGCTCAGGTCATGATCCCAGAGTCTGGAGTAGGGCTCCCCTCTCAGCGGGGAGTCTCCCTTCTCCCTCTGACTCCTTCTCTCCTGCTCTTTCAAATAAAATCAACAAAACAAAACAAAAACAGGGCCTGGCAGTTTTGATAGAAATCTGGTATGGGCTTCCAGCTGCCTTCTTTGTCTTCAAGGTGGTCTTTTTTTTTTTTTTTTAAAGATTTTATTTTATTTATTTATTTGACAGAGATCACAGGTAGGCAGAAAGGCAGGCAGAGAGAGAGGAAGGGAAGCAGGCTCCCAGCCGAGCAGAAAGCCCGATGTGGGGCTCGATCCCAGGACCCTGGGATCACGACCTGAGCCGAAGGCAGAGGCTTTAACCCACTGAGCCACCCAGGCGCCCCTCAAGGTGGTCTTAAGACTCACTGACCCCCTGAGTCTTGTTGCTAAGTGTATGTTGAGGTCAGCAAGATGTCGGCATCTGTATGGAGTTCCTTGGAACAACAGATTCTACAGAAAAGTGAAGGGGAAGGAGAGGCTTCAAGAAAGGAAGATAAAAATGTGTATCATCTGAAGTCAAGCCTTGCTACAGCATTACTGTCCATCTTAATTTCCATCCATCTTTACATTTCTCTAGCAGTTTCAAAGGGACAGGACAAAGTTACACTAGCAGAAAGTGGATTGGTGTGGCAAGGTCTCTTTCCTTCAGGCAATGACTGGGGGGTGTCTATCAGGCAGATGATCCTGATTAAGACTCCATTTCTGAGAGAGGCAACAACGAATTCTCAGTTTGGTGATGGGAAGCTCAGCCTGAGTGAGTTCACTTTGGGCCTGTTGTCTTGTTTTTAAGAGTAACCATTTAGAAGACAAATAGTTACCATTATGTGTTAAGTGCCTGGCTTCCTAGGGGTGCCTTATGAGGGAAGGACAAATAACACCCAGTTCAGCAAGTCAGGATCTAAAATTAAACCATGAGTGAAACGCAGAGGGTGCAGTGTTCACTTTGCCCTGTACCAGGAAGCGCGTTGCAACCTAGAAATTTTGCCTGGAGTGATATAAATTGTTACACTATTCAGCTTCTTTTCATTGCCTAGAAAAAAAAAATCAACCATTGTAAAAGCTTTGGAAGTTGTGTTGAGCAGAGATTACAACACAATCCATAAAGTTTATGTAGTATTCTAGGAGTTAGGCAAGCATAAACATTACCCCTTAGTTATTACAGCTTCAATTATAATCTCAATGTTGTGTTAACAGACTATTCATTCTTCCCAGACTTTCCTGACTTAGAAATGTGCTTATCCCAAGTACCTGCTCTCATGTTAAAACACCCTGTGGACATTTGTCTCTCCGTGGTATCTGTAAGTATGTGCAGGGAAGGGTTAGCAAGTGGACATTTCAAACAGATTCTTAAGCACAGTAAGCAAATGCAGTGCATGAACCCAGACAGTATCCTAGTTCAGAGGGAAGAAGTTATAGAAGATGCTCTTGGGACAATTCTAGAAACTGGAATATGGACAGAATATTGAGTGACATCAGCACGAGCCCGAGGGAAGAAGGTTCACACCTGACCTAATCTTTGTACAACACAAGTACCTTCACTTTCAGATAGCCAAACGGTTTGTACTTCCCAGCAGCCCTACCTGCATTTGGGGCCTGTGTGTTTTTCTTTCTTTTCTTTTTCTTTTTTTTTTTTTTTTTTTAAAGAATTTGGGTTGGGTTGTGCTACTTGATACATGTGGGCCTTTTTTTTTTTTTTTTAAGACATTTTATTTATTTATTTGACAGACAGAGATCACAAGTAGGCAGAGAAGCAGGCCGAGAGAGAAAGTGGGAAGAAGGCTCCCGCCGAACAGAGAACCCAATGTGGGGCTCCATCCCAGGACCCTGGGATCATGACCCAAGCCGAAGGCAGAGGCTTTAACCGACTGAGCCATCCAGGTGCCCCTGTGTGTTTTTCGATCCCCCTCTCCCCCACCCAACAACCCCGCTCCGACCCTCAAGTCCCACAAGAGTCTTATGAAGGAATCTTTTTGCCCAACCATCTGCTGGTGAATTCAATTTCAACCTGATTTCAACCGGCTTATACTTAAATTACTTTTTAGAACAGCTAATATCATCGTGCAGTTTAAAAGGAAAATCCCAGGGGCGCCTGGGTGCCTCAGTCAGTTAAGTGTCTGTTTCAGCGCAGGTCGTGTTGCCGGAGTCCTGGCATCCAGTCTCCTGTGGGGCTCCCTATGCAGCTGGGGTCTGCTTCTCCATCTCTCTCTGTTCACCCCACTTGTGAATCCGTGTTCTCTTTCAGTAAGTAACCGCTTTAAAAAATTAAAAAAAAAAATAGGGACGACTGGTTGGCTCAGTTGGTTAAGCGGCTGCCAAGGACTGCATGATTCCAGTGTCCTGGGATTAAGTCCCACATCGGGCTCCTTGGCTGGGCAGGGAGCCTGCTTCTCCTTCTGCCTCTGCCTACCACTCTGCCTGCCTGTGCTCTCTCTCTCTCTCTGACCAAAAAAATAAAATAAAATAAAATAAAATAAAATAAAATAAAATAACATAACATAACATAAATCCTGGGAGAAACTCGGAATCACAATTTCATGCTCTTTATCCTGAGAGTGTAAAAACAAACAAAAACCAAGAACTGTAGTAGTAGACTGTGACATCATTCTAAGAGGTAATGAACACACTGTGACAAGGCAGTGCTGCCTGCCATTAATATGCAATATCTCTTGTACATACTTCAAATTAGTTTCTTTGCTGTCAAGCTCATGGCGCCATCGGTGTTAAGTATTCTGCTACCAAGAGCTTGTCTACTACTATAGCGGGTTATGAGATGCCACCAAGATCCCACTTAGTCTTAGCACCTAGGGCTGGTATGTAGGAAAGTGTTCATTCATCTGAAAGTTAGCTACTGGTTTGGGGCACGGTGACCAGTAGGGTGGGGAAAAGGTTTCTGCAGCGCGAACCCGAGGCGCACACTGGCCCGGAGGCCAGCGGAGGGGGTAGGGGTGGGTCCGGTGCTGCTAAGCGCGTGCCCCGCAGCGCCTCCTTTACCAAGATGGCCTCAGCGTTGGGGTCCGCGGGGGCGGCCATCTTGGTAAAGGCCGAAGTGGCAGTTCCGACGCTGGCAGGACTGCCAGATTCGAAGGTCACAATGAGAGAGTGAGCAGGCCACGTGGAGCGAACTTTGCCTCGGCCCATGGGTTCAGCTCGCCTCCGGGATGGCGAGGCGGCGGGCGTTGAGGCGGTGCCTGCAGCTGCTGGCGCCCTCGGCGGAGCCCGCGCGCCGGAGCCGGGGGCGGAAGAACCCGGGCGCCGGCCGCCGGGGCCACTCACGCTGCGAGGCGGCGCTGTGCCCGAGGGCGCCGTGGCCCGCAGCCCAGGAGGAGCAGCGGCGGCGCGCGCACCCTGCCGCCCCCTACGCCAGGTGAGCCCCGCCCCGCCCCTCCGCCGCGGGGGTTTGGAGCGCCGGGAGGTCTGCGCTCCAGCTCCAGCTCCCGCTCCCGCCCGGCGCAGGGCGGCTTCTTCCCGCCCGCGCATCCCTTTCGCGGCTCGCTTTCTCCTCGGCCTCTGGGTGGAGCAGCCTGGGGCTGTTTGTGGACTCCTCCGCGAAGCAGAGCGCGCCGTGGGTGGGATTACGGGTGCCGAGCCCTGCCCCCTCCTGGAGACGCTGCGCGTGTGAGCGGCAGGGCTGCGTTTGAATTTCCGCACCTCGGGAGTTGCGGAGACGACATCGCTGAAGCTGCCTGGGTGAAGAGCCACTTTTTTTTTTTTTTTTTTTTTTACCCCCCCTCGTGTTGGGAGAGTAGCCGTCTCTGGGACTTGTTTCAGATCCCATCTTCTCTGCAAATCACCAGGTTGCATCTTCCCTGATCGGAATACATGTGGGTGTACCTTTGGCTGTGTTTGTAAATGAGTGGTCGACAGCTTCCTTAGAGGAACTTATTTCTGCTTTATATATGGTATTTATCTTAAAAAAAAAAAATATATATATATATATATATATATATCTCCAACAGGTTTCTCTGCTTTTTGTATTCAAAGTTAACTGAATGGGAGAGCAAAAGAAAGGAGCAAAGTGGGGTGGGGTGGTGGAAGCTGTTGCTTTCTTGAGTTTTCTGTCCCGTGGTGGTTTCTTAAGTTGGGTATTGCAGGTTTTTCGGAGCGGGTATGCAGGTAGCGTTTTTTCCTCCCCGATGTAGAACTCGCTGTGGTCCCGATAGTTGAGAAATATGCTCCCACGGACTCCAGCCGTGCATCAACACAGCAGTCGAACCTGGAAAATACTGGGAGAATGAGAAAAGTTAACCTTTAAAAAGTCACTTAGTTCTTGTCTTTGCCTTTACTGTTATAATAGGACTCATCTCGTTTACTTTGGCTGAGCATGGAGTATTTGCTGTTTGATAATTCTGATTAATTTATTGAGAAAGTCATTCCTGAGCTATAGCTCTCTGAAAATTAAACACTTTCAATCTCAGTTAAAAGTCGATATCTAGCAGTTCTGTTTATGTTTTAGGTACACCGTTTTTGATGTAGTCTCGGACATAGATAGCGTTTAGAAAGAAGTTACGTAATCTTTAAAAAGATTACCTATATCGCACAGCAGTCGGATGTTGTTGCAAAAAAACATGAGGTCTGTGAGAGAAGAAATTAGGGCAAGTGTACTTGTTTAATAATTTAAAACTGTTGTGACTCAACTGGAAATACAGTCCCAATTTCAAAAATTGCATTCTGCAGGCTTTCCTGTTGCAAGAATTTCTGTAAGTCTCCAAGAGGGGAAAATACTTAAGAATAGTTCTCATACCCTATTTTTGCTTACAATTCCAGGTTAAATAGTACAGATTTCACATTGCAAAACTTAATTTTTAGATTAGTCCAGGGGTGATTGTATGAAGGACATTTTATTTTCTTTATTTTTCTCCTTTTTTAAAGATTTTATGTATTTCACAGAGAGATCACAAGTAGGCAGAGAGGCAGGCAGAGGGGTGGGGGGAAGCGGGCTCCCCTCTGAGCAGAGAGCCCAAAGCCAGGCTCCATCCCAGGACTTTGAGATCATGACCTGAGTTGAAGGCAGAGGCTTAACCCACTGAGCCACCCAGGCGCCCCAGAAAGACATTTTAATATAAGCATTCCATTGTAGGGTTTTGGTTCTGTTTTAGTTGATACAGTCATCCTCTTATGTTTGTTTGAAAAGGTTATTATGTTCCTTTGGTACTTAGGAGTTTGGGGATTTTAAAGAACATTTTGTCTGTATTTGGAAAAGTACTATTTGCCTTTGATTTTCAATCTCCTTTTTCTTTGTAGTGGTAGGTAGCTTTGGATGTAGAGGGTTTTTCCAGTCCATTCTACTCCTTTTATGTAAATAAGAATATGACTGTAGCTGGGGGCTGTGTTGATCTGGCATTTTAGATTGAAAAGGATACAAGTAAAAAGTGCATTGAAATATTATTGGGGAAATGAACTGTGCATGTAATTAATTGTTAACGAGCACCTTTATATTGAAAGCCTGTGAGGGCATGTGTAAAATTGGCATTAAAAAAAAATCACTCAAGGGGGGGCGCCTGGGTGGCTCAGTGGTTAAAGCCTCTGCCTTCGGCTCAGGTTGTGATCCCAGGGTCCTGGGATCGAGTCCCGCATCGGGCTCTCTGCTCAGCGGGGAGCCTGCCTCCTCCTCCTGTCTCTCTCTGCCTGCCTCTCTGCCTACTTGTGATCTGTCAAATAGGAAAAAAAAAAAAATCACTCATGCAGGGTGCCTGGGTGGTGCAGTTGGTTAAATGTCCAACTCTTGGTTCTGCTTAGGGCGTGATCTCAGGGTGGTGGGATCCAGCCCCAAAGTCAGGCTCCCCCCTCAGTACAGAGTCGGCTTGAGATTCTCCCTCCCATTCCCTCTCCCCTCCTGCCTCAAATAAGTAAATCTTAACAAAAGAAAAGAAAAGAAAAGAAATAGTGTGATTTCCAGAATGGGGTTCTAGTAATATGCCATTCTAACTGAAGAATTTTACCTACCTGTCTATAATTTATAGTGCTTTGGTCAACTTGTCTTTTGAATTAATAAGTGCTTATTGTGTATTCAAATATTAAGACTTCTGTGACAGATTATATGTGAATTTGGATGACCTCAGGGGCAGTTTGTTATGTCAGAAAGTCTTTTGTCAACTCGGTTGGATAACGTGTTATCAGTATTAAGATTGTAACTTACGAAGACCTTTCAAGTATTTATGTATTTTTAGCTTGATTTAATGGACATGCCCCATTCCACAGATGAGGCAGTCAGAAAACTGAGAGCCTAGGAGATTTTAGCAGAGGTCCCTGAGCACAGCAGCTCTGGCCTTGTGCAGGAATGTCCCCTGCTGCCCCTTGTTAGAAAGGGGTACCAGTGAAACCCGAGTCGGGTGGTGGGGCTCAGCAAGCTTTGGTCAGCATTACAGCTGTAGATGACACCCCTAAACCTGTTTGTGAGTGATCAGTAGTGTCAGTTCTAGGGGTACAGGCCTGGCATGCAGATGGGTCAGCATCAGTTCAAACACTTGAATGAGAAATAGCTCAGTCTGTACCTGCTACCTAATATAATCCATCTTTTCCCTGGAAGGCAGCAGATTTTCTTTTTTTTTTTTTTTTAATATTTTATTTATGTGAGAGAGAGAGCACACGAGCGCGCTCAAGCAGGGGGAGCGGCAGAGGGAGAAGCGGACTCCTCACTGAGCAGGGAGCCGGATGTGGGACTGTATCCCGTGGCCCTGGGATCATGATCTGAGCCCAAGGCAGGTGGTTAACTGACTGAGCCACCCAGATGTCCCAGATTTTCAGGTTTGTCTAAATTGGAGGTCTTCCCAGATTAAGGGCTGGTAACATATTGGCTGAACGGGAAGCGCCTGTAAACTTCCGTGCTCGTTTGTAATCTCTCGTTTTTAGAGTAGAGTTGTCATAATAAACCCCAAGCTTCCTCATTGTTTCTGGCACCTCTTAAACTGGTAAGGTGCTTGCTTGTTTTGCTAAGACCCTGATGCTAGGACACCTGGACAGCAGCAATGATTAGTTTGAAAAGTTTTCTGTATTTTGAGGGTCCTTCAAATTACAAAGATGTTTGTTCTCTTTTCAAGTCACTGTGTTCCTTCCTTTGGCTTGTTTGGAGAGTTTGTGAAAAGTACTGCATATATTTCAGAATATTGTGCCGTTGGTGCATAAACAATGAATCTTGAAACACTGAAAAAAAAAAAAAAGAATATTGTACCGTTATATGGTTGAAGTATCGAAGGACAGTTTAAAAGAGTTTCTAGGGCACCTGGGTAGCTCAGTGGGTTAAGCCTCTGCCTTTGGCTCAGGTCATGATCTCAGGGTCCTGGGATCAAGTCCCGCATCGGGCTCTCTGCTCCTCGGGGAGCCTGCTTCTCCCCTTCTCTCTCTCTGCCTGCCTCTCTGCCTACTTATGATCTCTCTCTGTCAAATAAATAAATAAAATCTTAAAAAAAAAAGTTTCGAGACTCCCTTTTAAAAAAAATGTTAAGGCCCATTTATCTGTTTATGAGCTAAACTAAGTAAAATACCCTACCTGAGGTGAAATGTGACCTTTATCTTTTTATGCTCATCATATGTTCTTTTGGTCCAAGTGTTTTTAAGATTTTATTTGAGAGAGAGGGAGAGGGAACAGCAGACTCCCAAATGAGCAGGAACACTGGGCTCTATCCTGGGATCGTGACCCGAGCCAAAGGCTCTTAACTGACTGAGCCACCCAGGCACCCCAGTCCAAGTGTTTTTAAACATAATTATGATCATGGCTTATAAACAGCTCCAGCTCTATCCCCAGCCACAGATGGACCCTTGGAATGTCCTGTAACCCTCCGGCCTGATGTGCTTCACCTGTGAAGTAAAGGGGTCACAGAGTGATGAACTTGAGTCATGGAATGTTCAAGTGAGAAAGGACTTTAGTATGCACCGGCCCAACCTGTTTAATTTATAGATTTCCTATTTCTTCTCTTGAAAGAGTTTTTAGCCTATCATGATCTTGCAAAACTGAAACCTCAAAATGAGACTTTTCTCCCATTTCACTTTAACATTCTTGGGTGAAAGTTGATTCCTCTTTCATTCTTTGCTCATCTCGTGTCTCAATTTTATTTGTAGATGAGATGTTCATTGTGTATAAATGTATTTGTGCTGTTCAGAGCTTATTTTTTTTTAACTGCATGAATATGAATGCTGGTGGGCATAGTGGGTATTGAAGTGAAGAAGTTGACAAGCTCTGGACCATCTCAGCAGCCTTCTTCTGGTTAAGCATGAATATGTAGAGCTTTATAATTCCTATAATTCCTTGATAATTCCTTTATAATTCCAAATATCTTAAATCATACTTTATAATAATGGTCATCTCTGATTTACTATAAACTGCTCACATTTTAGTAAATTTTGTTGAAGACCTAAGTGTGCATTTATATGGTACCCCGAGGCCACATAGTGATCACTTCTCCAAGTTTTTCTGGGACTGAGGAGTTTCTCAGGATGGAGGACTCTCCCTGCTGTGACTGGGTAAGGCCTGGGCACACTAGATGTGTTGGTCTCCCTGCCTGAAGGTGTCTCAATTGACTGTGATTAACAGTCCTTCCCAGTTGGAAGGATGAAATGCCATGGGGGGTAATAGGAACTCAAAAACATCTTTTCAAAGGCAAGGAAAATATCTTCAAGGTCTCCTGGATATTATCTGTTTATACAACTGGAGTATAGAACTGTATAAATAAAATCACTTGTTCTTTTCTGTGTAACTTTAAACGCGAACAGTTTAGTGACTAAATAGGTCACATTTGAACTCTTCTCCATGTAAAAGTAAAAGGGCAGTTATATTTATAAGGGAACTTATCAGGGAACTACTAAGTGTTTTTTACTTTGAAAGGGAAAAAAGAGGACATTGTTGAAAGCAAAAAAGGCTAGCCTTGCCCGTCAGACTGTAACTGTTGGCTATATGCTGCCAACGTGGAACATGGTATCTGTTCAAGATAAACTTACTGGATTTTTCTTGCAGATTTAACATGATTAGCGGAAAGAGCACGGGCTCTGGAATCTGATTCTACTTGGGTTGGATCTCCAGGCCCAAATGTTAACCAGCTTTTTGACTTTATGTAAACTGCTTTTTTTTTTTTAAAAGATTTTTATTTATTTATTTGACAGAGACCCAGTGAGGGAGGGAACACAGGCAGGAGGAGTAGGAGAGGGAGAAGCAGGCTCCCCACGGAGCAGGGAGCCCCACGCGGGGCTCGATCCTAGGACCTTGGGACCATGACCTGAGCCGAAGGCAGACTCTTAATGACTGAGCCACCCAGGTGCCCTAATGTAAACGGTTAAACTCCTTAAACTTTTTGTTACATCACCTTGAACATAAGGATGACCTCTGCTCCTGGGACTGTTGAGGACTGAGTGAGATGGTGAATGTGTTTAAAGTGGCACACAGAAGGCAGTGAACTAGAGCGGTCACGCGTGCTGCGCGGCTCAGCTGAGTTTGCATTAGGAGGGATTCCGTGTCTCCATAGCTTCCCTGACCTTCACAGCTGTGGTTATTGTGTCAGTTGGGATTAGTTTTGGGAGGCTTAGAGCTGGAATAATCAGAGTGTGGGTCTAGTGACCCCTGAAGTCCTCGTTCTTGTGCCATTCCCAGGAAGTGGCTTTCACACTCAGGGTGGCTCCGGCCAGGAAGATGCAGGAAAAATCAGAGTGTCTCCCTTGCCCTTCAGGGAGACTCCCAGAAGCAACGTGGGAGACTTCCGCTCGAATCCCAAGCATCGGTAGGGCTCATCCCTGCTTGGAAAGGTAGGAAAGGTGGTCATTTAGCTGGTGCCTGGCTAGCTACCCTAGGTAAAACTGGGCCTCTGTTACTGAAGAGGAAAGAGGGGACTAGATTTTATGGTGGACCTCTTGTAGGTTTTTTTTGGGTTTTATTTTGATTTTAGGACATTTTTAACTTTATTTTTGAAAGACTTTATATATTTGACAACAAGTGAGAGCGTGAGCACAAGAAGAGGGAGTGGTAGAGAGTGGTAGGGAGAGGGAGATGCAGTCTCCCCACTGAGGGGCTCCATCCCAGGACCCTGGGATCATGACCTGAGCCAAAGGCAGATGCTTAATGACTGAGCCACCCAGGTGCCCCTAGAGCATTTTTTTTTTTTAAAGATTTTATTTATTTATTTGACAGAGATCACAAGTAGGCAGTGAGACAGGCAGAGAGAGAGAGGAGGAAGCAGGCTCCCCGCTGAGCAGGGAGCCCGATGCGGGGCTCGATCCCAGGACCCTGAGATCATGACCTGAGCTGAAGGCAGAGGCTTAACCCACTGAGCCACCCAGGCGCCCCTCCCTAGAGCATTTTTAATTAGGTTTTTTTTTTTTAAAGATTTTTATTTATTTATTTATTTGACAGAGGGAGATCACAAGCAGGCAGAGAGAGAGGAGGAAGCAGGTTCTCTGCTGAGCAGAGAGCCCGATGCAGGGCTCGATCCCAGGACCCTGAGATCATGACCTGAGCCGAAGGCAGCAGCTTAACCCGCTGAGCCACCCAGGCGCCCCTTTAATTAGGTTTTTGTTGTTGTTGTTGTTTTGTTTTTTTTTGAGAGAGATGGGATGGGATGAAAGGAGCACAGGGAGAGGAGAGGCAGAGAATTCTAAGCAGCCTCCATGCTCAGCTCAGCACAGAGCCTGATGTGGACACCTTCACAGGACTGTGACATCGTGACCTGAGCTGAAACCTGGAGTCGGACACTTCACCGGCTGAGCCACCCAGGCGCCCCGGCATCTTCTGATCTTTCCGACTAGGTCACAGCTTTATTGTTATAGGATTCAAGGTCTCAAGAATTCCCCAGGATTTTTTAGTTTTTATTTCAATAATTAGTAGTAAGAACACCCTCTCTTGGCTTTTGTCTCACTGTCCTTTTGTTACTTTTGCTTCTCCTACAATTTGATTCCCAATGAGTCTTTTTAAAAACAATTAACTCTGTCCCAGTGAAGAAGAATTAGAAGATTGAACTCCTGATCTTCATTTATTTATTCTATAAGTATTTCTGGAACACTCCTCATGTAGAGGCTGCTGTGGGTTATCATAGACCATGTCAGTTGTCATCGATTATGTTTCTTTTTCTTTGGGTTTGGCTTCCTGGGAGCACGGAGTCGAATCTGTGACTCAGCTGGACTGAAAACAAGTCTGTGACCTCTCCCACTTGGCTCTTAGCCCTGTGGTCTTCCCAGTCCCAGCACCGTGTGGCCGTCTCAGGGTGATGCTCCCTCTCCAACTTGGAGTTTGGGGCAGGGAGGAAGGGCTTTACGGTTGGCATTTGCCAGGCTAGCATACGTTTGGGGGTACCGGAAAGTCCTTTTGGTCCTTCTTAAATGTCTGTCCTACTTGTATGCCAATGACTACTTCAGAGTAGCTGTTCTTAACCCTGCCTGTGTATTGGGATCACCCACAGAGCTGTTTAAAACTCTCTGGGGAACCCCCACCTCACCTTTTGATTCAGTAGCTTCGAGTATAGTTTTTAAACCATTGGTTATTCTGATGGGCAGCCAGCCTTGAGAATCCCAGGTTTAAGGCTTTGTACCCAGCTGGCTTAGAGATACTTAGGGAGGAGCCCCACGTTGGTGCCTATCAGTCATACTCCAGATCAGATCCTTCCTTAATTACCTGTTTTGACCACGGGAGGCGGAGGCGGGAGAACCCTGAGACTAGTTGGTTTGGAGATAGAAGACACTGAAATGCTCTAGGGGACATTTAGCCAGCGTTGGCCTGGCTTGCCTGTTTTGCACGCTCCTATGATGGAAAGCTTCTCCTTTGAGCCAAAGAATCTTGCTAACTGGGGCTCCCGCAATGGGGAGAGTGCCGATTGTAGGTGTGGCTACTATTAGTGTCCTGAGTTTGCACATTTTTCTCCCTGGGGGGCAGACAGGGGAGATAAGGAGGTGAAGGCGAGAGGATTATTACTTTCAGAACCAGGACACTGTTCAGGGTTTAGGAAGGATCTCCTGGTGGATTCAGAAAGTTGCTGAGGCCGCAAGGAGCTATGGGTTTGCACAGGAATCCTGTGGAGAGTTGTGGTTTCATGTTTGTTTTTAGTTGTGTGAATTCTAGGAAGACCAGGGCTACTTTTACTCAAATATAAGAACAAAAACACTTTCTACAGTTCATTTCAGTTTGTGCCATTACCCTTACTTAGCTCCCATATTTTATTAGTGCAGAAATTAAAAAATGGATTATATGCTTAGAATATAATGTAGTGGCTTACAGTTGTTGTACGCTTGTTGTGTGCCAGACGCTGGGCTTAGGATTACGTACATTTTGTCCAATACCACAACGAAAGGGCATCAGACAAGGAAACTAAGACTTAGAGGTGACAAGGGTACCTACCAAGTTGGGAAGTATCTTTTTTTTTTTTAAAGATTGTATTTGTTTGTTTGACAGAGAGACAGAGAGAGAGAGAAGGGAACACAAGCAGGAGGAGTGGGAGAGGGAGAAGCAGGCTTCCCTGCGAGCCGGGAGCCCGATGCGGGACTCAATCCCAGGACCTTGGGATCATGACCTGAGCCGAAGGCAGACGCTTAACGACTGAACTACCGAGGCGCCCTTCAACTTAGTATATCTTAATAATACCAGGAATTAGATAGTAAATTATAAACGCCAATCAAAAAATGTGTATAATTAGGATGTCTTGGTGGCTCAGTCCCACTCCCTCTGCACTTTCCTCCTGCTTGTGCATGCACCTTTTCTCTCTCTCACTCTCTCAAATGAATAAATAAAGTACTTTAGAAGTATATATAGAATTGAACTTAAAGTTCCTTTGAACTTCAAGATTATGTTAGTTGACCTTTTGGGTATGTCACGTGGTGCGACACTGAACCTGCTGTTATACTGTCAGCAGACGGACTGAACAGGGTCTGACCTCAGCAGTGCCCTGGGCCTTGCTTCCTTGTAAAAGCCCCCGCTGTTGGTTGGTTTGTTGTCATTTACCTTTTCCTCAGGAAGGATTGAGGAGGCCGATGTCCAGGAGTCTGCGCTCCGGCCATATTCCCTTGTACATGAGCCAGAGGCTCAGGGAACCTCCCTGGTGCCTGTCTCGCTTTCCATCCCCCTCTGCTGACATCAGGGCCCCATAACTGGTTGTCTGCATCCAGAAGCTTGCGAGCCTCTTTGGCGTGCCTGATGCTGGGGACCGTAGAACTTCTCTTAAGTGCGAACCCTTTGGCATAGAAGGAGAAGTATTTGGGCCAGTTGTTTTGGAAATGTCTTATCCTAAAAACTGTAGTTTTCAGGATTCATAGCTGATACTTCTGTAAACCTGTTTCTCCAAAATCTGTAGGGTTGCTGAAGAGGTTTCTTTTTTTTTTTTTTTCGCCTGGAGTTTAGATACAGTAGACAGTCAGTGTTTGGTAAATGTCTCTAGAAATGATTGAAGTCTAGGCCCTTTCAAATTATACCTGGAATCTTTTTAAAGGGTGAAAATCTAATGGCTGTTTGATGATCAGATTTGTCATGAAATCTCTTCTGAAATATTTTAAGCTTTAAATGATCTCCGGCTTTGCCTGATAAACCCGGGAAACTACACTTCCTCCAAGTAGCTAAGGTTGGTGTTCTTGGCTGAAAAACACTGTGCTTATCCCTTGCGAACCTGGCCTGGGAAGGCGGCTGCCTCCAAGCTAACTTTAGCTGGGGATTTCCTACCGGGGAGTAGAACGCCAACCACAGTGGCGGCCACGTTGGAGAGGGGGGCAGCCCTTCTGTGGTCGAGCAGGCTCTCTGGGGCAGCCACAGATTGTTAGAATTGGGGAGGTTTGAAGGGGCCTTAAGGTTATGGCTCAGGCCTCTCTTTCTATGGATAGAGAGAGTCTTAATGATGGTAAGTGACTTTTTTAAAAAAGACTTTATGTATTTATTTGAGAGAGCGTGCATGCGAGTGGAGGGAGAAGCAGAGGGAGAGGGACAAGCAGACTCCACACAGAGCGTGGAGCCTGATGTGGGGCTGGATCCCACAACCCCGAGATCATGACCTGAGCCGAAATCCACAGTCCATGCTCCACTGACTGAGCTATCCAGGAGCCCCGATAGTGACTTTTTAAAGCTTACAGACTTCAGGGGCACCTGGGTGTGGCTCAGTAGGGTAAGCGGCCGTCTTTGGCTCAGGTCATGAGCCAGGGTCCTGGGATTGAGTCCCACGTCAGGCTCCCTGCTCAGCCGGGAGCCTGCTTCCCCTTCTCTCTGCCTGCCTCTCTGCCTACTTGTGTTCTCTCCCTCTCTGTCAAATAAATAAATAACATCTTTTAATAAAAAGCTTACAGACGTCAGTGTGGATAGTTTTGATTTACTATGGCTTGACTTTCGATTTTTTGACTTTATGATGGTGGGAAAGGCATACGTATTCAGTAGAAACTGTACTTTTTTTTTTTTTTTTTTAAAGATTCTTATTTATTAGGGGTGCCTGGGTGGCTCAGTGGGTTAAAGCCTCTGCCTTCGGCTCAGGTCATGATCTCAGAGTCCTGGGATCGAGCCCCACATCGGGCTCTCTGCTCAGCAGGGAGCCTGCTTCCTCTTCTCTCTCTGCCTGCCTCTCTGCCTACTTGTAATCTCTGTCTGTCAAATAAATAAATAAAATCTTAAAAAAAATAAAAAAAAAGATTTTTATTTATTTATTTGTCAGAGAGAGAGAGAGAGAGAGAGCGAGCGAGCGTGAGCACAAGCCCACAAGCAGGCAGAGGCAGAGAGAGAATCAGGCTCTGGCCGAGCAGAGAGCCGGATGTGGGACTCGATCCCAGGGCACTGGGATCATGACCTGAGCCAAAGGCAGTGGCTTAACCGACTGAGCCACCCAGGCGTCCCTAGAAACTGTACTTTAAATTTTGAACTGTATACCAGCTGACGGTTTATGATGTGATTCTTTTTTTTATTATTTTTATTAACCTATAATGTAATATTTGCCCCAGGGGTACAGGTGTGTGAATCGTCAGGGTTACACACTTCATAGCACTCACCATAGCACATATTATCCCCAGTGTCCATAACCCAATCACCCTCTCCCTACCCACCCAAGATGTTATTCTGACAACTCCGGGGCTCCCAGTCAGTCTCGTGATCCCGAGCGTCCCCAGCTGACACACTTGCAGCCGTTCTGTCCCCCACACAACCATTCTGTTCTTCACTTTCAGTACAGTAGTCAATAAATACATGAGCCCTTCAATGCTTTATTACAGAACAGGCTTTGTGTCAGATGATTTTGCCCAGTTGTAGACTCATTTAAGTGTTCTGTGCATGTGCAAGGCAGGCTAGGCTAAGCTGTGATGTTTGGTAGGTTACGTGTGGCAAACGCATGTGGTAATTTTCAACTTTAAGTATTTTCAACTTTAGGATGGGTTTGTTGGGATTGTCACCCTGTTGTAAGTTTAGGAAGTTGGGACCAGAACTGAAGTCAGAAGTAAGAGAGTGTTTCCCCTTCTTACCCTTTCTTTCTATCCAGGATCTATAAAGACCAGTCTCTCTCTCTCTCTCTTTTTTTTTTTTGGAGAGAGAGATCACATTCATGTATGTATGAGCAGGGGGGAGGGCAGAGGCAGAGGGAAAGATCGAGAATCTTAAACAGGCTCCATGTGACATGGAGTCTGATGTGGGACTCGATCTTATGACCCTGAGATCATGACTTGAACTGAAATCAAGAGTCAGACACTTAACTAACTGAGCCACCCAGGGGCCCCTCCATTCCTTTTCTTTATGCGGGGTGGGGGGGGAATATGTATATCTTTTTTTATGGGTTATACTTTATTTTATTTTTTAAGAGATTTTATTTATTTATTTGACAGAGAGAGACACAGAGAGGGAACACAAGCAGGGCGAGTGGGAGAGGGAGAAGCAGGCATCCTAAGGAGCAGGGAGCCCAATTTGGGGCTCGATCCCAGGACCCTGGGATCATGACCTGAGCTGAAGGCAGAGGCTTAATGACTGAGCCACCCAGGTGCCCCTGTGGGTTATACTTTAAAGACAAAAGCTTTCTTTTTGCATAATGGATTGAGACAGAGACAGGAGAGAGGCCACATTTTGAAAGTATATATTGTTCAGATCTTGGCTGATGGAATAATGAATGAACCCTTAAGGTCCTATAGCAGATCGGGAAACACTTTTTAAGTTTCTCAAGCTTCAAACTAGTCTTTCCTCCCCATATTCCCCAACCTTTTCAGTTAATGAATTGTATCATTTAGGCCAGAAATAAATCTGAACGTTTTGTTTGCATTATTTTTAAGATACTAAGGAGGTGATAACTGTCATTTCAGTAAACATCCTGCTTTATGCGTGTTTTCTCAGTTTGCCGTAACATGCCATTTTATTTGTTATTATTATTATTTAACATTCCATTTTAGTAGGATTATTCTAAAGATTCCAGTTAGAGTACTGTGGGTGGTATTTTAAAATGGACTTTAGTCTTAAGCTGCCTTGTTTATTGTTTCTAATTCTAATCAGACCTTTGCTTTCTTACTTAAACGAAAAACTCTTATTATAATAGAGAAGACACCTAGTGTGTATGTATTTGGGAGACTTAAAATTTTTTAATAGCCTGTGAAATGACTTTTTAGTTCAATATACTGATTTTGGTCAAATAGTGAAGAATTTTCAAAGCCTTTGGTGTTCTGTGATCAAGAACATTTGCTGTCCTTGACCAGTTTTTGAAAAGAGAACACATTCTCTAGTTGGTATCCTGGAGAGTCAGGTTAAGTTCTGCACTCCCTGTTCTCAAAACTGTCTGTCTTTGTTGCTTATGGTAATGTAGCATTTCTTTGTGAATTACTTGTGTCAGAACACAATCTAGTAACAAATACCACGTCCTGGGGCGTCTGGGTGGCTTGAGTCGGTTAAGCGTTATGCTTATGCGTCTACGCTTGACTCAGGGATGATCCCAGGGTCCTGGGGTTGCCCTCCCACCCCCCCTCATGCCGGGGGCCTGCTTCTCCCTCTGCTTCCCCCACTTGTGCTCATGCGCACTTGTGCTTTCTCACTCTGAATTAAACGGATAAAATCTTTAAAAAAAATTTCATGTCCTCATTTTAGGGGAAGAAAATGCATGGGTCTGGGGAGTACAATGCTTCAGAA
Organism: Enhydra lutris kenyoni; assembly: GCF_002288905.1. NCBI lineage: Eukaryota > Metazoa > Chordata > Mammalia > Carnivora > Mustelidae > Enhydra > Enhydra lutris. The sequence continues at coordinate 6,052,097 of NW_019154124.1, forward strand.
GCAGTGGAACAGTCTTCCTGAGGAATTTTTTTGCAAGAGTCCATTTTCTAGAGTCTGGAAGAGGCAATGTGGAAACAGGGCATGATTGGTTAGGAGGTTGGGGATTTCCTTAGAACTCTGGGTAAGGGAAGCTTGCCAAGCTGGGTTGGAGGATTGGGATAGGATTCCTTGACAAGGGTTTCCCATGAGTGCGGGCTGACTTGGGTTTAGGTTTGTGGGCTATTCTCGGGGCATCTTCCATTCTGGGGGTCCCGATAAGCGAATTAACTTGATGATTTGTTAAAGTAAGTTTTCTGTCTGTAATCAGATGAACACTTTATAAGGCAAATTTAAAGTTTCTTTTTTTAGCACAAGAAAAAAATATATATTTTTTTAAATTTTATTTGTCAGAGACAGCGAGAGAGGGAACACAAGCAGGTGCAGAGGGAGAGAGAGAAGCAGGCTTCCTACCAAGCAGGGAGCCCAATGCAGGGCTCGATCCCAGGACCCTGAGATCATGACCCGAGCCGAAGGCAGACGCTTAACAACTGAGCCTCCCAGTCACCCCTATTTTGATTTTTATAAAGGATCAGGAAACTTAGATTTTTTTATGAAAATGCTTTTTTTTTAAACAAAATTAACAATTTCAGCAATCTATTTTTTTTTAAAAGATTTTATTTATTCATTTGACAGACAGAGATCACAAATATGCAGAGAGGCAGGCAGAGAGAGAGGAGGAAGCAGGCTCCCCACTGAGCAGAGAGCCCGCCGCGGGGCGATCTCAGGACCCGGAGATCATGACCCGAGCCGAAGGCAGAGGCTTTAACCCACTGAGCCACCCAGGCGCCCCTCAGCAATCTATTTTTAAGTCTATCTGGAATTGCAGAATGTTCTTTCACTTGGATTCAAAGGTTCTAGTTATCATACTTTTTATATTTTTACTGAACATAAATAATAGTAGAAGGCACAATATGCATTTGGTTAGTACTTGGGAATACTAGTCCATGACGTGATTGCTCCTCATTACAGCCCTTCAGGGAGACATTTGGTTGTTATCTTAATTTCACAGATGAGCAAGGCCATGTTGAGACAGGTTAAGTTACTTTCCCCACGATGATTTCTCTCTAGTTAGTGGAAAAGCTACACTCCTGTCTTCTACAGCCCCAACCAATGTTCTTTTCACTGTTGTGAAGGTTAATTTTTTTTTTTGCTGTGATAGATTTCTATCTATTTCTATGTACACATACATCTAAATGCATTTTATGTATATATGTATACACATAGGTATTCTAAAATTTTTTTTTTAAAGATTTTATTTATCTATTTGACAGAGATCACAAGTAGGCAGAGAGGCAGGTGGGAGGAGGGGGGGAAAGCAGGCTCCCCACTGATCAGAGAGCCCAGTGCAGGGCTCAATGCCAGGACCCGAGATCATGACCTGAGCTGAAGGCAGAGGCTTTAACCCACTGAGCCACCCAGGCGCCCCTAAAATATTTTTGATTAACCTATTATTAAAGGTTGTCATAACTCAATTTTAGTGTGCTCCCAGGTATTGTATATTAAGCTATTAGCTTTGTTTTCCTTTAACATTTTAGTGAAACTGGTTGTTAAGTCAGCAATGTGAGGTTAAAAAAAAAAATTCACTGATAACAATTAATGCAGTACTTTCTTTGTTGATGTATGGGGTGTACATACCTCCCACAGAACATTCTCCCTTTCATTAGCCAGTGTACTTCCCACGCTAGGACAAATCTCCCCTCCCTACCAGACTCCTGAATGCATGTGGGGATTAACACCAGTCTTCTGGGAAGTCTGTATTGTCTGTGAGGGATGGAGACTGTTTAGTTTAAGCTGTGGAAGCCCTTTGCAGACACTTTGGTGAATTGAAATAGTTTCGTTAGCTATGTTACCTAGCGTTATAGTATGAGGACCCTTTTCACCAAAGATAAGACTGCAGCTCTAAAAGGGTGAATTTCATGTTATTTGAGATATCTGAAAATAGAATTCTGAATGTTTTCCAGCTTTCTTGTCAGCATCTTTGTGGGTATGTAATGGATAGTCACTCAATTAGTATTTATTAAGTGTCCCCTCTAGGAATAATGATTCGCAGTGTCATGATTTATGAGCACGTTGAAATCCCAAACATACATTGTATTAAAGTAATTTTTTTCTTTAACTTTCTGAATGATAAAGCAATGCATTCAATTCTAGGCAGCTGGCAAATCTTAAGTGTCAAAGAAAGAAAGGATAAAACATTTGCTTTTGAAACAGAGAGCCCTTGTTTTTTGAAAGTGTTTTACCCATGTGTGCAGTTATTATTTTTGTATAAAAAATATTTGTACTTGGCAGACTTGTCTTCACCAAATGTCACAGGGACGTGGGGTAAGTCCTTCTCCTGTTAAGTAGGCAATTAATCTTCAAAGAAATGTAGAGAATGTAGTTGATAATTACTGGATGGAATTTATGTCGTCCTCTTCGTAACAAATTGTTCTTTAAAAAAAAGAGCACTTACATTAGTGTTCCTAGGGCTTTATTTAAATTTGCTTCTGGATTCTAAATTCAGCTGTTGTTCACAAAGTTAGCTATTCACAGAGGAAAGGAGGGTCAATACATTAATTGTGGTTCTGATTCTATTTAATTACCAAGGCTAACGTTTTTGTTCTTTGTCTAAAATCTGTATCTGCATATAAAAACTGGTGTATTTCATTAATGTCAAGACAGAACTTTTATGCACATTTGAACACCACTGATACCAGGTTATGTCATATAATGGATGGTCTTATAATAATAATTTTACAGTCTTAGTGACACATAAAATGACAGTGTGCACCATTCATGGTGCCTTGAATTGGATGGAAATCAGCATTCAGTAAAGATCCTCATCAAGTTTTGAACCCTTATAACACAGGTTGTTTCCCATGTACGCACATCTCCTTTAGCTTACTGCTGGGCTAAGAGGAAGGCTGAAATTTTACTTGTTAAATTTGGAGAGAGTTCTAGAACCAGAAATAAGGAGGAGATTTGCTACGTTTAATTAAGGAAACTCCAGCCTGAATGTGTTATCGGGCTTGTCTGAATTTACAAAGCGGAAAGCAAGTGACCAGCAGGGCCACACACAGAACCCACTCTTGTTCTGTCTTCGTTTTTCCCATCATTTGATCTTTTCAGTGTTTGAATATGCACCCTGTGAGGCTGTTGCTGTGCCCTCGAGAGCGGCCAGAACACCTGGAGGTGATGAGGCCCCTTCTCCCGTGGCCCAGGCTCCTGTGTGTCTGCCCGCTGAGGCTCACTCTGTCGCCGGAGCCCCTGTTGGTAGGGCTCGTCCCTTTGCATGTGCACCGAGTGGACTGCCGGTACTTTTCCTCCGAGAGAACAAGTCCAGATTGTTACATTTCAGGTTTTCATGTCCTTCTGTATTTTTCCGAATCATTTCACACTCAGTGCAGAGTGCCCACATAGCGTGTAGCCTGGACGCTGTGGTGGTCGTGTATGATCCTGTGAATACATGTCCAGGTATTGAAGGATATTTTAAAAATCGTGGGCAAGGGGCACCTGGGTGGCTCAGTGGGTTAAGCTGCTGCCTTCGGCTCGGGTCATGATCCCAGGGTCCTGGGATCAAGTCCCGTATCGGGGTCTCTGCTCGGCGGGGAGCCTGCTTTTCCCCCTCTCTCTCTCTCTGCCTGCCTCTCTGCCTACTTGTGATCTCTGTCTGTCAAATAAATAAAAAAATCTAAAAAAAAAAAAAAAAAAAAATCATGGGCAAAGGCCCGGTGATGATAAGAGTGGCGGTGACATGGGAGTGCGTGCATTTGAAGAAGTAGAACAAGGCCACGGGTCCGCTGCAGAGCAGAGTGTGGGCCAGGCCACAAACACCCTCACGGCCCATCTTGCTGACTTCTGCCCTCATTCTGAGAACCAAGGGAAGGTTCTGGAGATTTTTGCTTTTTGTTGGTTGTATCAGATCATTCCCGAAGACTGGATTTTGTGTGTGCTGGGGTGGAGGGCGTGTTCAGAGAGGACGGCAGCTCTTTGCTGGAGAGCAGTTTCTGTGGGTGGACTGGGGTGAGAGCCTGAGTGGGTGGAAGAAAATGGGGACGGCATGCAGAGACTGTTCATTACTTAAGGATAAAGCAGAGCACTGAACCCATTTTTCCACTCTCCTTCTACTCCCGGGTCCCTGGAAACCTCCCTATTCTCTTACCTTCACTTGGGTCACCCCCAGGGCAGTCTGGGTCCGAGGGTCACCATGTCCCTGCGTGTCCTTGAGCACATCTACTTGGACGACTCCCTGCCGTCTCACCCCCATCTCAAGCTCGCTGGGTCCGAAATCCACTCTCTCTTGCGTCCTCCAAACACTTGCTTTCCCTAATTCCTTGGCTTGGTCATTGGTTGTGTCCTATCTGACTCCTGCCGCGCTACCCATCCCCCAGCCTGCCCTACGAACAGCCCAAAGTTTGTCGTCACCCAGAGGCTTAGGTCTTGCTGATTCACTCTCTTGTTTCTTGGATTTATTCTGTGCTTTCCCTTCTCACTGTCACTGCTTCCTTGTCTTTTGACTGGCCTGCTATACCTCTTAGTGTTTCAGGTAGAAAAGGGCATGGGGGGGCACCGGGGTGGTTCATTCGTTAAATGTCTGCCTTCAGCTCGGGTCATGATTTCAGGGTCCTGGGATTGAACTTCGCATCAGGCTCCCTGCTCAGTGGGAAGCCTGTTTCCCCCTCTCCCCCTCCCCCTGCTTGTGTTCCCTCTCACTGTGTCTCTCTCTGTCAAATAGATAAATAAAATCTTTAAAAAAGAAAAGAAAAAAGGGCATTAGGGATGCCTGGGTGGCTCCTTTGAGCCTCTGCCTTTGGCTCAGGTCATGATCTTGGGGTCCTGGGATCGAGCCCTGCATGGGGCTCCCTACTCAGCGGGGAGCCTGCTTCTCCCTCTGGTTCCGTCTCTCCCTCTGCGTGTGTGCTTTTTCCCTCTCAAATAAATAAATAAAATCTTAAATGAGAAATGGGCATTGTGATACCTACCCTGAAATTTTGCTAGGAGCAGTAATTTAAATGGCATTTGTGAAACAGGGAACAGAGGGGCTGCCTATTTCCTCTTCGCAAATTTACCTCCCTTGTTCATGTTTAGCGACACCCTTTCGTTTTTGCCCTGCTACCAGAGTTGTCTCCTTTTTAAGCTCCTTCGTTTTTTTTTCCTCATTTCTTGCAGGGCAGCCAGACCTCCTTCAAGTCTCAGGCCAGGCTCCAGATCGGATCCCAGCCCTCAGGCTCTGCTGTTGGCTCTCACAAGCCTTCGTTACTTCTTATGTCCCAGCCACATCACATGACTCGATGTTGTCTCAAAACTCTATTTTGACTTTGCTTTGTGGTTTTTGAATCAGAGGGCCCATTTCTCCTTTCTCTTTATCCTCTGATTGTTTTAATGAGACCAGAATTTATTACATAGTTGGTAGGAATGTTATATATGTATAATATATATGTGTATGTATGTATGTATAGGTCTGTGTGTCTTCATAGGCCCATGTATGTATCCCACAAACTGTCGATCATCACAAGGGGTTGGTAGCATCAGGTCAGCTCTGCCGTCTATTAGACAAAAATAAAGTCTCTAAATTTGGTGCGTTTACATCTGTTAAATGAAGGGGGGTTTAAGTGGTTGGTCTTTTTTGTTCCTGCCCTTTGTAGAGTCCTGGGCCTGAACTTAATTATAACCCGGGGAATTATAGAGCAGTTCTTCGAGAAGAACCGAGATAACTCACCCAGATTCTTTGCTTTCTGGTGGAATTTAAAGAATTGAGATATATGGCTAGTTCACAGGATTACGGAAACAAGAATTAGTATGTGGTGAGTGGCAACCCCTATATGGACATTGTGTGATTTTGATCCTTTGAACCCCCATGAGGTAAGGAGGTATTTTACAGATGAGGAAATTGAGGCCTAGAGAGGTGGTTATTTGCTTAAGATACAAAGCTTGTTAGGCTGTCTTAGCCACGAGGCTCCCAGCAACCAGTGGTGCTGAGTACAACATCGTGTGCTCTAGCTTTTGCCAGCTGTGGTTTCCCAACACTGATTATTCCCTAGACCAGACACTATTTTACGGTAGACGGTTTGGAAAAATAGTTTTAGTTCAGTGTACGTGTTCATCCTAGCCTTTATGTTCTTTTCCCTTTCCCTCCCAGACAGTATTTCTATGGTAAATATCACCAAGGCCATAAAAATATTTGGCTGTCTGTTGTGTTAATTTTGTTAGTTATGAAATGTATTATGTGCATGCCTTGTATTTAAACTGGACAGAAAGCAAATGTTTGCTTAATAGAATCGGAAAGAAATGAAATTCATGGCAGATAAATGCGTAGTCTTTTTTGGGAAAGATTTATTTATTCGAATGCACTCACACACATGAGCAGGGGAGGGGCAGGGAGGGAGGGAGAGAGAGAATCTCGAGCAGACTCCCTGATGAGCACAGAGCCTGACCTGGGGCTTGATCTCATGACCGTGAGATCATGAAGTGAGCCAAAATCAAGAGTTGGATGTTCAAATAAATGACAGCCACCCCCAGCCCCTGGATCAATGCATATTCTTAATACGTTATCACTTTTATGTATCTGGAGTATCTACATAGTTCCAAATGAAGGATTTGGTTCCTTGGGTTAAGTGGTGGTGGTGGGAATAATGAGGCCAACAGCTAACATTGTCGAGCTCTTGCCATGTGTGTATGTGTTACATTTGTTATATACATGTTACATGCATGTTTCTAAGTGCTTTATGTTAGCTTTTTTTTTTTTTTAAAGATTTTATTTATTTATTTGCGAGAGACGGAGAGAGCGCACAAGCTGGAGGAATAACAGGCAGAGGGAGAAGCAGGCTTCCCGCTGAGCAGGGAGCCCAATGCGGGACTCGATCCCTGGACCCCGGGATCATGACCTGAGCCGAAGGCAGATGCTCAACCATCTGAGCCACCCAGGTGTCCCTATGTTAGCTTTTAAAACCTCTCCATAAACATCAGAGACATGTACTTTTGTTATCTCCTTTTTACAGATGTGGTAATCAAAGCCCAGAGAGAGTAGGAAACTTATCCAAGGTTACTACACTGTCTTGGCAGTTCTAAATCTGAGTTAATTCAAATTTGCATGGTTCACCATTTAAATACATTATTGAAGTATCTCTCCACTAATGTTATTGTCTCCTTTCCTGGGATCTGAACTCAGTGTGTTTTTTAGGGGGATTGGTAACAGATTATCTTCAAAGTAAAAACGGCTAGGCCTAGTGGAGTACTGAGTTATCTTCAAGGAACTAAGGCAGTCCTTCTCACTGTGTGTTTTTAACAAAAGTATTTTTAAAATTCAGGTATGAAATGCACATTCAGGAAGATCCTTTAATTGTAAAAGATACCATTGAAATGGAAAATTTCATATGTTTAAATGCTGCCTGCTGGGTGGTGCCTTGCTTTGGATTACAGGAGATAAGGAGTATTTATAAGGTTTGGCAGGAATAGGTAAAGCAAACATCTTTTCTAATTAGCAAGCTATAATATTGAATTCAGAAATTGTGTTTTACCAAAAGAAAGTTTGAGCTGATAGAGACCTACAGTTTTTATAAGCTTGAGGAAATTTCTCTTTCCTAAGAAATAATACTACGGATATTGTGTGATAAGTTTTAATGCCTTTATGTTCAAGTCCATATTTACACTCCTTCTGTTTTTTTAGCTCTGAAAAGGACATGGATGAAAATGAAAGCAGCCAGTCCCTGATGACGAGCAGCCAATATCCAAAAGAAGCAGTAAGAAAACGCCAAAATTCAACCCGGAGCTCTGTAGGAAGTGATTCTTCTAGGTTTTCCAGGAAAAGTTTCAAACTGGATTACAGACTAGAGGAAGATGTAACTAAATCAAAGAAAGGAAAGGATGGCAGATTTGTTAACCCATGGCCGACGTGGAAAAATCTCTCCATTCCAAACGTTCTCAGATGGCTGATAATGGAAAAAGATCACAGCAGTGTTCCAGGCTCCAAGGAGGTAGAATTTGGTTTTCTTGTGTGTGGGGGGATGCATATTTACTCTTATTATTACTTAATTTTGCTGTGAATTGTATTATGGCACTCCTTTTGAGCCCCTTTTATGTGATAAGACCTAGGGCCAGGTTCTGGGGAGAAAATTGAACACAGTGCCCTTAAGTTGATAATTAAGCAACGAAGTACATATATTAATAACCAGATCTGATCTGTGGCAACTAGAGGTAGGAATAGAGCATTTTAGATGTATGGGCAAGGAAGCAATTGATTCTAGCTGGTGGGGCTGGAGATGGCTTCCTGGAGGAGGCCGTATGTACTTGAGCTGGGCCTAGAAAGACGAAAAACGTTTTGGCAGTGGTTTTCATGTGTGTGATGGCATGAACAAGGTCATGGAGAGCAGTAAATACAGGACATGTACCGTGCAATAGGAACCTGATTTTTGTTTGGAATATGAATTATGAAGCTTAAGACATTGCCCAGAGTGCTTGGCTTCCCCCGCCCTGCCCCGCATCCTTGGATAAAGCTGTTAAAGCTAGAAAAGAGATTTTCAGATAACTTATCCAGACCTTTAAAAATTGGCAGTAGAGGGGCGCCTGGGTGGCTCAGAGGATTAAAGCCTCTGCCTTGGGCTCAGGTCATGATCCCTGGGTCCTGGGATTGATACCCACATCAGGCTCTCTCCTTGGCGGGGAGCCTGCTTCCTCCTCTCTCTCTCTGCCTGCCTCTCTGCCTACTTGTGATCTCTCTCTGTAACATAAATAAATAAAATCTTTAAAAAAAAATTGGCAGTAGGTCACTGACCTTTAAATATGTGTGTTTTACCTAGGATAAAATGTATTAACATTGGGCATGCAGCTTATTAGAGCAGTGTGGTTCTATTTGCAATGGGGTGGGTGGCTCCTAATTGCCAGAGCCTTCCCCCCTCCCACCACCTTTCTTAATTTCTTGCCCCATTTCACCACCTGTCTCCTTTGGCCTCTCTTTTCTACCAACCCCTGTCCTGCTAGGTTTTGTGGGGAGTGGGGAGAGCGGGAACTTGATGTTGGGAGTGGGGGATGGGATGAAAAGAGTGGGGGCATCCTTGATGGCTTGATCTGTGGTGGGAAGCATAGCAGGGGTGTGAGTTGGTGGGGGTTGGGATGGAGGTGGCGGGAGATCCTTTACCTTGGTAAGTGTTGTTGCTCTTGTTTTTAAGGATATGGGATTAAAAAAACAAAACAAAACCCTGATATTGTCACTTTGATGCTAAGGAATGTACACAGTATTAATCCTAGTTAACAAATTCATTACTGTGAATAATACTTTTCCAACACCTTGTTAGAATGAGGCAGGGCGTTAATAGATAAAACCTGACAACATGGGGCGCCTGGGTGGCTCAGTGGGTTAAGCATCTGCCTTCACTCAGGTGAGGATCCTGGAGTCCTGGGATCGAGTCCCACATCGGGCTCCTTACTCAGCAGGGAGCCTGCTTCTCCCTCTCCCTCTGCTGCTCCCCCTGCTTGTATACTCTCTCTCTCTGTCAAATAAATAAAATCTTAAAAAAAAAACCCACCCCAACACAAACCTTACTACGTGTTTCAACTTTGACAATGGGAGGAACAAGAACCCTCCCCCCGACTTGTTTTCTCCTCCTGGAGAACCAGTATGAAGAGCAGCATGGACCTCAGCTGTGAAGAGGAGGGGTGGGGCTGGAGGCCCAGACGGATAGGCTACCACTGTGCAGTGTATTTCTTCCCTTTTTTTTTTTTTCTTTAAAGAAATTATATATTTAGAGAGCACATGTGCCATAGTGGGTGGGAGGCAGGGAGAGGGTGGATGGGCAAAGAGAGAGAAAAAATCCCAAGCAGACTTCGTCTTGAGTGCAGGCCCAACATGGGGCTCGATCTCATGACCCTGAGGTCATGACCTGAGCCAAAATCCTCAAGCGACAGAGCCACCCAGGCGCTCTTCTGGTTTGATGAGTCACTGGTTCTAAAACTGCAGAAGTAAGCGATGGTAACTTTAGTTCTGTTCTATTTCACTTGGGAAATGAGTGATCACATGAAGGCAGAAATACATCTGCGCCTTCTAAGGATTCGGAGATATTCTAGAAACTGGGTTGAATCTCTGAGAACTTTCCAGGCTAGTGGTTTTGAAGCTCTTATCCTGGTGCCTTTTGAAAATCTGATGAAAGCTGTGGACCCTTTTTTATAATTTCAGTGAGTTCATGGACCCTCTCAGGCTCTTCCAGTAACTCATTCATTCACTCATTTATTCGTTTAATGAGTATTTACCGAGCACCTGCTGTGGGCCAGGCACACAGTTCTAGGTGGTGGAGACAGAGCCATCAACACAGCAGAAAGACGCCCTGCCATTCTTAGACCTTAGGTTTAGTGGAAGAGAGAAACAGTAAACCGATGGGTGGATTATGTGGTCTATTAAAACATGACTAGTGCTTTGAAGAATAAAAAAACAAAGAAGGAAATTAGGGTGATGCATTCTTTAATGAAGTGTAAGTTTTTTTTTTAAAGGTAGGAGATTTTAATTTTAATTTTTTTTAAAGATTTATTCATTTATTTTAGAGTGCAGGGGAGGAACAGAGGGAGAGGGAGAGAGAAACTCAAGCAGACTCCATGCTGAATGTGGATGGAGCCCGATGAGGGGCTCGATTCATGACCTATGGGATCATGACCTGAGCCGAAACCAAAAGTCAGATGCTCGGCAGACTGTTCCACCTAGGTGCCCCAGCAGACTTTTTAAGTTGAAGTATAGGGGTGCCTGGGTGGCTCAGTTGGTTGAGCATCTGCCTTTGGCCGGGTCTTGGTCCTAGAGTCCTGGAATCGAGCCCCACATTGGGCTCCCTGCTTGGCTGAGAGTCTGCTTGTCCCTCTCCCTCTGCCCTACTCGTGCTCTCTCTCTCTCAAATACATAAGTAACATCTTTAAAAAAATAAATTGAAGTATAGTTGACATATAATATTGGTCTGAGATGTATAACATTCTGATCTGGAAATTACATCCATTACTCAGTGCTCACCGCTCACCGATAAGTGTAGGTACCCATTGTCACCACACAAAGTTATTACAGTATTATTGACTCTGTTTACTATGCTGTACTTTTCATTTCTTAACTTTATTTAATTCATGTGTGGGGGGCAGAGGGAGAGAATCTCAAGCAGGCTCCATACCACCCAGCATGGACCCTGAGGCAGGGCTTGATCCTACGACCCTAAGATCACAACCTGAGCCAAAATCAGGAAACACTAATTTTCCTGAACCGAATGAACCACCAAGACACCCCCCCCCACAACCCCACATGACTTAATTTATTTTACAGCTAGAAGTTTGTACCTCTCAGTTCCCTTAATCCATTTTACCCCTTCCCCTCCGCACCTCCTCTCTGGCAACCCCCAATTTGTTCTCTGTATGTATGAGTCTGTTTCTTTAAGTTTGCTTGTTTGTTCACTTTTGTTTTTCACATTCTACATATAGGTGAAATCATACGGTATTTGTCTTTCTCTGTCCAACTTATTTCACAGTTGATTATTAGCTTGAAAAGCTGAGATCAGGATGAGTCTTAGTTGGTATTAAATGCAATTCTTTCACAACAGAAACCAGCAAACACCCTTCAAGATGAAATTATCTATTCATCTATTGATGGACACTTAGATTGCTTCTGTATCTTGCCTATTGTAAATATAGTTAACCCTTGAGTACAGATAGCATACAATGTGTGTGTTAATGGATTGTTTGTTATTAGTAAGGCTTCTGCTCAACAGTAGGCTATTACTAATTAAATTTTGGGGATGTCAAAAATAATGCATGGGTTTTTGACTGTGCAAGGGTCAGTTGCCCTAACCCTCACATTGTTCAAGGATCCGTTTTCATATTGTAGTAAATATAGGTGTGCATAAAATCTTTTTAAATTAGTGTTACCTTCTTCAGATAAGTACCCAGAAGTAGAATTGCTGAGTCATACCGTATGTCTGTTTTTAATTTTTTAGGAAACCTCCAAACTGCTTTCCACAGTGGTTGCACCAATTTACGCTACCAGCAGTGCATGAGCAATACCTTTTTTCCACATCCTTACCAGTGCTTGTGACTGACTATTTGAGTGGTGTGAGTGGTGTGAGGTGGTATCTCATTGTGGTTTTGATTTGCAGTTCCCTGATGAGTGATGTTGGGTATCTTTTCATGTGTCTGTTGGTCATCTGTATGTTTTCTTTGGAAAAATGTCTATTTCGGTCCTCTGCCCATGTTTTAATTGGATTATTTGGTTTTTACTGTTGGGTTGTATGGATTCGTTATGTATTTTGGATGTTAACCCCTTATCAGGTATATCATTTGCAAAGATTTCCTGTTCAGTAGGTTGCCTTTTTATTTTATTGATGGTTTACTTTACTATGAAAAAGTCTTAGTTGGATGTGGTCCCAATTGATTTAGTCTTGGAAGATGGTATGTTTCTAGGAATATATCCATTTCTTTTAGGTTATATAATTTGTTGGCATGTAATTTTTGTAGTGGTCTCTTATCCTTTGTATTTCTGTTTTGTCTGTTTTAACTTCTCTTTCATTTTTGGTCTTATTTATTAGAATCCTTTATTTATTTATTAATTTATTTATTTTCAAGAACCAACTTTTTGTTTCATTGATCTTTTCTATTTCAAGTGTCTATTTTCATTTCTTTCTGCTCTGATCTTATGTCATCAGAGCTGCTGTTTCCTTATTTTATTTCTAGATGATCTATCCATTGATGTAAGTTGGTGTTAAAGTCCCTTAGTATTCGTGCATTACGGTCAACTTTTCACTTTACATCTGTTAATATTTATTTTATATATTCAGGTGTTCTTATGTTAGGTGCATAAACGTTTACAGTTGTTAAAGCATCTTGTTGGCTTGAGCCCCTTATTATGTAATTGCCCTCTTTGTCTCTTGCTACAGTCTTTGATTTAAATTCTATTTTGAGTGATAGAAACATTGTACCCCAGCTTTTACCTTTTACCCCCCCTTTCCCTTATGCATGGAAGTTCTTTTTCCATCCCCTCACTTTCAGTCTGTATGTGTCTTTAGGTCTGTAGTGAGTCTCCTTCAGGAGGCATATTGATGGGTCTTTTTTCTTTTTTTAATCCATTCTGTCACCCTTTGTCTTTTGATTGGAACATTTAGACCATTTACATTTAAAGACCTTGATAGGTATGTACCTACTGCCACTTTGTTAACTGGCCATTTTGTTAACTGTTCGCTGGTTGTTTTTGTAGTTCCCTGATCTTTTCTCCTCTTGCTCTGTTTCCTTGTGATTTAATGATTTTCCTTAATTATGGTTGGACTCCATTCTCTCTTTCTTTCTCTTTCTTCATATGCTACAGGTTTCTGTTACTTGGAGGCTCGTGAATAACATGTCTCTAGCAGTCTGTATTAAGTTGATTTCACTTCAGTCCAAACACATTCTAAAAGTGCTGTTCTTGATTCCCACATTTATGTATGTCACATCAGATTTTCATGTTATTTTGTGTATCCCTTTACTCATTTTTATAGATATAATTGATTTTACCACTTTTGTAACTGTCATACTAGCTTTATAAGTGGTTGATATACTACCTTTACTATGTGTTTGCTTTTACCAGTGAAATTTACCTTTCACAGTTTTCTTCTAGTTACAGCCTTTTCTTTCCACTTAAAGAATTCCCTTTAACATTAACTGTAAGGCCGTTTTAGTTGTGATGAACTCCTTCAAATTGTTTGTCTTGGAAACTATCTTCTCTCTTAACTATTCTGAATGATAGCCTTGCTGGGTACAGTATTCTTTTTTTTTTTTTTTTTTTTTTTTTTTAAGATTTTTTTTATTTATTTGACAGAGAGAAATCACAAGTAGGCAGAGAGGCAGGCAGAGAGAGAGGAGGAAGCAGGCTCCCTGCTGAGCAGAAAGCCCGATGTGGGGCTCGAACCCAGGACCTGGGATCATGACCTGAGCCGAAGGCAGCGGCTTAACCCACTGAGCCACCCAGGCGCCCCTGGGTACAGTATTCTTAGTTGTAGGTTTTTTTTTCTTTCAGCTCTTTGAATATATGATGCCACCTGCTTCTGGTTCAAAGTTACTGAAAAATCAGCTGATATGTAACTGTTTGCTTTTCTCTTGCTGCTTTTAAGATTCTCTGTATTTAATTTTTGCCATTTTAATTGTATGTGTTTTTGTGTGGACCTCCTTGGTTTCATCTTGTTTGGGGCTCTCTGTGCCTCATGGACCTGGATGTCTGTTTTTTTTCTCCCCAGGTTAGGGAAGTTTTCAGCTATTCTTTCTTCAAATAAGTTTTTTTTTTTTTTTTTAAAGATTTTATTTATTTATTTGACAGAGAGAGAGATCACTAGTAGGCAGAGAGGCAGGCAGAGAGAGAGGGGGAAGCAGGCCTCCTGTCAATCAGAGAGCCTGATGCGGGGCTCGATCCCAGGACCCTGAGATCATGACCTGAGCCGAGGGCAGAGGCTTTACCCACTGAGCCATCCAGGCACCCCTATTTCTTCAAATAAGTTTTTTGCCCTTTTCTATCTTCTCCTTTGGGGAGAATGTTATTACACTTGATGGTGTCACTTTTTTCTTCTTCTTATTCACTCAGTTGCTTTCTGTGACCCTGTCTTTCAGACTGTTGGTCTGTTCTCCAAAATTCTTTAATCTGCTGTTGGTTTTCTAGTGTATTTTTTATTTGAGTTACTGTATTTTTCTGTTCTGACTTGTTCTTTGTTTTTTCTTTTTGTTGAAGTTCTCACTGAGTTCATCCATTCTTCTCTCTGGTTCAGTGAACATCTTTATGACCATTACTTTGAACTCTTATCAGGTAGATTGTTTATTTGCATTTGTTTTGCTCTTTTTCTGGGGTATTATTTTATCATTTGGATCATATTCCTCTGTCGCCATATTTTTGTCTGAGTCTCTGTGTCTTTTCTATGAAGTGGGTCTGCTGTGTCTCCTGTTCATTCTTTTTTTTTTTTTTTTTTTAAGATTTTATTTATTTATTTGACAGAGAGAGGGAGAGCACAGCAGAGGGAGCAGCAGAGGGAGATTGAGAAAAAAACTGTTGGCGGAGCAGGGAGCCTGATATGGGGCTTGATCCCAGGACCCTGGGATCATAACCTAGTTGAAGGCAGACACTTGACCGACTAAGCCACCCAGGTGACCCTCTGTCTCCTGTTCTTTCTTTTTTTTTAAAATAAGGTTTATTTATTTATTTATTTGACAGACAGAGATCACAAGTAGGCAGAGAGGCAGGCAGAGAGAGATGGGGGAAGCAGGCTCCTTGCTGAGCAGAGAGCCTGATGTGGGGCTTGATCCCAGGACCCTGAGATCATGACCTGAGCTGAAGGCAGAGGCTTAACCCACTGAGCCACCCAGGTGCCCCTCCTGTTCTTGAAAGTAGTTGGCTTGTGTAGAAGGTGTTTTGTGGTGCCCAGTAGTGCACTAATCCCTGGTCACCAGAATCAGCCCCTCCAGAGTGTTTACTGTATGGGCTGCATATGCCCTGCTGTTGTGGCATTCCCACCAAAAGTGTAAGAGAATTCATCCTGAAGTTTTAAGGGTGCAGCATGTTCTTGGTGACCATAGGCACAGTGTGTCACATAGCTCTAGGGCTTCCTCATCTTGCTTAGCTGGAACCAAAATGGCGCATTTCCCTGGGGCCCTAGTCCCTGGCTGCCCTTATCCACTTTCTGATTCTGTGAGTTTAACTGTTTAGATCGCAGCGCAGGGAACGGTGTGGTATTCCATGATCCTTCACATTCACTGTTCACCATCAGCTTTCACTCCCCCCCGTACCGCTCCCCATCTCTCCCCCACAGGTCTACTTGACCTCCCCTTTGCTTCACACACTACTGGGCCTCTATCCCTGTTTTTCACTGACGAACCAAGCAATGTACCACAGCCATGTCTTTCTTACACACTCTTTCCCTCTGAGGTTAGTGATTCCTTATTTGTCATCTGCTTAATACCTTTGTATGTATTTATGGCTAATCATTCCCCCCCACTCCTTCTCAGTGGCATTCCTGAGGAGAGACTCTGAGCTGGTCTCTCAGCACTGGGTTCTTTCTGGGCTGACAGCCCCTCCCGTTTGCCTGCACGCTTCCATTCTGGAGTCTCACCCCTGACCTGGGGCCCTTTGTTTCCTCAGTGCTGGCTCTGTTTCCTGCACCCCACTTGTTCCTCTTTCTTGGCTGTGTTCTCATTTTAGTGGAGCACATTCCTAATCCGCTTCCCAAGGAAAGGGTACATGGAAAGTCAGTCTTTTGATAACTTGCTTTTCTGAAATGTCTCTATTTTTTTTGTTTTGTTTTGTTTTTGCCTTTTAAAAAATTGTAGTTGACCTACATTACATTACGTTTCAGGTGTGCACTGCTGTGATTTGACAGCTTAAACTTCACGCTGTGCTCACTGCAACGGTAGCTCCCTTCGGTCCCGCCCTGTGCTATTACTGTTATCATTGACCATATTCCCTACATTGTGCCTTTCATTCCTGTGACTTACTCATTCATAGCCGGAAGCCTGTATCTCCCTGTCCCCTGCACCCATTTTGCTCATCCTCCCAATCCCCTTCCCTCTGACAACGATCAGTTTGTTCTCTGTATTTTTTTTTTTTTTTAGGTTTTACATATAAGGAAATCATGTGATATTTGTCCTTCTCTGACTTATTTCCCTTAGCATAATACCCTCTAGGTTCATCCCTGTTGTCGTAAATGGCAAGATCTCATTCCTTTTTAAGGCTGACTGATAATCCATTGTGTATATATATATTCTGCATTTTCTTTGTCTTTTCATTTATCAGTGGACACTTGGATTGCTTCCATATGTTGACTGTTGTAAACAATGCTGCAGTGAGCAAAGGGCTGCATGTATCTTCTCACATTCATGTTTTCATTTTCTTATAAATACTCAATTGTGGAATTACGGGATTGTGTGATATTTCTGTTTTTAATTTTTTAAACATCTTCCATACTGTTTTCCGCAGTGGCTGCCCCAATTGACATCGCCACCAGCAGCATTTATCTGTCATTTTCATTTTAACCATTCTGACAGGTGTAAGGCGATACCTCGTTGTGGTTTGATTTGCATTTCGCTGATCATTATGTTGAGCATCTTTTCATGTGTCTGTTGGGATCTTTATGTCTTTGGGAAAACATCCATTCAGGCCCTCTGCTCATTTAATTGGATTATTTGTTTCCTTGATATTGAGTTATAGAAGTACTTTATATTTTGGATATTAACCCTTTATCAGGTATATTATTTGGAAATATCTTTCTTTTCCCATTCAGTAGGTTGCCTTTTCATTTTGTTCATGGTTTCCTTCACTTTTTATTTTGGTTTAGTCCCAATAGTTTATTTTTGCTTTTCTTTCCCTTGCCTGAGGAGATACATATAGAAAAATGTTGCTAAGGCAGATATCCAAGAGATAACTGCCTATGTTTTGTTCTAGGAGTTATATGGTTTCAGGTCTCACGTTTAGACTTTCAATCCATTTTGAATTTATTTTTATGTATAGTATAAGAAAGTGGTCTGGTTTCATTCTTTTGCATGTAGCTGTCCAGTATTCCCAACACCGTATGTTGAAGAGACTTTTGTTCCCTCATTTTATATTTTTGCCTCCTTTGTCATAGACATGGGCCATGTAAGTGTGGGTTTGTTTCTGGGCTCTGTATTCTGTTCTGTTGATCTGTTTATCTGTTAGTGTGCCAGTACCCCACTGTTTTGATTACTATAGCTTTGTAGTAGATCTTCAAATCCGGGATTGTATTACCAGCTTTGTCCTTCTTAAGATTGCCGTTGCTACTTGAGGTCTTTGGTGGGCCCATATAAATTTTAGGATGATTTTAGTTTTGTTAAAAATATTATTGGTGGGGCGCCTGGGTGGCTCAGTGGGTTAAAGCCTCTGCCTTTGGCTCAGGTCATGATCCCAGGGTCTTGGGATCGAGCCCTGCATCGGGCTCTCTGCTCCGTGGGGAGCCTGCTTCCTCCTCTCTCTCTCTCTGCCTCCCTCTCTGCCTACTTGTGATCTCTGTCAGGTAAATGAATAAAATCTTTAAAAAAAAATATTATTGGTATTTTGGTAGGGATTGCATTGATGCTGCGGATAGTACAGAAATTGGTTCTTCTGATTCGTGAGCACAGAATATGTTTCCCTTTGTGTCATCTTCAGTTTCTTTTATCAGTGTTTTATTAGTTTTCAGAGTTCAGGTCTTTCGCCTCTTTGGCTAAATATATTCCTAGGTTTTTTATTCTCTTTGATGCAATTGTAAATGGGATTGTTTTCTTAATTTCTCTTTCTGCTGTGTTGTTAATGACATAGAAACACAACAGATTGCTGTATATCAAGTTTCTATCCTGTAACTCTTCCTTTATTAGTTGTAATAGTTTTTTGATGGAGTCTTTAGGTTTTTCTATATATGGTATCATGTCCTCTGCAAATGGTGGAAGTTTTACTTCTTCATTACCTATTTGGATGCCTTTTCATTTTCTTCTTTGATTGCTGTGGCTAGGACTTGCAGTACTGTATTGAATAAAAGTGGTGAGAGTGAGTGGCCTTCCTTGTCTTGCTCCTAAACTTAGAGGAAAAGCTGTTTTTCATCATTGAGTATAACGTTAGCTCTGGGTTCATCAGATTGGGCCCTGTTATAGTGTTGATGTGTGTTCCCTCTAAACCAGGTTTGTTGAGAGTTTTTTTTTTTTTTTTTTTAAGATTCTGTTTATTTATTTGACAGAGATCACAAGTAGATGGAGAGGTAGGCAGAGAGAGAGAGAGGGAAGCAGGCTCCCCGCTGAGCAGAGAGCCCGATGCGGGACTCGATCCCAGGACCTTGAGATCGTGACCTGAGCTGAAGGCAGTGGCTTAACCCACTGAGCCACCCAGGCGCCCCTTGTTGAGAGTTTTTAATCATGATTGGGTGTTGAATTTTGTCAAATGCTTTTTCTACATCTATTGAAATGATATGATTTTTATCCTTCATTTTGTTGATGTGGTGTGTCATGTTGATTGATTTGAGGATATTGAAGCATCCTTGGACCCCAGGTATAAATCCCACTTGATAATGGTGAATAATCCTTTTTAATGTATTGTTGAATGTATTTTGCTAATATTTTGTTGAGGATTTTTGTGTTTATTTTCATCAGGGATATTGGCCTGTAGTTTTCTTTTTTTATAGTATCTTTGTTTTGGTGTCAGGGTAATGCTGGCATAATAGAACAGACTTGGAAACTTTTCTTTCTCTTGTGTTTTTGCAGTAGTTTGAGTAAAATTGGGGCACCTAGGTGGCTTAATTAGTTAAGCTGCTACCTTTTCACTTAGATCATGACCTCAGGGTCCTGGGATTGAACCCTATTTCAGGCTCTCTGCTCAGTCAGCAGTGAGTCTGCTTCTCTGTCTCCCTCTGTGATATCGCTCTTGCTTTTTTTTCTTTCAAGTAAATAAATAAAATCTTAAAAAAAAATAGATGTTAACTCTTTCTTAAATGTTTGGTAGAATTCATGTGTGAGTCCATGTGGTCCTGGACTTTTGTTTTTTGGGAGTTTTTTGATTACGTGTTCAATTTTTTATCAGTAATTGGTCTGTTTGGATTTTCTATTGTTCCTAATTAAGTTTTAGATTATATGTTTCTAGGAATTTTTCCATTTCTTCTAGGTTATCCAATTTAGTGGCATATAATTTTTTGTAGTAGTCCCTGTATAATCCTTTTTATTTCCATATTCTTCCTTCTCCTCTTTTCTGTCTCACTTATTTGTGTTCTCTTTGTCTTGATGATTCTGGCTGAAGGTTTGTCTGTTTTGTTTTTCAAAGAACTGCCTCTTGGTTTTCATTGATCTTTTCTATTTCTTTTTTTTTTTAACCTTTTTTTTTTTTTTTTTAAAGATTTTATTTATTTATTTGACAGAGAGAGAGAGATCACCAGCAGGCAGAGAGGCAGGCAGAGATGTGGGGCTCAATCCCAGGACCCTGAGATCATGACCTGAGCCGAAGGCAGAGGCTTAACCCACTGAGCCAGCCAGGCACCCCGATCTTTTCTATTTCTTTTGTCTTCATTTCACTTATTTACACTCTGATCTTTATTATTTCCTCCCCTTCACTAGCTTGGGTTTTGTTTGTTCTTTTCTAGTTCTTTTAGGTGTAAGGTTAGATTGTTTGAGATTTGTCTTGTTTCTTGAGATAGTCCCCTATTGCTATAAATGTCCTTATTAAAACTGTTTCCTCTGTGTCCCAAAGATTTTGGGCTGTCGTATTCATTTTCATTGGTCACATGTATTTTATTGAATTTCTCTTTGATTTCTTCATGGACCCATTGGCTGTTCAGTAGCATGTTGTTTATCCTCCATGTGTTTGTGTTTTTATCCAGTATTTTTTTCTTGGTTTGATTTGTATTCATATTGTCATGTTTTGAAAAGATGCATAATATCATTTCTATCTTCTTAAACATATGAAGACTTGATTTGTGGCCTAACATGTGATCTGTCATGGACAATGTTCCATGTACCCTTGAAAAGAATGTGTATTGTTTTGGGATGGAATGTTCTGTATAGCTCTCTTTTAAGTTTATCTGGTCTAATGTGCCATTCAGAGACACTGTTTCCTTATTGATTTTTTTTTTTTAAAGATTTTATTTATTTATTTGAGACAGAGAGATCACAAGTAGGCTGAGAGGCAGGCAAAGAGGAGGAAGCAGGCTCCCTGCCAAGCAGAGAGCCCAATTTGGGGCTCGATCCCAGGACTCTGGGATCGTGACCTGAGCCGAAGGCAGAGGCTTAACCCCCTGAGCAACCCAGGTACCCCTCCTTATTGATTTTCTTCTGGGACATCTATTTATTCATGTAAATGGTATGTTAAAGTCCCCTACTATTAGGGTATTACTGTCAGTTTCTCTCATTATTGTCTGTAAATATTTATTTTATGTATTTAGATGTTCCAGTGTTGGGTGCGCAGGTATCTGCGATTGTTAGATCCTCTTGTTGGATTGACTTCATAATTATTATGTGATGCCTGTCTTTGTTATTACAGTCTTTCTTTTAAATTCTGTTTTGTCTGATATAAATATTGCTACCCTGACTTTTTCTGCCCCACATTCATCTGTATGGAATGTCTGTTTCCATCCTTTCACTTTTAGTCTGTTACTGTCTTAGGTCTGAAGTGAGTCTCTTGTAGGCCCCGTAGAGATGGGTCTTGTTTTTTTATCCATTCTGTCACCCTATGTCTTTTTGATTGAAACATTTAGACCATATTCATATAAAATAATTATTGGTTGGTGAATATACTTATTGTCATTTTGTTCTTTGCTTTCTGGTTGTTTTTGTAGTTGTTTCTTCTCATATTCTGTTGTGACTGGTATTCTGCAGTGTTATGCGTGCCTTTCTTTCTCTTTACTTTTGTATGGGTTTTGGGTTTGTGGTTGACAGGAGGGTCATATATAACATCCTAAGTCTAGAGCAGTTTCTATTCAGTGATGGTCAAGTAAGTTAGAACATGTTCTAGAAGAACTTTCTTTTTACCCCCCGCTATGTTTTATATTTACATTGTCCTATTTTACGTCGTCTTATCCATTGTTTCCTTACATCTGATTGTGGCCTCTTTTCTTCCATTTAAAGAAGCCCTTTTAACATTTAGGTGATGGACTACCTTAACTTTTTTTTTGTCTGGGAAACTCTTTTTTTTCTCCCTTTGCATTATAAATGATAACCTCATGGATAGAGTATTTTGGGTTGTAAGTTTTCTCCTTTTAGTTCTTTGAGTATGCCATGGCATTCCCTTCTGACCTGCAGAGTTTTTGCTGTGAAATCAGCTGATAGCCTTATGAGGTTTTTCTTTTATGTAAATTTTCATTTTTGTCTTGCTATTTTAACAATTCTTCATCTTTACTTTTGACATTTTATTTTATTTTTTTAAAAGATTTTATTTATTTATTTGACAGAGAGAGATCACAAGCAGGCAGAGAGGCAGGCAGAGAGAGAGGAGGAAGCAGGCTCCCTGCTGAGCAGAGAGCCCGATGCGGGGCTCGATCCCAGGACCCCGAGATCATGACCTGAGCCGAAGGCAGCGGCTTAACCCACTGAGGCACCCAGGCACCCCATACCTTTGACATTTTAATCATGTGTTCTGTGGACCTCCTTGGGTTCATCTTTTTTGGGATTCGCTGTGCCTCCTGAACTTGGATGTCTGTTTTCTTCCCAAGGTTAGGGAGGTTTTCAGCCATTATTTCTTCAAATAAGTTATCTTTCTCTTCTCCTTCTGGAACCCCTCATAGGGGAATGTTTCCTTGATGTTGTCCATGTGATACCTTAACCTATCCTCATTTTTAAAAATTCTTTTATTTTGCTTTTTAACTTGTGTGCTTTCCATTGCCTTGCCTTCCAGATTATTGATGTGTTTTTCTACATCTGCTAATTTACTCTCGATTTCCTCTAGTGCATTTTTTATTTTGTTTGTCATTCTTTAACTTGGATTGCTTTTGGTTTTATGTTTTCTCTTTGTTGGCGTGCTCAGTGAGTCCCTGCACTCTTCTCCCCAGTTCGGTGGACACCCCTACCGTCATTATTTGGAGTCTTTGGAGTCTTTCTTGGGCATGTTGCTTATCTCTGTTTCATTTAGATCTTTCTCTGTATTTCATTGTTCTGTTCCTTTCTTTTTTTTTTTTT
This sequence comes from Enhydra lutris kenyoni, assembly GCF_002288905.1. NCBI lineage: Eukaryota > Metazoa > Chordata > Mammalia > Carnivora > Mustelidae > Enhydra > Enhydra lutris. The sequence continues at coordinate 6,074,714 of NW_019154124.1, forward strand.
TTTTTAAAGATTTTATTTATTTATTTGACAGAGAGAGATCACAAGTAGACGGAGAGGCAGGCAGAGAGAGAGAGAGAGGGAAGCAGGCTCCCTGCTGAGCAGAGAGCCCGATGCGGGACTTGATCCCAGGACCCTGAGATCATGACCTGAGCCGAAGGCAGCAGCTTAATCCACTGAGCCACCCAGGTGCCCCGTTCTGTTCCTTTCTTTTCCTTTCCTTTTTCCTTCCTTCCTTCCTCCCTTCCTTCCTTCCACTCACATTCTGACAGATTTCCTCAATCTATTTGTTTCATTTTCATTTTATTTTATTTTATTTTATTTTTTTTAAGATTTTATTTATTTATTTGACAGAGAGAGATCACAAGCAGGCAGAGAGGCAGGCAGAGAGAGAGAGAGAGAGAGGAGGAAGCAGGCTCCCTGCTGAGCAGAGAGCCCGATGTGGGGCTCGATCCCAGGACCCTGGGATCATGACCTGAGCCAAAGGCAGCAGCTTAACCCACTGAGCCACCCAGGCGCCCCTCATTTTCATTTTATTTTAAATTTTTAAGATTTTATTTACTGAGAAAGAGCACAAGCAGAGAGGAGTGGCAGGAGGAGAAGGAAAAGCAGACTCACTGAACCCAGTGCAGGGCTCGATCCCAGGACCCAAAGATCATGACCTGAGCCAAAGGTGGATGCTTAACTGACTGAGCCACCCAGGTGCCCCTGTTTGTTTCATTTTTTTTTTTTTTAATTTTTATTTATTTGCCCGAGAGAGAATAGGCAGAGAGGCAGGCAGAGGAGGAAGCAGACTTCCTGCGGAGCAGAGAGCCCAATGTGGGGCTCGATTCCAGGACCCTGGGGTCATGATCTGAGCTGAAGGCAGATGCTTTAACCCACTGAGCCACCTGGGTGCCCCTCATTTTTTTTTTTTTTTTTTAAGATTTTATTTATTTGTGGGGCACCCGGGTGGCTCAGTGGGTTAAAGCCGCTGCCTTCGGCTCAGGTCATGATCTCAGAGCCCTGGGATCGAGCCCCGCATTGGGCTCTCTGCTCAGTGGGGAGCCTGCTTCCCTCTCTCTCTCTCTCTGCCTGCCTCTCTGCCTACTTGTGATCTCTACCTGTCAAATAAATAAATAAATAAAATCTTTAAAAAAAAAAAAAGATTTTGTTTATTTGTTTGACAGAGAGATAGCGAGAGAGGGAACATGAGCAGTGGGTGTGGCAGAGGGAGAAACAGTTTTCCTGTGGAGCAGGAAGCCCAATGTGGGACTTGATCCCAGGGCCCCGTGTTCATGACTTGAGCCGAAGGCAGATACTTAACAACTGAGCAACCCAGGTACCCTGTTTGTTTCATTTTTAAATACTTAAGTATGTGTCTCAAAGTTTTAAGGGGTGGATGAAAATGTCACAATCTGAATTTTTTATTTTTATTTTTATTTTTTTAAAGATTTTATTTATTTGACAGACAGAGATCACAAGTAGGCAGAGAGGCAGGCAGAGAGAGAGAGAGGAGGAAGCAGGCTCCCTGCAGAGCAGAGAGCCCAATGTGGGGCTCGATCCCAGGACCCTGGGATCATGACCTGAGCCGAAGGCAGAGGCTTAACCCACTGAGCCACCCAGGCGCCCCTGAATTTTTTTTTTTTTTTTTTAAAGATGATTTATTTATTTGACAGAGATCACAAGTAGGCAGAGAGGCAGGCAGAGAGAGAGGAAGGGAAACAGGCTCCCTGCTGAGCAGAGAGCCTGATGCAGGGCTCGATCCCAGGACCCTGAGATCATGACCTGAGCTGAAGGCAGAGGCCTTAACCCACTGAGCCACCCAGGAGCCCCTGAAATTCTTTTTAAAAAAACTTAAAGAGGCACCTGGGTGGCTCTGTTGGTTAAGTTTCTGACTCCTCCTGATTTTGGCTCAGGTCATGATCTCAGGTTCTGGCTGGGCATGGAGCCTGCTTAAGATCCTCTCTCCTTCTATCCCTCCCTGCTCACGTTGTCTCCCATTCTCTCAGAAAGTACGGATACCTTATGTTGCTAACCATGCATAGAAATAGGACTGTGACTAAAGCATAATGTCAATAGTGGCTATAATCTCTGCAGACTGATGTAATGGATGGCCACTCTTCTTTGTATTTTCCTGTATTTTGCAGGTATTTTATGAAGGGTATTTTCTTTTATAATCAAGGAGAAGTTTAAAAATATTAAGCCATTTCAATGGATCTGGTACTTCTAATACAGATAGCATGGCAAAAATATAAAACATTAGCATTAATAATTAATTACATTGGAGGTATTTTGGTAACAAGCACAGTCTCTATTCAATGTTAACATGATATTGTCAAAATAAATACGAAAAAGTCTTTATTTAAATCTGAATTACAAAGTATAGCTGTGAGTATCCTCAGTAAAAATATGCTTTCAGGTGGAAGAAAAGGCTTAACTCAAGTCTTTTTTTTTTTTTAAAGATTTTATTTATTTATTTGACAGAGAGAGATCACAAGTAGACAGAGAGGCAGGCAGAGAGAGGGAGGGAAGCAGGCTCCCTGCTGAGCAGAGAGCCCGATGTGGGACTCGATTCCAGGACCCTGAGATCATGACCTGAGCCGAAGGCAGCGGCTTAAACCACTGAGCCACCCAGGCGCCCCAACTCAAGTCTTTTAATGTGAGTTTTTTTTTTTAAAGAAATCGATTTTAGCAGATTTACATCAAATCTTTCTCTTCTGTCTCCTGCACATATATACTCTAAAAATAATAAGTATATTAATAGGAATATGGGTTTCATTGTTTTAAATTATGCCATGGAGAGAATTATGGTTTAATGAAAAGATAGGGACTTTAGAGCCAGGAAGGCCTTGATTCCACTCCTGATTGAGCATGCATTTGCTATGTGACCCCAGCAAGTTTCTTAGTGACCCCTTCCCCTTGGTCTGGGTATCTATAAAATGGCAGTGACATCTGATTCACAGAGTTAAATGACAGAACCCACTTCCAGTGTCTGGCAAAGAACAGCCGTTGAATGCACGGTAGGATTTTTCCAGTTCCCCAAGAAAAGTAAACATTAACTAGTGTCTCCATTAACTATGCACCCAGGGATTTTCCCATTTGTGGCTTTAAAAAGAGGAAGGCCAGCCAAGGAAAGTCCTGATCTGTAAAAAAAAGATGTCAAATGAGTGCTTGGTTTCTTCCAGTAAACAAGAATTTCTCTATCCCTAATCTACATGCTTTTGTAAAATTTTATTTATTTACTTTATTTATGTATTTATTTTAAAGATTTTATTTATTTATTTGACAAACAGAGATCACAAGTAGGCAGAGAGGCAGGCAGAGAGAGAGGAGGAAGCAGGCTCCCTGCCAAGCAGGGAGCCTGACGCAGGGGTTGATCCCAGGACCCTGGGATCATGACCTGAGCCGAAGGCAGAGGCCTTACCCATTGAGCCACCCAGGCGCCCCTAAAATTTTATTTTTTTAAATAATCTCTGTACCGAACAGGGGGCTTGAACATACGACCCCAAGATGGAGTCGTGAGTTCCATCAAATGAGCCAGCTGGGTGCCCCTCTGCGTGCTTTTTCAGACTCTTAGGATCAAAAGGACAAAGTTATTTTGTCTTTTTTGGAATCTCAGTTATAGACTGTTTCTTTGTGTTTTAGGGGACAGTGGTGCTAGAGATCAGATTCTTTAAGGTGTTCTTTTGTGATGGGCTTAGAAACAAACCGCATGCAGGAGGAAACATGAAGGTATGATTGCTTAGTTCAGATGTGTTGTCAGTACTTGGCCTTTTAAAAATAGCTTTGTTGAGCTTTAGTTCACACACTCTATAGTTGTAGTGGTTTTCAGGGCATTCAGACTTGTGCAACCGTTCCCACATCTAATACATTTTTATTACCCCTCAGAGAAACCCCGTGTCCTTAGTCATCAGCTCCCAAATTCTCTTGCCCCCCCCCCCCCCCCAGCCCCTGAAAATCACCGGTCTACCTTCTGTCTCTATGGACTTGTCTCTTGTGGACATTTCCTATAGTTAGGGATCATACCTATGTGGTATACCTTGGTGACTGGCTTCTTTTTGCGCTTTTCCCTGTTAATCCTTTGTTTGGAGAGTAGTGAAGGCTACCAGGAGCTCTCTGCCATGGGTTTTGTTACCTCCCACCAGTCTGCGGGTCATGGGACACTGGGAACTTCAAGTGGCTTTTAAAATTAGAGCAAAAAGAAAGTGCAAATGTTTTCAGGGAATTTTGTTATGGATATTTTGATGCCCTTTTAACACATGATGCTGCTAAAGATTTTAAAAATGGTTTTAATAACCTAATCCAAGCTCCACCTGTTTAAAAAATATAATTTGATGAGTTTTGCCTTATTTATATACCCATGAAATGGTCACTGGAATCAGGATAAGGTGTATTAGCTGCCCTCTCCAAAAGTTTCCTTGTATCCTCAGGGGAGAATAAGAGGCGGATTACTATCAGATCCTTGGACTGTTACTTGTTTTCTAGAAAAATATGTATTAAATGAGATCATACTTAGGAGTCAGTGGTGTGAGGCAGTAAGTGTGAAGGCCCGCTGTGACCTTGTGTGCGTGCCATCATAGTTTTCTCTCCTGTAAGTGGATGTAGTTAATAGGAGCTGTACCTCCAGTTATGGGTGTACCAAATGCAACGTTATTTATTTAATTCCCTCCCTCTCTCCTCCTCCATTGTTGAAAGGCTACCATGGAACATTCGTTCTTGTTCACTAACCATAACTACCAACTTTGAAAACCGATCGGAAAAATTTACACTCATTCATCCAACACATTTTATTGAGCAAGTGATGTGTTCGTCACTGCCCCATGCACTGGGTGCTGTGGCTGATTCCAAGTTGAGTGAGACATGAGATACGTCCTTTATACACTCAGCCAGGGTTTGGGCAGAATGTCCACGGGCTGGTGCACGAACAAAATGACATGGAGGGTGAGTGGTTGGAGTGATTGTCCCTGTCAAGACCCCGTGTTGGCCCCATGAAGGGTACAGTTCGATTACGGTCTCCATGGGATTAGAGAGAGGGCATTTGAATCTGAGAAGCGGGATCAGTATAGTGAGGGGCTCTCAAGCAGGCCCCGTGTAGGTGGGACACCGTCTGCAGGAGTTGGGTGAAACACTGCTGGAAGGGAAAGCGGGGGAGTCCACCGGCGGGCGTCCAGCTGGGCTGAGGCGGTGAGTCGGGTTTTGGTCATCAGTAGAGTCGAGTCTGTGAAGCTGTTCTAGGCAGGGAGAGTGGTACCCTGGAAGTAGGCTGCTTTTGAGGTGGCTCTTGGGTAGGGATTGAGTTTGACAGGAAGCCAGTTGAGCATTGAGGAAGACTTTAACGTGTCCGGGTAGTATCCAGGATCTTAACTAGATTAGTGACTATGAGAAAGGAAACCGGTAAAAACGTCAAAGTTGGTGCCTGACTGGTCGTCGGGGCTGCGATTTCTTTTCCCATCTAGAATACAGTGTGCTTACAGTGTGCTATTGCTGTTACGGTCCCCACAACAGCGGAGTGTAGGTACGACTATACCCATTTTTCAGATGAGGAGACTAAGGTGTAGAGTGGCTAAGAGGCATCTTTGTCGTCCTCCACTTCTGCTGCTCCTGTTCTTCCCCCATCATGGGCCTTTTCCCACTCATACCGCCTGTGACCTCTCGGCTCTCTTCCCTCTCTGGCCTCAACTGCTGTCTCCTTTGGTCTTCATCTGTCACCGCAGCTCTTATGACACATCCCGGGTCATCATTTGCACTCTAAAAGTGTTTCCTCTAAACCTTAATTGGGACAAGCCTTCTTTTTTTTTTTTAATTCATTTATTAGAGTACGCCGTGTATGTGCATGCATGAGTGGGGGGAGGGGCAGAGGGAGAGAATCGCAAGCAGACTCCTGGCTGAGCTCAGAGCCAGAAGCTGGGCTCGATCTCACAATCCTGAGATCACGCCCTGAGCCGAAATCAAGAATTGGATGCTTAGCCGACTAAGCCAGCCAGGCACTGCCTCCCAACCCCCCTTTTAAGATGCTTCCTGTCTCTGGGTAGCATTCAGGGCCCTGGCTGTGTTCTGATCCTTTAGAGATTGTCCCGTGCCCCTGAATGCCACGTTCCTGTTAGGCTCTGGGCCTTTGCTTGGGCATTTTCTCCACCTGAAATGACTTCCTTTCCTCTTCATCATGAACTTCTCATCAGTTCTGCAGCAGCTCACGCAGTTTACCGTGTCCCTGATGCCTTTGGCAACCCGGTTCTTCATACCTTCTTCCTGGGCTGTAGCACGTCTTGTCTTCTCCTTAATTATCCAATACCAGACTCTTCAAAATTGATGTGCAGCAACTTAGGAAAATAGATGTAGGAATAAAAATCAGATCGATGAACACAGAAGAGCACACAGACTCTTAGCGCAAAGAAGAGAAGCCACAATTAAGAAACGTGTGCCATCGTGCCAGGCAGCACCGGCAGGAGACTTACCCCTGCTTCCCAGCCCAAGCGCAGAGCAGAGCAGACACTGGTAAGAGTTTCCCAGTGGCAGTCAAATGAATAAAGCCAGTTACTCTAGAGAAGAGCTTGTCCTGTTATTGAGGCTTGAAAGAAATGTTTCTGGGGTGGGTGAGAAGGTGGGGAAGGAGGTTGGAGCTGTAGCGTCCCTCCAGCACAAGGACGGCCCGGTTCATGCAGCATCTCCCTATAAGAGAGTTCGATCCAGCTGTAGAGCAGATCGCCAAAGCACAGTTCTGAAAGCCCTAATACAAGGCAGGACTGTGACCCCCAAACAGAGCCACTTCTTGTTCTGGCTTAATCCGAGGAGAAAATGTAGATCAACTAAAGGAATTAATGCTTCTGTTTTGTGTCCTTAGCGTTTTTACATCTCTTTACCCCCCAAAAGCAATCCTTTCACAGGGACCACAATCCGCTGTGGCCTGCTGGGTGGTGGAAAGCCTTGAGGGTGAGGAATGGGGTGAGCCCTCTGTACAGGGGCTGGGTGGGGGTAGGGGTCGCCGGGGTATCAGCACTGCGCTCTGCTCTGAGCTCTGTGTGCTCAGAAAGTCCGATTCTTATCTGAGCTACAAGATCTGCCAAGAAATGGCTGTGAGTTCTGTTGACCCTCCAGGCTGAGCTGCTTCGGAGACCGGTGTTCGCAGCAAAGGCACCGGCCACGTGAAGGGGCGGTGGCAGAGTGACCATGGCTCGGCCAGCTCGGCTTCCAGCACTTACAGGAGAGAGCTTTTCAGAAGGTTAATACATTCAGCGGTGCTCAGAGTGGCCAATTTAATTTTCCTTTTGTCTCCAGCATTTGGGACTGAGACCTTATACTGTCATGATTTTATGGAGTCAGATTCAGAAAGAAATGTGCATTTTTAAGCAATAAGCAAAAATAGCACATTTACTGAATGAGGTCAGTTCTCTCCCAAATAGCCCTTTTCTCTCTGATTTATGTCACACTCTGTTCTGATGTACCTTTTTCTAACCCCCTCCAACGGCTGCTTTTCTTTCTTTCTCTGCATAGGAACTTGACAAAGAGCTCCCGGTGCTGAAGCCGTATTTTATCGACGAGCCGGAGGAGGCTGGAGTGCGGGAGGCCGGCCTGCGGGTCACGTGGCTGGGACACGCCACGGTGATGGTGGAAATGGACGAGCTCATCTTCCTCACCGACCCCATCTTCAGCTCTCGCGCGTCACCGTCACAGCACGTGGGTCCCAAGCGGTTCCGCCGCGCACCCTGCACCGTGAGCGAACTGCCCCCGATAGACGCGGTCCTCATCAGCCACAACCACTATGACCACCTGGACTACAACTCCGTCCTCGCCCTGAACGAGCGCTTCGGCTCGGAGCTGCGGTGGTTCGTGCCTCTGGGCCTCCTCGACTGGATGCAGAAGTGCGGCTGCGAGAACGTGATCGAGCTGGACTGGTGGGAGGAGAACTGTGTCCCCGGCCACGATCAGGTCACCTTTGTCTTCACCCCTTCACAGCACTGGTGTAAAAGGACTCTCATGGATGACAACAAGGTTCTGTGGGGCAGCTGGTCTGTCTTGGGGCCCTGGAGCCGGTTTTTTTTCGCAGGAGACACTGGTTATTGCCCGGCTTTCGAAGAGATAGGAAAACGGTTTGGCCCCTTCGACCTCGCGGCTATTCCCATCGGCGCGTATGAACCCAGGTGTGTGGGCCCCCTGGGGAGGCAGCCCTGCTCCGTGATGGGTGGCCTGACTCTAAAGGAGTCCCGAATTCGGGATAATTTGGGGTATCTTTTGTGATTTTAACGGTGGACGTTTGTTACTGGTGGTGATTTTGGAGGTTGGTGGGTCAGATTCAGTTCTTGTCAAGTATCTCCGTCCGTCACACCTGTTAAGTGATGACTCAGAATCCGAGATCCTGTCACAGGAAAGCTGGACCGAGGGTTGAAGAATTGCTGCAGCCTAGCTGCAAGTTCAGGTGCGGTTCTGACTCGGCTTAAACCGATCAGCCAGTCAGCAAAGCTAAGCTGGCTCTTGTCACGTGGGGAACTCTCTGTAACCACCTTCCGCTCCACATCGGGCGAGCCCGTCCCCAGGCTGTAGCTCTCCTGCCCTGGGCAGAGAACAAGCGAGGAATCCGAGCAGTGAGTCCCTTGCGCTGGTCCCGTGTCCGTCAGTGTGGCTGTTCCCGCTGTTCCCGCCTCGCCCGCAGTCAGAGCAGTTGAAGGTCACAGGGCACTGGAGACCCAGGAGACCCGGCCCTGCCTGTGCGCTCCTTCATATTGTCCGGCTCACGGAAGGAGAGGTGATTTCAGAGAATGCAGCTCGATTTCAGTGAATGCTGGGTGACAGGTACCAGTTAAGAGAAAATAAACACTAATAGTAGAAGAAACGTCTTCTTTCCTACGGTACAGGCACAGATACAGAGTTGTATGTAGGATGGTGTTTAATTTCGGCAATCCCACAAGCAGGAGAAACACTAACTCAAAAATGAATTGTGCAAATCTGATTATTTCCATCCGATTTTGTTGTATTTAACTTTTAAAGCTCACTAAAACCATTTCTTCAGTGTTTATTAAGGCTTTTTTCTTTTTTTTCCCCTAGTTTCTTTAAGGCGCTAGATACTTCTACCCTATTTTTTAAAAATTACTATGAATCAGTTGTCTTTGAACTTTGGTTTTCCATCTCTTTTTAAAAAAATTTTAAAGATTTTATTTATTTGACAGACACAGCAAGGGAGGGAACACAAGCAGCGGGAGTTGGAGAGGAAGAAGCAGGCTCCCTGCTGAGCCAGGAGCCGTATGCGGGGGTTGATCCCAGGACCCTGGGATCTTGACCTGAGTGGAAGGCAGATGCTTAACTGACTGAGCCACTCAGGCACCCCTCAGGGTATTCTTAATATATTAGAATACCTTATTTGTAATTCTGAAGATTTTTCCTGTGTCACAATATATGAAGATCCCACATACGTGATGGTATATTGTGTACAGATTCACTATATAAATCCCCTCACAGAATTCCCCCTTCCTGCTTGCATTGCAGCTGTCCTGTTACTAAGCTGGGAGAGGCCAGCAGCACAGTACTTGCTCTAAGAATTAGGCTGTGTAGCTTCTGCTGCACGATCCATCTCTATGGTCAGTACTAACAGTTTTAGAACTAAGGTTACCAGCACAGTTTGAGTACTCTCCGAATGTACGATGATTACCCCCAAGCAGCTTTCAGTAATATCCCTGTGGGGATCTGTCACCAGATATTCTATGCAAGCTGGTAAGAAGTTCTGTTTTGTGTTTTGTTGTTGTTGTTTAAGTAAGCTCTATGACCAACATGGGGCTTGAACTCACGTCCCCAAGATAGTCACATGTTCCACCCACTGAGCCAGTCAAGTTCCCCAGGATGTTAAGTTTTTATTTTAACTTTCACATCAAAATAAAAATTCTGAATTTATGTCAGATAGACATGAAGGGTGGAAAGGAGTATGTCCATAGCTTTGATTGGCTATAGGAGTTTAAAGAAAAAAAAAAATCAGTAGAAACACCAAAAGCTGTTTGCATCTTGCCCGGGATCCGAGTGTCAGGAGGCAGGACAGAACCGTGCTTCTCTGACCCGCTGTTGAGTAGAACACAGTGGATTTGTTTCCAGGCTCCCAGGGGGCTCAGCAGCTCCCAACAGGGTTGTTAAACCCTTTAGCTGTTGCCAATGAACTTGTCCATGGTGTGTTCTGTGAAACACAGAAGCACCTGTGTTGAGTCCAGGTCCGTGAGTCTCGATGCAGCAGAGCTGGGAGCCAAAGGCCTGAGCTCCACACACCCAGCAGGGGTAGAGCTGGGGTCTCCGTGCAGGCCCCAGCCTCCTGGGCCCTGCCCTCCCTAGACTTTGGGCAGCCTCACACTGTTTCGACACTCTCCCCGTAGCCCCCCACAGGTACTCTCCCTCTAAATCCTACACCTCACTGTTCAGTATGGTGTATGGTGTTTAAATAACATCCTTGAATAGCAACTGATTTTTTTTTTTTTTTTTTTTTTGCTCCCAATCTTTAAATATCCTACACTAATTTTTGTTTGCTTTTTGCTTTAGCAAGCTAAAAAAACAATGGTTTCAGCAAGTTTATTCAGGTTATCTTGAATCACGCTTTTGGCTTCTAGCTCTCGACCCATTAGTTTCTTTGATTCATACCAGGATTGCAAAGACTCTGCCTATTTTTTTTTTTTTTTTAAGAGAGAGAGAGAGATCACAAGTAGACAGAGAGGCAGGCTGAGAGAAGGGAGAAGCAGCCCCTCTGCCTAGCAGAGAGCCCGATGTGGGGCTCGATCCCAGGACCCTGAGATCATGACCTGAGCTGAAGGCAGAGGCTTAACCCACTGAGCCACCCAGGCGCCCCAAGACTCTGCTTCTTTAAGAGTAGAACGTACCTTCAGAATAAATGGTCAGTAAAATCAAATGCTCATGAAATGACATCTTGGCTTGCAAAGGGGAGCTTTGCTTGAGACTTAGCAAGTGTGTGGCAATTTGTTTAAGATTTTTGCTTATTTTGTTTTCCAGCAGAAAAGTGGACTCAAAAGAGACGGGTTTTGCCTTTCTTACTCCTGTGCAGAACGTTTCAAGGCTGATTAAATGAAGCAGTAATTAGAATTGAGGGTGTATTCCAAAGGCCAGAATTAACAAATTGCTGTTTTATCAGGTGGTTTATGAAATACCAGCACGTAGACCCAGAAGAAGCTGTGAGGATTCACATTGACGTTCAGACAAGGAAATCTGTGGCAATTCACTGGGGAACTTTTGCCTTAGCAAATGAGGTGAGTCTGATTGTGGTAAACATCACTTTGGTTATGTGCTTGACCCCAGGGGGTTCCAGCGTCGGCTCCCCCTGCAGTGAGCTCAGAGGCCCGACTGGCATCACACGTGCGCAGCCCTCTCGTGCAGCAAGGGGATCGATCACACTAGCTGGTAAAATGGTATTTATATACAGCGAAAAAATCTCTTTACCTGCTGTGCTTTGGGCTTATTTCTGTCACTGAAGCACGTGTTTATAGAACCAAACGTGTATAGTCTTGGAAAATAGAAAAATGAACAATCATGTTCCCCCCACTCTGCCACTGCCTCGAGGGGGCTTTTGTTCTAGCAGAAGGTGTAAGGGGGTGTAGTAATTCTAAAACCAGAATGGAAAGAAGTGCTTCACTGTGAGACAAAGTGGTCTCACGAGTCATGGACTGTTAGTGATTTGGAAGGATCAGGGAGGGAGGGCTTCCTGGAAGAGGGGACATCTTAACTTCCCTGTGAGAAGGCAAGGTAGGAAGGCATTTCAAGAGGAGAAAGGGGCAGAGCATAGGATCGGAGGCAGCAAGCAAAGGAGAATAGTGAGGAAGTAGTTGAGCCAGAGTATGGATGTGACATGGAGGGCCATACGGGAAGTGAGGCTGGACAGCTTAGAACTTTTTAGGAGTATGTTATTCATTCAGGAAGCAGTGACGGGGTGCTTTGTGCCAGGTGGTGGGATAAATGGTGGTTTTATTCCTTGATTAACGAAGAAGAGCTGATTTTTTCCGTAAGGTTAGGGAGTCCTAGAACTCTGCTATTAACCAAGATTCTGGAATCACACAGAGGGATAGAAAAACGTTTTCTCCTTGCCTGGATTCGGGTCCTACCCTATGCAAAATTTAGAAATGGTTGGTTGAACTTGGCATCTTCTCCTTTGCTTTGTGTGGCCTCTTCCTCATCCCAGGGCCGTGCTGCAGGAACCCTGTGTTTTCAGGCTGTTGAAGGAACTCCCTCTGTTCTGTTTCTGGCCTGCCCACCCTCTCCTGCCCCAAGTCCAAATTCCCACCCCGTGATGCAGCATCCCTGAACCAGGTGCTCTCGGTGAGCCAATGAATGAATGACCCCAGGGCCAGGGAGGATGAATGAGAACAAGAGTGCCTGCGTGTATGTGAAGGGGAAATTCGATGCTGGTTTCCCGTGGCGTACTGTATCATTTGGTGGCTTTCTTATTCCATAGATGTAGCTGCGTGTAGATCTAGGTACATGTGTCTATGTATGATCTACACAGAGACTTAGATGAAGTCCCACAATTTTATTAAACCTGTTCAAAGAAAAAAGTCAAGGATGACTCCTAGATTTTTAAATGAAGAGCGTGGCCATCTTCCAGATTACTTTCCTGAGATGAAGATGAGAAGATAGAAACCGCCATCTTCAAGAGTTAGTGTTATTCAGCCTCCCAGGAATTCTTCCTGTTAAAAATCTAACCACGTCTTTATTTCTTAATGAAACCTGTAACAAACTCATTAATAAATCTTAGCAATTCAGAATATGTTCACACTTTGCATTAGATGCATAAACTGGGCAACTGTGAATTTGTTAAATTATAAAGAATTTTTGGATATTTACTCTATGAGTAAACACTTTAACATGATTTGCATAGAGGTAGTTCTAATAGCTACTTACTATAATAGCAGATTGAGGATGTCCTTCACCTGGCAACACTTAAAATTGTATATATGGCAACATCTAGTCTATGTCAGCAATTATGAGTGGGATTTCCATGTGATGTTTTTAAGCACTAAAACTTTTAAAAACTCTCTAGTTTTGGTGGAACCTAATTTTAGGCATCACGTAAGCTAGGTTATGTCTGGGTGGGTTGAAGAATGGGGCGAGTGCTGGGCACTTCCTCTGCCTCTTCACTCCTCTCATCTGCTGTCTTGCTGGATTCATACCTGCTGTTTGGCCGTGAGGCATTTTTACCTCTCTTGTGGGACTAAAGTGTTTGGACAATGAGATTGCCACCAGTCACTCAGAAGGCTTTCTTGCCTTCTTCTAGGGTTACCTTCTCAATGGCCAAAACAGCCAACAATTGACCCGTGAAGAAACTCAGAAGGCAGCATCAAAATCCACATTAAATTAGAGCCTATTACTAAAGTGTTGAGCAAAGAAACAATTAGTGTAGGGTGATTGTGTCAGTGTGTTGTTGGCCAAGACTTGGAGAGCACTCGGGTGTGTGTGTATTGCAGGGGGGGCAGGGACGGTGTGACTTAACAAAGCAAGTCATTTTTCAGTGGGAAAGAATTTCATTTTTGAATCTCTTACAATTTTGTAAGGGAAATATTTAGACTTAAGCTGTTAAAGTTACACTTTATTGGGAATATTAGCAATTTCTTCCATGATGCAGAAGCCGGCGAGGGAGGAGAAAAGATCATGTCGCTAATACGTATTAGCCAACCTGTGTGTCTTACACCTAGTACATCACTGGCTGTCTCTTTGGGGTCACCAGGTCCCATCCCCCACCACCCCAGCAGGAGGTGCCCTCTGACCCCATCTGTGGGCCTCTTCTCTAGTGGGTCACTCCCTTGATTGGGGATATCTTCAGTCTTATAGCCATTGGTCCACTGTCCCTTAATCCATGTTTCTTTCTCCACAATCCGTGTTTCTATCTCCAGCTCCCTGCTTGACATCTCCACTTGGATGTCCATCAGGTACTAAAAACTTGAGTTCTGATCTTCCCTCAAACTTGTTTCTTTTATATCTCGGAACATGGTTCTAGTTACTCAGGTCAAAACCTGGACTTCTCTCCTGTCCCCCATCCTGTTCACCCCACATGCAGTCAGCTCAGACTTCAGCATACATAAGTAATCTCTCCCCCAACATGGGGCTTGAATACACGACCCCGAGATCAAGCGAGTTGCATGTTCTACTAACTGAGCCAACCAGGTGCACCCATCCCCAGAGTATTTCACACTTGACTACTTTTCACTACTTGCACTGTTACCACTCTGCCCCTTCCCATCTGTTCTCAGCACTCTCAAAGGCAATGACCTTTATGCCTTGACTCCAGTCAGTAGCTTCCCTCCCACTCATTTCCCCGAACTGCTTCCCAAGCCCAGTGTCGTCCTCTGCTAGGTCTTGGGTCAAACACCGCCTTCTCATAGAGGATCTCTTAACCTGTTCTTAACCTGTGGTATGTAAAATTAAACCTCCATCTGCTGCGCTTATCACCCCTCCCTCTCTTTCCCCACGTTGTTACGCAGTGTGATAACATCTTACCCGTTTCTTAGCATTCCCGTATCGCTCTGGGAGTGGACGGATGCTGGCTACTCCAGATTGGTGCTCTGAGATCAGATGTTGTCTGGCGGGTGGAGGCAGACCCATCACTGTCCATGGGATCAGAGATAGATTTTTTTATTCCTATTTTATACTTCTCATTTTACAGCTTTTCTAGTTGAAATTGAGAAAAGAACAACCTCGGAATAAAGGAGAAGGGGAAACGAGGAAGTTTGACCTGTCTTAGCTCTGTCCTCTGCGTCCTCCTCATATGCTGGAGACTAGAGCTCTCGTCGATGCCTGGCTGGCGGTTTGAGGGGAACGACCTTCTTTCTGTGAGCCAGAAATCTTTTCTCCAGAGTTTGCTTACGCATACGCACTCTGACTTCTATAACCTAAGCTTCTGCCCTCTTCAGAGATCTTGGTAACATCTCATTCTGTAATACTGTCTTTGGTATTGATTTCATTTAGGCTGGAATTTCATGTAGTGAAGCAGTGACTGGATGTCGTGCAGTCTAGTATGTTCAGGCTAGGCTGGCACCACATTTGACATTCATGGTACTTGGACAGATAAGTTTGGTATTTCTGCTGGCCGAAGTGATGACTCTAGATCAGAAACTGTGATGGACTCATCTGCTGCTGCTTGAATGAAAAGGATGTTAAGGAGGCATATGTTGATCATTTTATTATTTTTTATTTTTTTAAAGATTATATTTACCCATTTGACAGAGATCACAAGTAGGCAGAGAGAGAGGAGGAAGCCGGCTCCCTGCTGAGTAGCGAGCCCGACGTGGGGCTTGATCCCAGGACTTTGGGATCATGACCCGAGCCGAAGGCAGACGCTTTAACCCACTGAGCCACCCAGGCGCCCCATAAGTTGGTCATTTTAGTTTCAATTCTTACCTGAAATATCCCCCAAATATATGCATGGTTAATCCTTTTCCATTCCTCCCCTCCCCTCGTCTGCCCTTTGCCAGCATTACTTGGAGCCCCCAGTGAAGCTGAGCGAGGCTCTAGGAAGATACGGACTTAAGCCGGAAGATTTTTTTGTCTTGAAGCATGGAGAATCCAGATACCTCAATACTGATGAGGACAACTCGGAATAAATGTGAGCGCAGGAGCCGTCAGTGATGAAGGTATCTGCAAAGCTCAGACAGACTCACAAACGCA
Organism: Enhydra lutris kenyoni; assembly: GCF_002288905.1. Lineage (NCBI taxonomy): Eukaryota > Metazoa > Chordata > Mammalia > Carnivora > Mustelidae > Enhydra > Enhydra lutris. Next base: position 6,090,326 of record NW_019154124.1, read on the forward strand.
TGAACATGAGGAATTCCAATACTTAGGAAACAACCTCAACGAGTTAGTGTTCTGTTTTGCGCGGTAACTTGCTTGCTTGCTGTGCTTGCCAATCTCTACAGAGAAGCAGGAGTTCCGAGGTGGGTTATTTACACAGTGAATTGGCTAAGGGGAATTAAAACCCTCTCGATAGTGTAAGCATTGCAATGGAATTTTGTTCTTTTTAATATTATAGTGTAATGGTAGAAGTCGGAGGTTATGAAAATGGATTTTAAGGTCTCATTTCTGTTCTTCTGGTAAAGGGCCTCCTACAAGGTGAGTCTATCTAACGAGACGGTTTCAGAGGCCGCACATCTAAACCTGTTTTCTATTCACGTTAAAGGACGTGAGGACACTGCCACCCACGCGCTTACAGCAGCCCTCCCTGCTCCGTCAGATTAGCTTATATGCCAGATGCGCAGTGATTTATTTTTTTAAGCATAGAAACATAAGAGGTTGGGCGAAGTTCCCATTTTTAAAGACTTACTTTTTTAGAAGAGGAAGAGTATTTTCTGTTTTACATCTACAATCCCCAAATCAGAAGCAGAGCTGGCGAGGGGCAGGGAAGGGGGGTGGTTAGGAGGACATGATTGGTGACATTTTCTATTTTTAATCTAAAAGTCAGACCTGCTAAGCACAAAGATAGCTTCCAGGAAATAATATTTTACAAAGACAAATGCAGTTCTTCAAATGTTAATTCTCTATTCCATCTTCTGTCCATCTACTCATTTTCCCACCTCCTTTCTTTATTCCAACTATGAATGTATCAATAAAGTCTATATAGTTTGTTTTACAGGATTCACATGGCTTATATTTTTATACTGAATGACCTCTAAGCCCGATTCTACTTTGACTAAGCTAGTGTGGAACACTAGCAGTTAAGAGAGAAATGGTTTTGGGGAATTAGCTGACCAGAGTTTAATCCTGGAGGGGCTCTGTGGCCCTTGACTGCTCTACCTACCACCAGAGCCGATGAGACACATTAGAGGCCCTCCTGTGCTCCTGGCTTCCCAGTCTCCATGAAGCAAACGTTATTTACACAAAATAATCAAAATAGGTTTTCTACAGCAAATGCTACCCAGGCGGTAATCTATTTATTTTCACATACATATATATATATGCACGCCACCTGTTAGCCACTTAATCTCAGTTTTAATCCCGTTTCCACCATGGATTTTGTGTGTATCCTGCAGTAAGTCACCTGTGCTCACCATGCCTCAGTTTCCTCATGTGGAACAAGAGGACATTTTGACCTACCTCCAAAAAATGTGAATAAGTAGTGTTTTTTTTTTTAAGCACTTTGAAAATATAAGAGAGAACATTATTTCTTAAGACATCACTGCCAAGGGGCGCCTGGGTGGCTCAGTGGGTTAATAAGCCTCTGCCTTCAGCTCAGGTCATGATCTCAGGGTCCTGGGATCAAGCCCCGCATCCGGCTCTCTGCTCGGCAGGCAGCCTGCTTCCTCCTCTCTCTCCGCCTGTCTCTCTGCCTATTTGTGATCTCTCTGTCAAATAAATAAGATCTTAAAAAAAAAAAAAAAAAGACATTACTGCCTAATATAGATTGGTAGCTCTGAAAGCTGAAAATGGGCTCATGCTGCTTTTGATAGTGTCTTGTTGCTGCAGATTCAAGCATATATATATATTTAGGACATGAAAAACCCTGAGGACAACTTTGTCTCCTTTGTAAATTTAAAGAGTGATAGCCAAAATAAATGTCAATGATCTTTATCAGAATTTAGCATTTTTATCTTAGAGCTGCAAATCAGTCCAGGGGAAATGTGTATATATAATGTATGTGAACGTGTGTGATTTGGGGCACTAAAGCACAATTTCCCTGTAACATAACCTTCAGGGGAAAAACAACAGAACAGCCCTAAACCTTTTCACTCCAAAGGAACATCCTAGCAAGCAGACAGGAATGGAGCTGGTAGGTTGATGGGGATGAGGTCGCGGGGGAGGGGCTGGCGTCCTAACGCTCACCTGCGTGGTCACCTTCCCTGCTGTCGCACGCCGCGTTGAGAATTCACCTCTTACCTCTGCTCTGTGAAGCAGACCAAGTTCGTCTTACTTTGTCTTCTCCATGAATGGCCTTAACATGATTCCTGCATTCACATGTACCGTGGAAGTGCAGGTCTCCGAGCACTTTGTTCCAGTTCCGCTTAACGGGCCTGCCGCCTTTTCCTAGGTCCGATCGCGAGCTTTAGTTTCTATTACCCTTCACCTTCTTTCTACACTGACCTTTTGTTTCGTGTGGCTTCCGTGTTTTCACTTAGCTACCTTTTTGCAAGGTTTAAGTACAAAAGCAAAACCAAATTTTGAAAAATAAGCCAAATCCACTCTCTTGCTTCCATTCAGTCTGAGGTGTGGCGTGATGCCTCTCACTCCGTCGTCTCTGATCACTTTCATTTTGCTCTTCTGATTAGCTGGCATCCCCTAAACCCCAACAGGTTTTACGGACGAGCCCCTGTGGTAAAGAGGCTCCTCCTTGCCCAGCGCACGGATCCTGCACTGCGGGCAGTCTCAGCCAACAAAAACCAAGATGTGCCCTGACCTCAACAGACAAAGATCAGGGTAGTTAAAAAGGACTCCCCTTTTTTCTCTAGCATTCTGACATTTCAGACTCAACACTCTGATCTCCAGGAAATGGTATTAGCTACTCAAACTAAAAACAGGAAACAAGAGATGGGGTTTAGAATCCAGTGCTGCTGAAGCACATCAGAGCCCAATCCATTTTCTAATCCGGTGCCCATTTGACTACATATTTTCATTAAATAAGGAGGCAGATTAAAAAACTCATTATAAAGAAATGTGCCTTTCAGGGAACAAGGACTTTTGTCAGCACTGCAAGCCTAAGCAGTGTTCTCAGCCAGCATCTATCCCCCCACTGCTGTAGCCAGCTGGGAATGTCCGTGGTTTCACCTCTCTACTGTAAAAATACTTCTTGCAAGTTTGATTTCTGTGTCAGGCTAGCCCTGAAAATATACACTTTTTTGTTTGAGGATTTGTGACTTCCTATGGAAATCCCTGTATGTACAAATGAGAACTAACGTACTTGCACAGCTTTGCCTTAAACACCTGGAGCAGGAAAGCTGCGGCCTGCACACTGACTTGCCTCGTACCGGGCATGGTGATGGGGAGGAACTGGAATATTACAGAATACCTGGCTGAACTGAAGTCTGTTAATAGTATTTTTATTCCATAAGCTGTTGTGACAATGACTAAAATTTACAATGTATGAAAATCTCAGCTATGTAAAATATGAAAATTAATAAAGTACTATTAAGAGAAAATGTGTAGAAACCTTTTTCCTTTTTATTTAAAAAAATTACAAAATTTATGCTGATGGTTAAATTCAAACAGTAGAAGAAGGTATACATAAAAAAGTCCTTTCCTCAGTCCCACTCCCCGGAATCTGGCTATCGTTCTAGAAACTGTTCTCTGGATAGAAGCATAGTTTTCATTTGAAAAACACATCCACATTAGCACAGTCAGGCTTCCTTGTTTAAGATAACGGATTTCACCAGTTGCCTACAGATGGACAATCAGATTGGCCCCAGCCCGCCACATCCAATGGACGTGGTGAGGACGAGAAGCCAGTCTGACTCAGATTAGACTTGGGAAAGCGGTATGTCTGCGCAACTCCTCACAAGCGCAAGACCAAGGTCGCTCCTGCAGCAGCCCTGAACCAGCCAGCCAGTCACACACGAGTGTGGTCTCAGACGGGCGGGAGGTTAGCTTACTTGTAAATAAGGCAACTGGCTGGTCACATCAAGGAGGTAACTGAAGTAAACTCAGCAAACGGCAAAATGAAATGATATCAGAACAAGCTCTTCTATTCATTTGTTATCGATAAAGTGGTTCAAAATAAACCGGAAGACCATGGCAGGGTCCAGCTGTGTTAATGATGAAATGTGAGATCTACTGTTTAGATCGGCAGCTGGAAGATGAAAACTGCCACCATCAGAACCTGGGTAGGACCGTTACCTTTTCCTTCACGTCTGCATCATGGTGTTCAGCTAAAGCTCTCATTTTCTGGGCACATTCTTCTCCATATAGCAGGAAAAACAAGGAACCTTTAGGGAAAGTAGGCTGAACAGCTAAGCAGCCTTCTTTTTTGAGGCAGTTACTTATATTCTGGGAGAACGTAAGAACTCGAAGAAGAATCTCCTTTGCCACGTGGCCGTCATAGAGGGAAAGGAATGAGGAGTCCACCTGAAAAAGGAAACCGTGAGTGTTAATGATTCATGGAAACATTTTTCATGCATATTTTCACATTTTAAAACTACACTGAATACATAAAAAAAGTGGGTCATAGAAAATTATCCCTAATATTGTCTAACATCAATATAAAATCTTACGCACCGTTATGCTTTACACTAACGGAAACAAAGGTTTCACTGTTTCAGCTGAAAAATACTATTTTCTTGGAGTTCTAAAAGGCAGTCCTGGGAAAAACACCCACATCCATTTTAAGGTCCGTCATTCAGCCCTCCCGGCGGCCCTCAGTTCCCTGGACACGTCGCGCCCCCTGTAACCTGCAGGGCCGGGGCGCAGGGAGGAGCAGGTCCTTCCCTTACAGGAGTGGAGCCCCGTTCATGGTCTGCACCACCTTCGCTTCCTTCAGAACACTTATTTCAGCTTTTTTTTTTCGTTTGCTACGTTTCGTTTTTTCTCATAAGCTGCCCGAGTGTGCTCACTGGTGTTCTGGCGCTGGGCTCGGCGTGTGGCGTGTCCTGGGGACTAGTGTTTCAGTGCCCGTGAGGAGACGTGCGGACACAAACACGTCAAGGGGAAGAGATGCGGTCACATACGTGTACCCCAAAATGGAGAGACAGAACAATTTGTGGTTGTTAGGGAGGCCCCTTCCAAAATGATTTTTTTAAAAGTAAAATCGGTTCATTACAGAAAAGTTAGGAAATTTGTGTAGACAAAAAGAACCAAAACAAAACAAAACCCTGTGCTCCTCACAGATACTCTGTTTACATTTTTGGGATAAATCTTTCTAGATCCATCCAAATCTATATATTTATATAGTTATAAAATACGTATCTTAGCTATTTACCTGGGCACTAAGTAGTCCATCTGCCATGGCTGGATTTTCAGACAAGTTAACAAGCAGTTTCAAAACTTGAACCTGAAAGAACAGTCATACTGATTTATTTCAGACCCGTGAGCATGGATTTGCTCTCCCTGGCACACCATCCTCTCAGTGTGTCCACATTTTAAAGTCCAGCCTGGGCTTCAGTCTCCGGCTCAAATTCTGTACCCCAGGGAGCCCTCTCCTGTACAGCACTCCCGGAGTACTGCTCACATGGCAGGGTTAGTGAGACCGTATTCTTCCGGCCACATTGTCAGGGAGAAGATGGTGAATGTCTGTCTCACTGTCAACCTGCCTCGCCCCCTAACCTAGGGTAATAAGCTTAATATTATTTTACATAAATGAGCTTTATTACAATTACTGGCAAGTGAAATATGATCTTTGGAACAAAAAAAGGACTCTCTCAAAGCTTGTTTATATTTAAAGTATGAAGATCTTGGAACAGTTTGATTACCAAGACTAGATAAACATACAGTCCTTTTTAGTAGGTTACTATGAAACTTTGAGCTTATCTTTTTATGTGAAAAATGTTTTTTAAAATTTATTTAAAAATTTTGTTTCTAAAGATTATATATATTTATTTGAGAGAGTGTGCCAGCACAAGCAGAAGGGAAGGGCAGAGGGAGAGGGAGACGCTGAAGGCAGATGCTTGACCAACTGAGCCACCCAGCTGCCCCATGAAAAATGTTTTTAATATCCTTCAAGTAGGCAGTGATAAATAATGGGCAAACAAATGTTAACTTAGAGCTGACAACTAAAATATCAGCATTCCCATCACTTAGAACTTAGTACCGTAGCGTAGCCCCCCTTATCATTCCTTTTTTTTTTTTTTTAAAGATTTTATTTATTTATTTGACAGAGATCACAAGTAGGCAGAGAGAGAGGAGGAAGCAGGCTCTGTGCTAGCACAGCCCCTGATGCGGGGCTTGATCCCAGGACTCTGGGATCACAGCTTGAGCCGAAGGCAGAGGCTTAACCCACTGAGCCACCCAGGTGCCCCCCCTCTTATCATTCTAAGGGGATATATTTGAAGACCCCCCCCCAACACACGCCTAAAATCATGGATAATAGCAAACTATATATATACTGTTTTTTTCCTATACATACATGCCTGTGCTAAAATTTATAGATTGGGTGCAGTAAGAGATTAACAACAATAATAAAATAGAACAATTACAGTAATGTACTGTAATAAGTTATATGAATGTCATCTCTCAAAATATCTTTCTAATTTAGTACATGTGCTGCTGAAGAGACACTCTCTGAAAATATCTTCGTGTTCTGTACTTACCCTTCTTATGATATGAGATGATAAAATGCCTATGTGACTAGAGGAAGTGGGGTGAATGATAGGCGGTGTGACGCAGCCTATGATGGGAAGCCAGAAGGATCATCTGCGTCCCAACTGTGGTTGAGAGCAGATGACAAACCATGGAACGCGAAACCACGGATGGGGGTGGGGGAGGGTGGCACGGGGAGCTACTGTAGTAACAACATTCAAAGAGAATTCCTGTTCAAAGACACAGGTCATACAAAGCTATACTTTGTATAAGATACTTGAAATGACACAAAGTGAGGAGTGGGGAAGGAGGAATGTGCTCTCTACTAGACCTGGAAGGGAACCCAGATCTTTATTTTAGAAAACCTTTTGTATGACAAAGATCAATGTTTAGAAAACATTGTGTGTTTCCGGTAGAACATTTTTATTTATTATTTATTTTTAAGTAGCCCCGACATGAGCTTGAACTCATGACCCTGAGATCAGAGTTGGGTACTTAACCAACTGAGCTCTCCAGGAGCCCCTCCTATAGAACATTTTTAAAAAGCGATAGAAAAGCACAAAGGAAAAGGAAATTCACCCCTATTTCCATGACCAAAACCAATCACTAAGTTTTGTTTCTTTCTGGTCTTCACACACCTGTATACTTACACATTCCATATTCATGTTGTACGTACTAACCTGTTAAGCGGGATAAAAGGCTTTGCTTAATTTATCAACTATTAAAAAAAAACTTATGAAATTAATACATCGTCATGATAAAATGGAAACTGTGCAGAAGGGAAAGTAGGGTGAAAACAAAAGCCACTGTCCCACCTGCCCATCTCACCCCCCAGCAGAAACCCCAGGTAACGGTTTCTTGTTTAGGCAGAGGTCATGTTTTTCAAACAGATATTCCTTATGAATTACAGCCTCTTAAGAGAGGAAAGACCACTTCTAACTGTTCGTGCGGATCTGGTCTGGCCTGACTGGCTGCCAGCAAAAATAATAGGTTTAGGGATAAACACTTGTCTCCAAGGGCAGTGAGGTTTTAAGAAAATGGACATGAGTTCTGAAACAGGAAGGTCCCAAACGTAGGATCTAAGTCTGGATGAAGTAAAAATCCACAAGGCCCACTAGTGGCCAACGCGGGCAGGTTCATAACCGGGGAACAGTCACAGCAGTAATAATTATTTGTAATTTGCATAACAATATTCTAATTCATAATTATTCAGTTAGAAGCCTGAATTAAAATTCCACGTTGCTATGCTCTGGAAGGGAGTAAAACATGAGAAAATAATTTACAAACACAGCTGCGGATTAAAAAGCCACAGGTAGAGGCTCCTGGGTGGCTCCATCAGTTAAGCCTCTGCCTTAGGCTCAGGTCATGTCTCCAGGGTTGGGGGATTGAGTCCCACGTCGGGCTCTCAGCTCAGTGGGAATCCTGCTTCTCCCTCTGCCTGTTTCTGCCTGCTGCTCCCCCTGCTTGTGCTCTAACAAAATCTTAAAAAATATATATATAAATAAAAAGCTGCAGACACCCCTTGCTTTTCAAATGTCTGCGTTATGCCACCTCACTTTTATAAAAGACCCATGTTACTGGTACCTATTTCCACGAACCAAAAGAAATCCAAACAGGATTTTCATTTAAAAAGAAATAAAGAAAAAAAAGAAAGCAGCATTGGGTGTTCTGCTGCGTGTTGGCGGGGCAACACCCCCAGGAGGCACGCGCAGCACGTCAGCACGGAGTGGCCATAGCTGCGAACATCTGTGCTTGTCTTGATTTATTTTGTGCAGCTGTTAACAAGATATGTTCCAAGCTATCAGAAAAGTCTGACAGGTTTTTCTGGGGGCAGGGGTCTGGGAACGTTCAAAAGTGTTCCCATATAAATTAACCGTAAGTGCTGTTCTGCCTCACACCACCGCGGCTTAGGCAAGGTTTCAGGGGACCGCCCTGCTTCCGGGGGACGCTGGGGTGTGTATTCTGGTTTGAACCATGTGAAGTCCTCTCATCACATGTGCCATCTTGTGGTGGCTCCACGACAATTCTTTTAAGCCGTTAGTTTTCTTTGCTCTCTTTGCAGTTTTATTAACACAGGATTTATTTATGTTTATCTTACATTATCTATATTTGGTTATGAATCAGTGTTGTGCCCAAAAGGTTGTTCTACTATGGTGAGATCTCTTACTAAAAATAAGATTTCTAAAAAGTCATTTGGTTATTTACTAAGAAAATATCTAAAATGGGTACATTTTCTTACAAATGGATTACTGTCCAAAAGTTCATTTGCAACTTGGAACTTTGTTTTTCCATAAAAAATGAGTTTAATGTTATAATTGGTGGTTGGGTCCCAGAAGACCAAAAAAGCAAGTTTTCTATCCCAGAAATGCCATACCAGGCAATGGAATGGAAAAACAAAGCAAAGATAGAACATACTATTGTGGTGTGAGTCATCTTCTAAGAAGTCATAGAATATATTAAAACACAGACCACGTCTGAGACAGATCCATACGGCCCCAAGGCCAGACTCGCCTGGCTCTGAACTCCTTGTTCCTCCTGAGGTTTTGGGTAAAGCAGCTGCAGACACAGGCAGAGGAGAGCTCTGTCCTGTAGTTGTGATGCTGTAAGGCAGAGGGAAGGGTTTCCTCTTCTCTCTCACTGGAGAGAGAGATGTCAGTGGTGCACGCACTTTGGAAACTGCCCATGGATGGAGCGTATTTCAGAAATACTGCTAATAAGAGTACTACATTTGGGGCGCCTGGGTGGCTCAGTGGGTAAAGCCTCTGTCTTCGTTTCAGGTCATGATCTCAGGGTCCTGGAATCGAGCCCCGCATCTGGCTCTCTGCTTCCCCCTCTCTCTCTGCCTGCCTCTCTGCCTACTTGTGATCTCTGTCAAATAAATAAAATAAAAATCTTCAAAAAAAAAAAAAAAAAAGAGTACTACATTTAATTATGAATGCCTTTAGGTACATCTTAGACCAGATCCAAGTCCCTCTGGCTACTGGAAATGTGGAAAGCCCAGAACAAATTTTAAAAGGGCTACAGTGAGGCTCTCCTGTAATCACATTTGGTGACCCCAGAAATAACGTGAGTGATGTTGAGTATCTCGAGTGTGGTCCTTCTAAAACGCTCTTGCGTTTTTCTCTCAACTGTGTGAGGAAAAACTGCATTTTTCTCTCAATTGGTGTGTGAGGAACACACACCGGTATTGTAAAATGCTGATCAACACAACTCATCAGAGCCTTTGATCAGTCCACCTTCTGTTTTTATGCTATTTCTTGAAACATGGCACGTGAGAAAAATGCGCACTAATTGGAGAGGTTTACTCAAGTTACTTTCAGGGGGTGTGTTCTGAGATCCTGCTTAGTCTCCATAGCCTCCTACATCTGCATTACTGGTCAAAATCAAGCACCAGACATCCATTACTAACTTAAAAGTGGTTTTCAAAAGTTTTTTTTCTGCAAATAATGGCTAAATTAAAAAAAAAAAAGTTATAACCTCAAGGGGAGCAAAAAATTCAATTAACCAGCATTATCACTCAAAGACTCCTGTTAGTCAATTATGTCTAATTAAACCTGGTGTAGGGGGGAAGCTGGCTGTATCACTTTAGTAAAAGGTAAACTCATTTTTGGAAGATCAAATGAATACTAATCTATTGGTAAGTGAAATAACACATTTTCACAAATTCATTTTGAGGTTGATTACTTGGGGATGAAAGTAATTTACTTTTGGGGCGCCTGGGAGGCTCAGTTGGTTGGGCGACTGCTTTCGGCTCAGGTGATGATCCTGGAGTCCTAGGATCAAATCCCACATCAGGCTCCAAGCGCCATAGGGAGTCTGCTTCTCCCTCTGACCTTCTTCCCCTCATGCTCTATCTCACTCTCTCTCTCTCTGAAATAAATAAAAAAATCTTTAAAATATAATAATTTACTTTCTTGGGCTCGTGAAAAGGCTTTTAGTAAACTTTAACTATACTTGCTCTTTTTTGAGGGATATCAGCTTAAGATGGGGGACTTAAAATTCATTTCCAATCTTAGAAATCTTGATGCCTCAGCTCTTTGTACTTCCGAGTCAAAACTGCTTCATTCGTACCTTGGTACTTCCATTTCCTGTAAGCAGCACTTGGAACAGGTCTGTGATGTAACTGCGAAGCATGTGCTGGTGGTCATCGGTGACCGTCATGTTTGTCAACAATCTCAGTCCGGCCAGTTGCACAGCAGAGTCCAGGGGCCCAGAGAGGACATCCTTGCAAACTTGATTGATGTATACCTAGAGGTCGGGGGGAGAAAGTGAGCATCTTAGAATATCCCGAAATCTGTCTATGACCCAGTAACTTCTATACAGCAGAGGAGGACAGTAGTTCAGGGGGAGGCTGGCTCCTCAAAAACGATGGTATTTCTCTCCAGCCCTCAAGCTTTGGAGGATTTTTTGTTTGTTTTTTTTTTTTTCAAACAACCTTTTAATGCCAGGCACTGTGGGAGCATTTTACAAACACACCCCACTTAATCCGGAAGACACCTCTAGTGCGGGTGTATATGCATATGTGTGATTAATGGGCACTTTACAGACCAGGGCAAGTCCTCAAGGAACCTGGATCCCTGCCCAGTATCAAGCCAGCTGGTGGGGGAGCAACGTCCAATTCCAGAGACCATGCTCTCAACACCAGCGGCCTCTCAACTGTTGGGGGCCTCCCAGCTCAGTCTTTCTTTCTTGTGAGCTGCTTTGTTGGGCACACGAACATGGAGGAGGAAGACCTGTCTGGTCATTCTGGAACACGGTAAGTACCTTAACAACAGGGTCTAGGAACCACATCATGTTAGAAGAATAGGGGGATCAAAGTGAAATAGAATTTTTCTCTAGGGTTAGTTCTATCAACAGTAAGCCGAGGCAAAATTATCTTTACCTGGGTATATGTCTATGATCTGCCCCTTCCTGATACTATGACTGCCACTGGCAAAACGTAATACAATGCCGGTAGTACTCCTACTTCACACCTGATAGAATGAAACCCACCGTGATGGAAAATTTTCTGGAACTGTTTTCTATTTCTGGTCAGGATCTTACCAGCTTGGAAAAAGCTCATAGATGTCTCACAGATAACAGATAACTGCTATTCACCTAACTAAAACACCCTAAATTCCAACTGATAAGAAAAAGTTCCTAATATAAAATGCTAAGAAATGACCAACTGTCCCATAAGCCAGTATTAAGCTTAAAAACAACAACAACAAAAAAAAACTGAAAACATCCATGTTACCCTAGAGTAATGGCAGTAAAGAGATGAAATTTTTAATCTCGATTTAGAGCTAAATGTCATTTACTAGCCACCTGGCTCTCTTTGGCCACAATCTCATTACACATCTGTCCTTCAAAAAAAAAAAAAAAGCCATTTTCTCAGCTATTTATAAATAATTTATTTTCTTTCTTTCTTTTTTTATTTATTTCGCAGACAGAGATCACAAGTAGGCAGAGAGGCAGGCGGGGGCGGGGGGAGTGGGGGGAAGCAGGTTCCCTGCTGCGCAGAGATCCTGATGCGGGGATCAATGCCAGGGCCCTGGGATCATGACCTGAGCCGAAGGCAGAGGCTTTAACCATTGAGCCACCCAGGTGCCCCTAAACCATTTATTTTCATAAGATGTTGATGCCTTTCTAAGAATTTCCTAAAATGTGTTGAGCATTCAGATCCTTATTATCTCACTGGTTCAAGTTCAGTAACAAAATCACCAGATGGGTCACATCAGTTATTCCTGAGGCTGTGTCTACCTCCCTTTGCTGCTTCCTTCTGGAATTCCCTCCTTCCCCAACTGTGCTTGTAGAAATTTCAGACATTCCTCTTTTTTTTTTTTTTAAAGATTTTATTTATTTATTCCAGGGAGAGGGAGGGAAGGGGAAGCAGAGGGAGAGGGACAAGCAGATTCCACACTGAGCGTGGAGCCCAACGTGGGGCTCCATCCCAGGACCCTAACGTGGGGCTCCATCCCAGGACCCTGAGATCATGACCTAAGCTGAAACCAAGTCAGATGCCCCCCAAACCTTAGACATTCTTTAGAGCCAAGCTGTACTCTATGTTTTACAAAACTTTTGGATGAGATCTCTCCTTTCTCAACAGTATTTTACTTACATGTTTCCTTGAAGTACTTTATCATGTTCTACCTTGTATTACACCTATTTATGGCCTTTTCTCTTTCTAGCTTTCTTAAAACAAGAGTTAATCATGTTCATTTGTAAATTCTACCACAGAGCAGGACCTCAGGAAATGTTGAAATAGCACAATTTCCTAATTTCCTTTTCTGCTGGTATTAACAGACTCTGGCCAGGTTCCTTTAGCACAGTTGGATTACCATGAATCCCAAATTCAAAAGCCCAAGACATCTCTTATTGGCTGGTTCAGATTCCTCCTTCCTCAGCCTTATTCTCCATAAAAAATGGGCAGAGGACCTAAATATTTTTCCAAAGAAGACCTGCAAATGGTCAACAGGTACATGAAAAGATACGCAGTATCACTGATCATCAGGAAAATCAGGAAACCAGGGAAATCCAAATCAAAACCACAATGAGGTTATCACCTCACACCTGTTAGAATGGCTAATGTCAAAAAGACAACAAGCATTGGCAAGGATGTGGAGAAAAGGGAACCCCTATGCTCTGTCGGGGGAATGTAAATGGGCACAGCCATTATGGGAACACAGTAGAGGTTCCTCAAGAAATTAGAAATATAAACTACCATAGGATCCAGCAATTCCAGTTGTGTATTCATCTGAAGAGCTCGGGAAGAATAATTTGAAAAGATACACGCACCCATGTTCACTGCAGCATTATCCATAATAGCCAAGACACAAAACAACCCGTGTTGACAGATGAATGAATGAAGCCAATGTGGTCTGTATATACAATGGAAAATTATTCAGCCATGAAAAGGAAGGAAATCCTGCCATTAGCAACAAATGGATGGACCTTCAGGGCATTATACCAAGTGAAATAAGACAGAGAAAAATACTGGAGATTTCCCTAAAAGAGATATGTAAAAAAGCCCAACTCACAGAAACAAGAGAGGCACGGTGGCTGCCAGGGGCTGAGGGATAAAGGAAATAGGGAGATTTGCTCAAAAGGTACAAACTTCTACTTAGAAGACGAGTAAGTTCTGGGATCTCATGTACAGCAGGGTGACTACACTGTATTACATAAAGGTGCTAAGAGGAGAGATCTTAAATGTTCTCACCACGTAGACACAAAGGGCAATTACGTGAGGTGACAGAGGTCTGTAACTAACCCTATGGTTGTTTTCTCTGTCATTTATAGAAAACTTACACATTTGCGGTCTCAGGTAACTTACCTTTATCTTGACTTGATTTTCAACATTCACACTCAGGTTATTCAATGCATTTAAAGCTTTCTCTTTAATACTGTGGTTGGGATTGTTGATTTTGCTTCCAATGACTGGAATACCACCTAATTCACGAATAATGACCTGAGAGGGGAAAAAACAGGATCATGCTTCAATACCCACTCCCTTCATCAAATTTTTTGGATCCACAAATACAAAATAAAATTAATGACTCTTTGGAAATAACTTCTCTATGCACAATCTGTAGTTCTTATTTTAAAAAATTACTTCCTATAATTTTATTTTTTTAACATATATATTTTAAGATTTTATTTATTTGAGAGAGAGAGAAAGAGAGAGTATGAGAAGGGGAAGGGTCAGAGGGAGAAGCAGACTCCCTGCCGAGAAGGGAGCCCGATGCGGGACTTGATCCTGGGACTCCAGGATCAGGACTTGAGCCGAAGGCAGTTGCTTAATCAACTGTACCACCCAGGCACCCTACTTTCTCTAATTTTAAAGGTAAAGAAAACAGATTGAAGATTAATTAAGATACATAATTATTTAAGAACTATAGCTTGGAGATCTATAATGAAGATTGGTAGAGCTACTGAAATGATATCAAAGCAATTTACAAACAAATTATTTTACTTTGAAATAAGTTATATGATTTTCCTATTACAGACACAAGTGTTAGGATTTAGGATACCAAAGTGACATTTTGCTAAAATGTATTCTTTGGAATACAAATCCCTCAAGATGTTAACAGATGTTCCATTAAGACAAGGGAGGTTCCATGGTCCAGTAAGTTTGAGAAACTCTGGGTTTAAGTGTAGACGCTTCTTTATTGTGAAGCACTCAGATGTTCATGAGTATTGACAATTTCCAAGAGGGGAGCACTGAACGGAGTATTTCCATGAACTATACACAAAAGAGAGGGTCATTTTTCAGTGGGGGTGGGGAGTTTTAGGAGGAAGCACCTACCAACATCTTGAAGAATTAGAGTTCTACACAATTTGAGAAATGATGCCCAAATTTTCAAAGAAAAAATAATCTAGGGATTTCTCATACTTGGTTCCAAAACGACGCTACTTTGTGCCTTTGGCCCCAGTACTGAACGATACATTAACCACTTCAGTTCTTACAAGAAAAGTAAGTTGAGAATTACTCCTGTCAGGATAAAACATGCCCTTCTACGAGGGAAAGAATGAGACAGTCTCCTGGCGTCATCCACTTTTTATCAACAGCCCCAAACCCTACTCTACTGTCAAGAATGGGCTCAGCAGTGGGACGAAAAGAAACTCCCTGTGCAATGCCAGGTTCTTCCTAAGGATCTGTGATTAATAGAAAACAGTTGTTGTTGTTTTTTTAAACTATCCTATTAAGGCAGATCAGGGCACTGTAATTTACGACGAGGGGCACAGACTCCATTACCCAGGAAAGCGCTTGTTCAGCCAGTGGCTATGGAACCAGTTTCACTGCAGCTCCTCTCTGAGGGAGCAAAACTACGGGATCAGAAACCGCTCCAGGCACGCTAATGAATGAGTCACCATCTGCTGTTTTTAGCTGCCGGGCACCTCTCTCCACTGGGGCAGAGAGAGCACCTCCCCTATCCTGTTTAGTCCCCGATGGGGCTGCTGGTCGAATGTGCTCCCATTCATCCCCGCCGTCCGCCTGTGGGGTGCTCCCATGGGGTCTGGGATGCCACAGAACAGCCCCTGAGCCAAAGGGCTGGCACCTGACTGCGGCCGAGCAACTCCGCCATTGGGATCACCGGCACAGGGATGAAGGCTGTGGAGGCCAGAGGCTTTCTCTCCATCCCAGTGACAAAACCCTCTTTGTGGCCAGAGAGATTAAAAAAAACAAACAAACCCAAACCCCCAAACCCAATACACAAAAAGGAGCAGGGCTAAGCAGAGCCAAAAGATGGAGGGGGTGAGAGCGCTCTGGTCACGCTCTCTGTAACCTTAAACCGTTTTCACTTGTGCCTGAAGCCAGAGCTATTCTTTGATGCTCAAGTTAACCGAGCTCAGTATTTTCCCTTTTTGTTTTAAAATAATGTAAGTTGGGTTCTGTCACTTGCAACGGAAAGAATACGAGTAATCAACAAATATTCTTTAAATCTCCCTGTAAATCTCCAGAGCTTTACAGTAAACCTTGCCATGCTGGCAAAAACTTGACTGAAATAGAGTATAAAATCAACATCATTTTTTCATGACAAAGTTATGAAAAGTTCATAATGTTTTTATGACCAAGTCAATGAAATGCATTAGCTGAAAACCATTACACTTAAAAACCAAAAACAAAACCAAAAACTTTCTCCTTGGAGGTAGTGGGGAGAAGGAAGCATTCCAATCCAGCACTCTAGACCTCATGTTAAATCTCTACTGGTAGAAGGGTTTACACTGGTCAGCGGTTGTCGATGGTCCTGGCTCCCCCTGCCTTCGAACCCCCCACAAAACCTACATATAACGGAAAGCATGAAGTTCAATGTTAGATGATTTCACTGTTCTCCTGCAACACTGCTGAATTTTAAATAATTAAAAAGGCCACGTAATGCTAAGTGGAGTAGATCACACTTACCACAAATGTGATGCCTGTGACCAACTTCCTAGGGATCTAGAATCCCAGGAATACGAATGTCACTATTCGGCTGTGCTTTTCAGAAATAAACAAACGCTACGTGGTAGGTACATATCCCCACACTGTACAGATGAGGAGAGAGGGGCTCCAGGATTAAATGCCTTATCAGGATCACAATTAACTGCCAGTGTGTAAGGATGGGGGGCACCCACTCAGAGACAAAGGTACTTACTTGGTTAGCTGAAAAGGCTGCATTGTTACCCAGAGTGACCAAAGCTCTTTCAATAATTACAGGATCATTAGTTGACTCAAGCAGGTAGAGGAGTTTCTGGAGCTGGTCAACGTTGAGGACATCATCATGGGAACCATTGGTTAGGTCTTCTGCAAAAGAACAAAATGATTTAAAATTCATTTAAAATCAATATGAAATTAAAAAATTTTTTTTTGTTAAAGAGAGCTCACAAGTGTGTGAGCGGGGTCGGGGAGAAAGGGGGAGGGGCAGAGGGAGAACCTTAAGCAGGCTCTACTCCCAGCACGAGCCTGCCACGGGGCTCTGTCACAGGACCCTGAGCTGCAGTCCAGTCCGGCACCTGACTGACTGAGCCACTCAGATGCCCCTAAAAAAAGTGTTTTTTTAATTTAAAGTTTTTATTTGCTTATTTGAGAGAGAGTGAGTGAGCATAAGTGGTGGGGAGGGGCAGAGGGAGAGGGACAAGCAGACTCCTCGCTGAGGGTAAAGCCCAATGTGGGGCTCGATCCCAAGACCCTGAGATCATAACCTGAGCTGAAGGCAGACACTTGACCGATGGAGCCCCCCAGCTGCCCCAGAAGTTTCTTTTAAGTAACACAGAATGCATGCTCTGATGCCAGGCACAGTTTAGGCACTTCATATGCTTTATCTCATTTAATCTTCAAGTAACCTTTGGAAGAAGATATTAAAATTCTCAATTTACAGATGGGAAACTGAGGCTTACAGACATTAAGAAATTAGCCAAAGGGGGAACGTAGGTGGCTCACTTGGTTTAAGCATTCGACTTTGATCTCAGCTTAAGTCTTGATCTCAGGGTAGTGAGTTCAAGCCCCACACTGGGCTTCCCGAAACTCAGCATGGAGCCTACTTAAAAAAGAAAAGGAAAGAAAAAAGAAATGAGCCAATGGTCACTTGATAATTCTCCCTCAGTGAGGCACTGCATACCAGAGCACATTCTTTTCCTTCTTTAAAAATCAGGTACATGTATCCAATGGAACACTTGCCTAGAGGCATACATTACTTAAGGAAAAGGATTTAATTAAGTAAAGCTTTTTGATCATAATTTTTTAAAAGATTTTTATTTATTTATTTGACAGACAGAGATCACAAGTAGGCAGAGAGGCAGGCAGGGGGTTGGGGGGGGAAGCAGGCTCCCTGTTGAGCAGAGAGCCCGATGTGGGGCTTGAGCCCAGGACCCTGGGATCATGACCTGAGCCTAAGGCAGAGGCTTAACCCTCTGAGCCACCCAGGTGCCCCGTGATCACAATTTTTGGAGCACCTCAGGTAGGAGAAAAATCTGTGGGAGTCACTCAATCATGTTGCCAGTGTGGCAGTTTTATTTGGTTTACATGGACATGGCCTGATGACCAGGATACAGTCCTGCTGGGGGCAAGGACAACAGGAAAGCTTCCATTCTGAGTAAAAGCTACAGCAGTCAAATGCTGGATCTGGTCAGTGACTTAGAATTTAGCTCTACCTTAAAAAAAGAAAAAAGAAAGAAACAACCTATTTATAGAAATTATCACAGAAAAAATAGGAACTATTTTATAACACCATCATTGTGTTATAAAAATAGAACATGAGTCCTGAAAACTAAAACCATGAATATAAGTTAGTGCACGTGTCCACAGAACACGGCTGGGGCAGGGGCAGCCTACACAATAGGTGCTATATGAGGTCACATCTGTGCCTTTTTTTTTTTTTAAACGATTCTTTATTTATTTGAAAGAGAGAGAGAAACCGTACCTGCACACGTAAGAGAAAGGGCAGAGGGAGAGAGAGAGGGATAAGCAGGGAGGCTAACGCGGGGCTCAATCCCAGAACCCGGAGATCACGAAGTGAGCCAAAGGCAGATGCTTAATTGACTGAGCCACCTAAGCACCCTGTGCCTTGTCTTTTTTATTTTTATTTTTTTGAAGATTTTATTTGACAGACAGAGATCACAAGTAGGCAGAGAGGCAGGCAGAGAGAGAGGAGGAAGCAGGCTCCCCGCGGAGCAGAGAGCCCGATGCTGGGCTCGATCCCAGGACTCTGGGATCATGAACTAAGCCGAAGGCAGAGGCTTTAACCCACTGAGCCACCCAGGCACCCCTGTCTT
>NW_019154124.1:6109355-6251711 GCF_002288905.1 Enhydra lutris kenyoni
GGCGCCTGGGTGGCTCAGTGGGTTAAGGCCTCTGCCTTCAGCTCAGGTGGTGATCCTGGGGTCCTGGGATAGAGCCCTGAGTGGGAGTGGGATTCCCTGCTCCTCCCTGTTTGTGCTCTCTGTTGTGATCTGACTCTAATAAATAAATAAGATCTTTAAAAAAATACATACCAAATTATTAAGGGTAGTTATCTTTGGGTGCTGGATTACGAATGACTTATTTTCTACCCTGTGCTTATGAGCATGTTGATTTTTTTTTTTTTTTACAATAAATACGATTACTCTTGTAATAAAAACAATTACGTATATTGCCTTAAGGATGAATCACAGAAAAATATGAGGGAAAGGGCCAAGTAGAGATGGTAGAGATAATAAGTGATATGCTGTCCTGAGAAGCACGTAAGAAGCCCGTTAGGAACATCTAAAAGCTGAGAGGCCAGCAGTTTTTCACTCTCAAGTTTAATAATTAGGATCTCTGGACTCTGCTTTTACTTCTGAATCCATTACCTGCCTCATGTGCACTTTGTAAAACAGGATTTCACCCCCCAAATATTTGAAAAGTGAAAGAATGACAAAAACAGATTTTAGAAAGGAAAGAATTTGGGGGTTCATCCGAACTCTTTTTATACAGGAGGAAACCGAAGCTAGGACTGTTTAAAGATTTGCCCAAAGCCACACAGGTAGTTAGTAGCAAAAAGCCAGAGAAACGAAAATACAAAGTGCAGGCAAGTCCTTCAACCTCTTTTGGGATCTCAGCTTTCCTCATCTATTAAAAAAGAGGGGGTGATCTAAGACTATAACTGGTTCCAAAGGTGCACCTCTAAAGTCGTGTGATTTTGTACACATATCTGTGGGAGAAAACAAAAATCCTGATTAAAAAGCAGGCAGAACACCTGCACAGACATGTTTCCAAAGTCTATATCCAGATGGCTGCAGGCACGTGGAAAGACGCTCAGCACCGTCATCAGGGAAATGCAAATCGCAACCACGGTGAGCTGTTACCTCACACTCGTCGGACTGGCCATTACCAAAAACACAAATAATAACGAGTTGGTGGGGATAGGGAGAAAAGGGAACCCTTCTACACTGCAGGTGGGAACGCAAACTGGTGCAGCCACTCTGGAAAACAGCATGGAATCTCCTCAAAAAGTTAAAAATAGACCTACCCTACAATCCAGCAACTCCTGGGTTTTTATCTGAAGAAAATGAAAACATTAATTAGAACAGAGACGTATGTACCCCTTTCTTGCAGCATTATTTTGAACAGCCAAGATGTGGAAGCCACCTAAGTGTCCACTGATAGTTGATGAATGGATTAAAAAGAAGTGATGTGTATATATATATATGTGTGTATATATATATACATATACACACACACACACACACACACACGCACACATACACAATGGAATATTATTTAGCCATAAAAAATATTGAAATTCTGCCATTGGCAACAACAGGGATGGGCTGGGAAGGTATTAAGCTAAGTGTAAAGAGCCAGAAAGACAAATACCTTATGATTTCACTTATATGTGGAATCTAAGAAACAAAATAAACAAAAACCAGAAACAGACTCATAGATACAAGAAACAAACTGCTCGTTACCAGAGGTGGGAGGGGTTTGGGGGGCAGGTGAAACAGGTGAAGGGGATTAAGAGGTACAAACTTCCAGTGATAAATAAATCATGGGAATGTATTTTCATCTTTCCCAATGCTCTCAAACAGTCTAAGCTGTTACAGGAATTATAAATTTCTTAATACTGAAGACCCAAAAAAAAAAAAAAGACCCAGTCTGGTTCAAGATGGTGACATAGGAAGATCCTGAACTGATCTCTTCACACAGACACCTTCAATCTATTGCTACATCAAGGATAATTCTCTCTGGAAGAAATCCAGAAGCGAGAAAAGTTGAGAAACCCCCCCCCACTAAAACTGACAGTAGAGGATGAAACACAATCTTGCCATCATCACCTCCCCTGGTGCAGCAACATATAACCCGACCAGAACTCACAACTCCCAGCATCTCCCTGAAGAGCAAAGGCTTTGGACCCCACACCCTATCTTCCAATTTTTAAGACTTCTAGCTGAGATACGGGCTTCCAAAATACCTGGCTCTGAAAGCCAACGAAACTTGCATCCATTACACCCACCAGGCTACAGCAAATTAAAAGAGAGTTTTTAAAGGGCTTGCACATACTAACCATGGCTTAACCCCCTACGGCCAGCAGAGGCAGTAGACTGGCACCAGTCTTTCCATCAAAGAGGCCTATTCACTTATCTTAATAACTGCAAGGCAGCTTGAGGGGCAGACTTCTCTTTGAACAAACCACAAGGGGCTGACAGCAATACTCTCCAGAGATGGGGAGGCTGGATGGTCCCATCTTTGCACTCTCCCCGTGCCTCGCTCTAGGATGCTGGTATTTCCCAGAAAGGAGTCTGCACACATGTCTGGCACCCTGGTTTTTGTGGCTGCTGCCCAAGAGATGCCCCTTGATCACCTGGATCTAGTGGCCAGAAGGACCCACAGGTTCTGTGGGATGGTAGCAAACAAAGAAATAGTTCAAAACTAGCTATCACCCCAGGGCTCAGTACAGAAAGATCAAACACCCATCTCAGTTTTCCACTGGCAGGTGTATTTCCATACTGTAAAAGCTGCTATCTGCAGGTTTGGCTTCTACTCAGCTTGTATCTAAGCACTGAATGAGAGATCCTTCCCTTTGGGACACAGACAGGGCTTGGCACACTCTCAACTACTATGAGCTGTTGGAAACAGGATGCTTGAACAATCACAAAGCTTGGAGAGACAGCCAAGACCTGGGCACAGTAAGATTCATTTCCTACATGAGATCACTCCTTTAAGACTGGGAAAGAAAATCAAAGAAAGTGTCAAGCAGAAGTCACAAAGCTGAAGAATATAATAACGGAACCGAAAACAACAACAAAAACAAACTACTAGAGGGATTCAATAACAGACTAGAGGAAGGAGAAGACAGGATCAGTGAACTAGAAGACAGGGCAGGAGAACTCATCCAATCAGAGCAGGAAAATAAAAATGAAGATAGCTTAGGGGACCTATCTCTCTCTCTCTCAGACAAATAAATGAAATCTTAAAAAAAAAAAGATTTTTAAAAAAGATTTCATTTATTTGTCTGAGAGAGAAAAAGTGAAAATGAGTGTGCACGCACAAGAGGGAGCAGCAGAGAGAGAGGGAGAAGCAGGCTCTCTTCTGAACAGGGAGCCTGATGCGGGACTTGATCCCAAGACCCTGGGATCATGACCTGAGCCAAAGGGATATGCTTAACTGAGCCATCCAGGCACCCCTAAATAACATCTTTTAAAAAAAAGTCAAAAGCTAAACTCAAGGAGAAAATCTTACAAGCCACGACAGAAAAATAACTCATTACATATAAGACCATGAGCAGATTTTTTAGCCAAAACTTTGGAGGCCAGAAGGGAGTGTCACAGTATATTCAAAGTGCTGAAAGAAAAAAAAAACTTAACCAAGAAAAATCTAACTGGCGAAGTTGTCCTTCATAAATAAAGGAGAGAGAAAGAATTTTCCAGACAAGCAAGAGCTGAAGGAGCTCAGCACCTCTAGTCTGGTCTTACAAGAAATGCTAAAGGAATTTCCTGAAGCTGAAACAAAGGGTGCTAATTAGTAGCAGGAAAATACATACATGTATAAGTCTTGCTGATAAAGATACATAGTTATATTCCAAATAATGTAATGGTGGTGGGCAAGTCACTTATCTTACAAATTCAGTATGAAAGCTAAAAGTCATAGTAAAAATAACTATCAGTACAATAATTTAAGGGATACAGAAGACAAAGATATAAATTGTGATACCAGAAACATAAACTGTGTGTATGTGGAGGAGTAAGAACGTACAGCTTAAGAATGCATTCAAATTTTAGTTATTATCAACTTAAAATAGACTGTTATGTTTTAGGTAAGCCTCATGGTAACCACAAAGCAAAAACGTATGGTAGATAAAGGAACATTAAAGGTAAAGGAATCTAAACCTACCACTATAGTAATCATCACACCACAAAGAGAGCAAGAAAAGAAAGGCACAAAGGAAATACAGACAGCCAGAAAACTATTAACAAAATGGCATTAAATCCATACCTACTGAAAATTATTTTAAATGTAAATGGCCTCAAGCCTCCAATCAAAAAGCTTAGAGTGGCCCAAAGGATAAGAACAAAAACAAAAACTGGAGGAGAGAGTCAAGATGGTGGAGGAATAGAAGCCTGAGATGACATCAGGTCACAGGAGTTCAGGTAGATAGTTACCAAAGCATTCCGAACACCTACAAACCCAACAGGAGACTAAAGAGAAGAGGAGCAGCAATTCTAGAAACAGAAAATCGCCCACTTTCTGAAAGGTAGGATGTGCAGAGACATGAATCTGAAGCGACAGAAGATAGACCGTGGTGGGTGGGGGTGGGGAGGGCTGGCTCCCGGCAAGCGGCAGAGCAACGGAGCACAAAATCAGGACTTTTATTATTTTTTTTGAAAGATTTTATTTATTTATTTGACAGAGATCACAAGTAGGCAGAGAGGCAGGCAGAGAGAGAGGAGGAAGCAGGCTCCCTGCTGAGCAGAGGGCCTGATGCGGGGCTCGATTCCAGGACCCTGGGATCATGACCTGAGCTGAAGGCAGAGGCTTTAACCCACTGAGCCACCCAGGCGCCCCAAAATCAGGACTTTTAGAAGTCTGCTCTACCGAGGGACATCGCTCCATAGGCTAAGCAGGGGTGGAGCCCTCGCGGGTCAGTGTGGTCCCAGGTCACGAGGGTCACAGAAGGATCAGGGGTGTCTTGAGTGCAGCAGAGCTCGCAGGTATCAGAGCGGGGAAGCCAGCTACAGAGACAGAGGCAGGGAATGAGCTCTCAGCTCGGGGTTACCTTAAACTGTGATCTGTGGCACAGTCAGGCCACTGCTCTTTTGGGCAGGGACTCCACAAGTAGCAGATCCAGGGAGACCCACCTTCCTCCGCCAGAAGAGCAGCATGGCAGGAATCTGCTGGGTTTGGAGACTCCAAACGGGGCTGTGTGCCAGAGACAGAAATGCTGGGTCACAGGCTGGGTGAGCTCCAAGTGCGGCCAGAGACCAGGGAGACGGGAGTGATTAAGCGCTTTTCTCTGAGGGTCGCACTGAGGAGTGGGGCCCCGAGCTCTCGGCTCCTCCGGCCTAGAGACTGAGAAGCCACCATTTTCATTCTTGTCCTCCAGAGCTCTAGGGAAAGCGTTCAGGGAACAAAAGTGCCCCAAGAGTGAACCCAAGCAGAGCATATTTCATAGCCCAGCCCTGGCAAAGGCAGCGCAATTCCACCTCGGGCAAAGACTTTCGAGAATCACTGCAACAGACCCCTCCCCCAGAAGATCAGCAAGAACATCCAGCCAAGACCAAGTTCACCAATCAAAGAGAACAGCGGAACTCCAGAGGAGGGGAAAACAAAACATGGAATTCATGGCTTTCTCCCCATGATTCTTTAGTCTTGCAAAGTTATTAAAACAATTTAAAAAAAAATTTTTATTTATCTATTTGACAGAGATCACAAGCATGCAGAGAGGCAGACAGAGAGAGAGGTGGGGAAGCAGGCTCCCCGCTGAGCAGAGAGCCCGATGTGGGGTTTGATCCCAGGACCCTTAACCCACTAGGCCACCCAGGCACCCCAATTAAATTTTTAAAATTTTTTTTATTCTATTTTTTTAACTTTTCCTCTTTCCTTTTTTAATGTTTTTTTTTAACTAGTTTATCTTAACAATACCTTTCTTTAAAAAAATCTTAAAAATTTTTTCATTATTATATTTTATACTTGATTGTATCTAACTTTATTTTCGTAGACATATAGGATATTTTCTTCTGAAAAATTCAGGGATACAATTTCTTCTAATAGATCAAAATATACCCTAAATCTAGCACAGGGCTTTCTTCTAGTCTCCAGCCTGAGCAAATTCTCTCCACTTTCTTTTTCTTTTTCCAACCAACTTATCAATTACTTTTTAAGAAGTTTTTCTTTTTAATTTTTCATCTTTACAATCATATTCCATCCCTTCATCGTGTTTACCCTTATTTTTGTATATATATGTGTTTTCCTTTCTTTAAATAAAATTTTGGGAGGTAGTTTCTTCTAAGAGACTAAAACACACCCCAAATCAAGTTGATGGCTCTGTTCTATTCAACAGTCTTATACATATATATATATATTTTTAATTTTTTAATATTCTAAAAAATTTCTTTTTACCCCCCTTTCCTCTCCTCCCAATTAGGGATCTCTTCTGATTTGATTAGCATACATTTTTCTGGGGTCTTTGCCACCCTTTCAGTATTTTATTCTCTTGTTCATATATTCTTATCTGGATAAAATGACAAGGCGGAAAAACCACACACAAAAAAACGAACAAGAGGCAGTACTGACGGCTAGGAAACTAATCAATAAGGACGTTGGTAATATGTTAGATCCAGAGTTCAGAATGATGATTCTCAAGGTACTAGTTGGGCTTGAAAAAGGCATGGAAGATATTAGAGAAACCCTGTCTGAAAATAAAAGCCCTTTCTGGAGAAATAAAAGAACTAAAATCTAACCAAGCTGAAATCAAAAAAGCTATTAATAAGGTACAATCAAGAATGGAGGCTCTTGGGGTGCCTGGGTGGCTCACTGGGTTAAACCTCTGCCTTAGGCTCCGGTCATGATCCCAGGCTCCTGGGATCGAGCCCCGCATCAGGCTCTCTTTTTAGCAGGGAGCCTGCTTCTCCGTCTCTCTCTGCCTGCTTCTCTGCCTACTTGTGATCTCTCTCTCTCTCTCAGGTGAATAAATAAGATCTTTAAAAAAAAAAAAAAAGAATGGAGGTTGTTACTGTTAGGATAAATGAGGCAGATGAAAGAATTAGTGATATAGAAGACCAAATGATGGAGAATAAAGAAGCTGAGCAAAAAAGAGACAAACAACTACTGGACCACGAGGGGAGAATGTGAGAGATAAGTGATACCATAAGATGAAACAATATTAGAATAACTGGGATTCCAGAAGGAGAAAGAGAGATGGGGTAGAACGTATATTGGAGCGAATTATAGTAGAGAATTTCCCTAATATGGCAAAGGGAACAAGCATCAAAATCCAGGAGGCACAGAGAACCCCCCTCAAAATCAGTAAGAATAGGTCCACATCTCTGTCATCTAATAGTAAAACTTACAAGTCTTAGTGACAAAGAGAAAATCCTGAAAGCAGCCCGAGACAAGAAGTCTGTAACATACAATGGTAAAAATATTAGATTGGCAGCAGACTTATCCACAGAGACCTGGCAGGCCAGAAAGAACTGGCATGATATATTCAGAGCACTAAATGAGTAAAACATGCATCCAAGAATACTATATCCAGCTGGGCTATCACTGAAAATAGGAGAGATAAAAAGCTTCCAGGAAAAACAAAAACTAAAAGAATTTGTAAATACCAAACCAGCCCTACAGAAAGTATTGAAAGGGATTGAAAGGGGTCTTTTAAGTGAAGAGAGAGCCTAAAAGTAGTAGACCAGAAAGGAACTGAGACAATACATAGTAACAGTCACCTTACAGGCAATACAATGGCACTAAATTCATATCTCTCAATACTTACCCTGTATGTAAATGGGCTAAATGCCCCAATCAAAAGACACAGGGTATCAGAATGGATTAAAAAACCAAACCCATCAATACGCTGTCTACAAGAAACTCATTTTAGACCCAAAGACACCTACAGATTTAAAGTGAGAGGTGGAAAACAATTTACCATGCTAATGGACATCAAAAGAAAGCTGGAGTGGCAATCCTTATTTCAGATCAATTAGATTTGAAGCCAAAGACTATAATAAGAGATGAGGAAGGACACTATAACATACTCAAAGGGTCTGTCCAACAAAAAGATTTAACAATTCTAAATATCTATGCCCCTAACATGGGAGCAGCCAACTATATAAACCAATTAATAACAAAATCAAAGAAACACATCAACAATAATACAATAATAGTAAGGGACTTTAACACCCCCCTCACTGAAATGGACAGGTCATCCAAGCAAAAGATCAACAAGGAAATAAAGGCCTTAAATGACACACTGGACCAGATGGACATCACAGATCCATTCAGAACATTCCATTTCAAAGCAACAGAATATACATTTTTCTCTAGTGGACATGGAACATTCTCCACAGTAGATCACATCCTGGGTCACAAAATAGGTCTCAACGGGTACCAAAAGACTGGGACCATTCCCTGCATATTTCCAGATCACAATGCTCTGAAGCTAGAACTCAATCACAAGAGGAAAGTTGGAAAGAACTCAAATACATGGAGGCTAAAGAGCATCCTACTAAAGAATGAATGGGTCAACAAGGAAATTAAAGAAGGATTGAAAAAATTCATGGGAACAAATGATAATGAAAACACAACTGTTCAAAAATCTGTGGGGACACAGGAAAGGCAGTCTTGAGAGAAAAGTATATAGCGATACAAGCCTTTTTCAAGAAACAAGAAATGTCTCAAGTACATAACCTAACCCTACACCTAAAGGAGCTGGAGAAAGAACAACAAAGAAAGCCTAAACCCAGCAGGAGAAGAGAAATAATAAAGAGCAGAGCAGGAATCAATGAAACAGAAACCAAAAAAGCAACAGAACAAATCAATGAAACTAGGAGTTGGTTCTTTGAAACAATAAGATGGATAAACCCCTGGCCAGACTTATCCATAAAAAAAGAGAAAGGACCCAAATAAATAAAATCATGAATGAAAGAGGAGAGATCACAACTAACACCAAAGAAATACAAGCAATTACAAGAACATATTATGAGCAACTAAACAACAGCAAATTTGATAATCTGGAAGAAATGGATGCATTCCTAAAGACTAAAACTACCAAAACTGAACCAGGAAGAAATAGAAAACCTGAACAGACCCATAACCAGTAAGGAGATTGAAGCAGTCGTCAATCTCCCAACAGGGACACCTGGGTGGCTCAGTGGGTTAAGCCTCTGCCTTCGGCTCAGGTCATGATCTCAGGGTCCTGGGATTGAGCCCCCTATGGCGGGGGGGTGTGTGTCTCTGCTCAGCAGGGAGCCTGCTTTCCCCTCTCTGCCTGCTTGTGATCTCTCTCTCTCTCTGTCAAATAAATAAATAAAATTAAAACAAAAAATCTCCCAGAAAACAAGAGCCCAGGGCCAGACAGCTTCCCAGGGGAATTCTACCAAACATTTAAAGAAGAATTAATTCCTATTCTCCTGAAACCGTTCCAAAAAATAGAAATGGAAGGAAAACTTCCAAACTCATTTTATGAGGCCAACATTACCTTGATCCCAAAACCAGACAAACACCGCAACAAAAAAGAGAATTACAGGCCAATATCCTTGATGAACACAGATGTGAAAATTCTCACCAAAACGCGAACCAATAGGATCTAATAGTACATTAAAAGGATTATTCACCACAACCCCACAATCCCACAAAGTGGGATTTATTCCAGGGCTGCAAGGTTGGTTCAACATCCGCAAATCAGTCAGTGTGATACAGTACATTAATAAAAGAAAAAACAAGAACCATATGATACTCTCAATAGATGCTGAGAAACCATTTGACAAAATACAGCATCCTTTCTTGATCAAAACTCTTCAGAGTGTAGGGATAGAGTGTACATACCTCAATATCACCAAAGCCATCTGGAAAAACCCACAGTGAATATCATTCTCAATGGAGAAAAACTAAGAGCTTTTCTGCTAAGGTCAGGAACACGGCAGGGATGTCCACTATCACCACTACTATTCAACATAGTACTAGAAGTCCTAGCCTCGGCAATCAGACAACAAAAAAGAAATTAAAGGCACCCAAATCGGCAAAGAAGTCAAACTATCACTCTTTGCAGATGATATGATACTTTATGTGGAAAACCCAAAATACTCCACTCCAAATCTGCTAGAACTTGTACAGGAATTCAGTAACGTGTCAGGATATAAAATCAATGCACAGAAATCAGTTGGATTTCTATACACCAACAACAAGACAGAAGAAAGAGAAATTAAGGAGTCGATCCCATTTACAATTGTACCCAAAACCATAAGATACCTAGGAATAAACCTAACCAAAGAAGCAAACAATCTGTACTCAGAAAACGATAAAGCACTCATAAAAGAAATTGAGGAAGACACAAAGAAATGGAAAAATGTTCCATGCTCATGGATTGGAAGAACAAATATTGTGAAAATGTCTCTGCTTCCTAAAGCAATCTACATATTTAAGGCAATCCCTATCAAAATACCATCTATTTTTTCCAAAGAAATGGAACAAATAATCCTAAAATTTATATAGAACCAGGAAAGACCCTGAATAGCCAGAGGAATGTTGAAAAAGAAATTCAAAGTTGGTGGCATTACAATTCAAGATTTCAAGCTCTATTACAATGCTGCAATCACCATGACAGCATGGTACTCACACAAAAACAAACACATATGGCGATTCACAGACCTGTACCCCTGGGGATAAAAATATATTATATGTTTATTAAAAAAAACAACAACAAAAAAAACCAACAACCAAACAAATAGATCAATGGAACAGAATAGAGAGCCCAGAAATAGACCCTCAACTCTACGGTCAACTAATCTTTGACAAAATAGGAAAGAATGTACAATGGAAAAGACAGTCTCTTCAACAAATGGTGTTGGGAAAATTGGACGGCCACATGCAGAAAAATGAAACTGGACCATTTCCTTACACCACACATGAAAACAGACTCCAAATGGATGAAAGACCTCAATGTGAGACAGAATTCCATCAAAATCCTTGAGAACATAAGCAACAACCTCTTTGACCTCAGCCGTAGCAACTTTTTCCCAGAAACATCGCCAAAGGCAAGGGAAGCAAGGGCAAAAATGAACTATTAGGACTTCATCGAGATTAAAAACTTTTGCACAGGGGAGCCTGGGTGGCTCAGTGGGTTGGGCCTCTGCCTTCGGCTCAGGTCATGATCTCAGGTTTCCTGGGATAGAGCCCCACATTGGGCTCTCTGCTAAGCAGGGAGCCTGCTTCCCCCTCTCTCTCTGCCTGCCTCTCTGCCTACTTGTGATCTCTGTCAAATAAATAAAAAATCTTAAAAAAAAAAAAAAAAAAAGCTTTTGCACAGTAAAGGAAACAGTCAACAAAACCAAAAGACACATGGCAGAAAGGGAGAAGATCTTTGCAAACGACATATCAGATAAAGGGCTAGTATCCAAACTCTATAAAGAGCTTATCAAATTCAACACCCAGCAAACCAATAATCCAATCAAGAAATGGGCAGTGGGGGCGCCTGGGTGGCTCAGTGGTTTAAAGCCTCTCCCTTTGGCTCAGGTCATGATCTCAGGGTCCCGGGATAGAGCTCTGCATCTGGTTCTCTGCTCGGCGGGGAGCCTGCTTCCCTTCCTCTCTCTCTGCCTACCTCCTCGCCTACTTGTGATCTCTGTCAAATAAATAGATAAAATCTTAAAAAAAAAAAAAAAAAAAGAGAAATGTGCAGAGGACATGAGCAGACATTTCTGCAAAGACAATATCCAGATGGCCAACAGACACATGAAAAAGTGCTCCACATCACTCAGCATCAGGGAAATACAAATCAAAACCACAATGAGATACCACCTCACACCAGTCAGAACGGCTAAAATGAACAAGTCAGGGAACGACAGATGCCGGAAAGGATGCGGAGAAAAGGGAACCCTCCTATACTGTGGTGGGAATGCAAGCTGGTGCAGCCACTGTGGAAAACAGCATGGAGGTTCCTCAAAAAGTTCAAAGTAGAGCTGCCCTACAACCCAGCAATCACACTACTGGGTATTTACCCTAAAGATACAAAAGTAATGATCCGAAAGGGCACATGCACCCCAATTTTATAGCAGCAATGTCCACAATAGCCAAACTATGGAAAGAACCTAGGTGTCCATCAACAGATAACTCGATAAAGAAGATGTGGTGTATATATACAATGGAATACTATGCAGCCATCAAAAGAAATGAAATCTTGCCATTTGCAACGACGTGGATAGAACTAGAGGGTATTATGCTGAGCAAAATAAATTAATCAGAGAAAGACAATTATAACATGATCTCCCTGATATGAGGAATTTGAGAAGCAAAGTGGGGGGTTTGGGGGGCAGGGAAGAAAAAAAAAATGAAACAAGATGGGATTGGGAGGGAGACAAACCATAAGAGACTCTTAATCTCACTAAAGAAATTGAGGGTTGCCGGAGCGGGGGGAGCGGTATGGAGAGGGTGGTTGGGTTACGGGCACTGGGGAGGGTATGTACTATGTATGGTGAGTGTTGTGAAGTGTGTAAGCCTGACAATTCATAGACCTGTACCCCTGGGGCAAGTAATACATAATATATTAATTTAATTTAAAAAAATAAACCAAAACCAAAACAAGACCCAATTCACATTCTGATTCTGGTCACCCATTCTAACATAGAGTGAGTTTTTCCGAAGAACTAAGCAATTTCTGGACACCAGCAGGTTCTACAATTCAATTCAACTTAGACACTTTCTACCTACATCAGACCCCACAGGTTATGGGCTCAGTCCTCAAAGACTGCCCCCACCCCCGACCACTTCAGATGCCAGGAGCAAGCCCAAGTTATCATCGGTGCTCCTCTTTTTAAGTTTTTTTTTTAAGATTATTTATTTATTTGATATATATATAGAGAGAGAGAGAGAGACAGCAAGAGATGGAACACAAGCAGGGGCAGTGGGAGAGGGAGAAGCAGGCTTCCTGCTGAGCAGGGAGCCCAAAGTGGGGCTTGAACCCAGGACCCTGGGATCATGACCTGAGCTGAAGGCAGACACTTAACAACTGAGCAACCGAGGCGCCCCATCACCAGTGCTTCTGATCAGAGATTCACCAACCCCACTTTGGGTCCAATTAATTTGCTAGAGCAGCTCACAGAACTCAGAGAAAATTTTGCTTATCAAGTTTATTGCCCTCTAATCCTGTTTGCCTCCCTCGCAACAAGACCCCATCCTTACAGGGCTTTCCAAAAGCTCCATTAGCATAACAAAAGACACCTTTATAGCTCACAGCACTGAGAAGATTCTGAGGGTTTTAGGAGCTTTGTGCCAGAAATAGGGATGAAGAATAAATATTTCTTTTTCAAAATCACAGTATTAGACTAACTATACGCTGCCAAGAAACTCACTGCGGCTTTATGGACACAAGGAAAGTGAAGGGAGAGAAAAAGATATTCCATGCAAATGGAAGCTTTAAAAAAGCTGGGGTAGCCACACTTCCATCAGACGAAAGACTTCAAAACAAGGACTGTAATAAGAGACAAAGAAGATAATTATATAATGATAAAAGGAGAGCACATAACATTTGTAAATACATAAGCACCCAACACAGAAGCACCTTATAAAGCAAAAATAATCAGACTCAAAGGGAGAGATAGACTGCAGTACAATAGTAGGAGACCTCAATACTCCAGTTTTATCGATGGATGCGTCACCCAGACAGAAAATTGATAAGGAAACATTGGACATGTTAGACCAGATGAACTTAACAGACATCTACAGAACATTCAAAAGCAAAACATGTTCTTCTTAAGCACACATGGAACACTCTCCAGGATAAATCACATGATAGGCAACAAAATAAGTCTTCATAAATCTAAGAAGACTGAATTGTAAGGGCCTATTCAGCCAGAGCGGCCCCAACCCATTTTGCCATTTTTTTGTTTATGCAGTAAAACTTAAATTGACCCTGCCCCCCCCCCCAGGGGAACTTACTTAAAAGCAAGTCCAGGAAACCAGTCCCAGGTGACGGGCCCAAATACAAGGGTGGGTCAGGTAAGGTGGAGACATTCAATCAGTGGGGGCGCATACTGTCTCCTAGCTACCAAGGTGGTGGGCTGGGTAGCATAGCTACTATGGGGTGAATTGTAATTCAATTAGCCACCTGTGTGTGGCCAGGCGCAACCACTTGGCCTTTGCTCTATAATAGTCTGGAAAGCAGGGAGGGGCGTGCGCCCCGGCGGGCTGGTTTGATTCTTGATGCTTGGCGCTAAATAAAGCTTTGCTTGACCTTCGCTTTGTATCAGTCTCGCTCCTTTAATCATGGACCCATTATTGGGGGACCCAACAGAATTAATATACAAACTTGTCAACTCTAAGGTAGCGAACTAGAAATGAACTACAAGAAGAAAAATGGAAAATTCACTTATATGTAGAGATTAAACATGCTACAGAACAACTAGTGAGTCAAAGAAGAATCAAAAGAGGGAAAAAATTATCGAGAAAAAATAAAGATAGAAATACTGACGAGGGAACAGAAGGCTGGCAGAGGACAGAGCAGAAGCTGACATCATGCAACCTTCCCCCACCCCCACTCCTGAGTGGGACATATGTGACATTCTTTAGGAATCTCCCAACTACCTTAAGGTTAATACCTTGCTAAGAAAGGAAAAACGACCTTGACAATGGCAAGGCCTCTGGTATCTGGTATCCTGTAGGTCTTTAGCATATGAAAGTTCTATGGAAACCTCCCTTTTTCCTTACCTCCCCCAACACCATCGTACATAACCTGGCACCCCTCACAACCCCCGGGCAGCAGCTCTTTCTGCCCACAGGTCCTGTCCCCGTGCTTTAATAAACCACCATTTTGTACCAAAGACATCTGAAGAATTCTTCCCTGGTCGTGGGCTCTGGACTCCACCCCACTGAACCTCACCTATATTCTAAAACTTCATCAGCACAACATACCAAAACTTATGGAATGAAGCAAAAAGAGTCCTAATAGGTAAGTACAGAGTGCTAAGTGTTTATGTGAAGAAATTTGAAAGATTTCAAATAAACAACCTAACGTTACACCTCAAGGACCCATAAAAAGAACAAAGCCCAATGTTAGAAGGAAGGAAATAACAAAGAGCAGAGCAGAAATAAATGAGAGTAGGAAGACAATGGAAAGATCAATGAAAATAAGAACTGGTTTACTGAAAAGAGGAACAAAATAGGCAAACCAGTGGCTACACTTACCAAGAAAACAGAGAGAGAGAGTGGCTTCATTTACCAATGAAATGAAAAAGGAGACACTACAATTGATATCACAAAAATACAAAGGAAAAAAAAAAAAACGAAGGATCGTAAGAGGGTATTAGGAACAATTATATGCCAACAACTGGACAATCTAGAAGAAATGGAAAAATTCCTAGAAATATAAAATCTACAAAAAATGAACTGAAGAAACAAAAAATCTTATCACACCAGTTACTAGTAAGGAGATTGAATCAGTAATCAACAAAGTCCCAACAAACAGAAGTCCAAGACCACAGGGCTTCACTAATTAATTCTACCAAAGTCTTCGCAGAAGAATACCAATCCTCAAACTCCCTAAAACAGAAGAGGAGGGAACACTTCTAAACCCATTTTACAAAGCCCTATTACCTAGATACCAAAATCAGACAAGGACCGCCACAAGAAAGAAAATTACAAGCCAAAATCCATGATGAATACAGATGTAAAAAGCCTCAACAAAATATGAGCAAACAAAACATTAGAAAGTCATACACCAAGATCAAGTGGAATGTACCCAGGATGCAAAGATGGCTCAACAGCGGCAAATCAACCTGTATGACACACCGCCGTAACGAAATGAAGGATAAAAATCATACCATCTCAACAGATGCAGAAAGAGCATTGGACAGTATCCAACATCCATTCATGATAAAAACTCTCAACACTAAGAGGATAGAGAGGGACTGTACCTCAACGTAATCAAGGCCATTTAGGACAAAGTCACAGCTAACATCATACTCAGTGGTGAACGACTGAGTGAGAGCTTTTCTTCTAACACCAAGAACAAGAGAAGGATGTCCACTCCACCATTTTTATTCAACACAGCACTCGAAGTCTTGGCTAGGGCAATTAGACAACGAAAAGAGATAAAAGCCATCCCATCAAAAAGAAAAACTATCTGCCGACGACATTATATAGAGAAATCCCTTAAGACTGCACCAAAAAGCTGCGAATACATAGGTTCAGGAAAATTGCAGGATACAAAATCAATATAAGAAAATGAGTTGCATCTCTATATGCTAATAACAAATTATCAGAAGGAGAGATTAAGAAAATAACTCCAAGAAGAAAAAAAAAAAAAAAAAAAGAAAACAACTCCATTTACATTTACATCAAAGAGAACAAAATACCTAGGGATTAATTTAACCAAGGAGGTATACAGACCAGTCCACAGAATACTGTAAGGCACTGATGAAAGAAATTGAAGAAAATACAGATAAAGAGGAAGCTACTCAAGCTCATTGACAGGAAGAACTAATAAAATGTCCATATTACCCAAAGCCATTTACAGATCCAATACAATCCCTACCAAAATTCCAATGGCATTTTCACAGAAATAGAATAAACAATCCTAAAATTTGTATGGAATGAGAAAAGACCCCAAATGGCCAAAGCAATCTTGAGAACAAAGCTGGAGGCATTGCGGTCCCTGACTTCAAAATACATTACAAAGTTACAGTAATCAAAACTGTATAACATTGGCATAAAAACAGACACACAGATCAATGGAACAGGACAGCCCAGAAATAAACCTATGCATTTACAGTCAATTAATTTATGACAAAGCACCCAAAGAAATACAATGGGGAAAAGACAGTGGCTCAGATGTGGGAAACAGGCAGAAGAAAAATTATTAATTTCCTTACCCACTGACAAGCCCTTGAAACTGGCAGAGTGACATTCCTCTAGGGACTCCACTGCCTTCCCCTTAACACTTTGCTTAGGGCAAAGGGCAATCCTGGCCTGACTGACCCCTACCCCCAACCAGGATCCTGTAAGTTCTACTCTAACAATTCATTTGGAAACTTTCTCTCTAAACCCTCCAAGATAGTGTTGACAATGATTCCCAAGCACAGGGCCCACTGATACACATCTAAAGGGTCTCACGAAAAGGTTTTATTCACGGTAATGAATAACCTTTTGCCCAACAACAGCTAGCCCCTCAAGATCCTGGAAACCTTGCTTCCAAAATTCCTTAGACACTTATGCCATCCCTGATCCCCGTCCAACTTGCAAGCGTATAATGGACCACTCCTCACAGCCCCGGGGCAGCAGCTCTTTTTGCCCATGGGTCCTGTCCCAGGGCTTTAATAAACCACCATTTTGCACCAAAGATGTCTCAAGAATTCTTTCTTGGTCATTGGCTCCGGACCTCACCCCACCGAACCTCACTTATATTCTAAGACTTCATCAGCTCCATGAAATGGTGCTGGGAAACCTGGACAGCCACATAAAAAGATGAAACTGGGCCACTCTTATATCAGACACAAAAATCAACTTAAAATAAAGTCTTGAACATAAGACTTCAAACCATCAAACTCCCAGAACATGTAGGCAGTAAGCTCCTTGACATAGGTCTTTGCATGATTTTTCAGATTTGACACCAAATCCAAAAGCAACGAAAATAAACAAGTGGACTATCAGATTTTAAAACTTCTGCACAGCAAAGGAAACCATCAATAAAATGAAAAGGCAACCTACGGAATGGGAGAAAATATCCCCCAATCATTTATCTGATAAGCCGTTAATATCCAAAATATATAAAGAACTCATGCAACTCAATGGGAAAAAACCCAAGTAATCTTTAAAAAAAATAAGCAGAGGATCTGAATAGCCATTTTTTCCAAAGACATGTTAAGTGGCCAACAGATACGTGAAATAGTGCTCAACATCTGTAATCATCAGTAACATGCAAATCAAAACCACAATGAGTTATCACCTCACACCTGTTAGAATGCCAGTATCAAAAAGATGAGATTAAAAAAAACAACAACAAAAAGATAAGAGATAACAAGTGTTGGTGAGGATGTAGAGAAAAGGGAACCTTGGTCCACCGCTGGAGACTATGTAAATTGGGGCGGCCACTATGGAACAGTTTGGAGGTTCCTCAACATTAAGAATATAACTAGCATGCAGATCTAGCAATTTAACTTCTGGGTATTTATGTGAAGAAAAAGAATACCTTGAAAAGTCATATGCACCCCCATGTTCACTGCAACATTATTTATAACAGGAAGACACAGAAACAACCTCAGTGTTCATTGATAGATGAATGGATAAAGAAAATGTGGTCTATATATATATATATATATATATATATATAGGAAAACTGAAATAGTGGAATATTACTCAGCCATAACAAGAAGGAAATCCTGCCATTTGCAACAACCCGGGTAAACACTGAGGGCATTATTCTCAGTGAAACAAGTCAGACAGGAAAGAAAAAACAAATATGATATAATCTCACTTATATATCGAATCTAAAAAAAAAAAGGGAAAAAATTGAATTCACGAATACAAATAGATTGACTGGGGATGCCAGAGGCAGGTGAAGGGGCAGTGTAAAATGGATGAAAGTGATGAGAAGAACAAGTTTAAAGATATGTAAATACTGGGAAAGTAATGTACAGCTTGATGACTATAGTTAGCAAGCAATACTGTGTTATGTACTTGAAAGTTGCTGAGAGTAAATCTTAGAAGTTCTCATCACAACAACAAAAAATCTGTGCCTATGAAGTGAGAGATGTCAACTAAACTTTTCATGGTGATTATTCTGCAATATGTACAGATACCTGAACCAAGTATATCAAGTCAAACCAAATATATATATATATATTACATATATTTGATATCAAATATATACATAGCCATATATCATATACCTACCATTAATACAATATTTTATGTCAATTTTATCTCAAGTACAACAAAAAAGATCATCTTCAGAAATCTAAAGATGATGCTGAAAAAAATGGATACTTGTCAAGTCTTCTTCAAAGATAAAGGGGTGGGGCGCCTGGGTGGCTCAGAGGGTTAGGCCTCAGCCTTGGGCTCTGGTCATGATCTCAGGGTCCTGGGATCCAGCCCCACATTGGGCTCTCTGCTTCATGGGGATCCTGCTTCCCCCCCCACTTTCCCAACCCCTCTCTGCTCCACAGGGAGCCTTCTTTCCCCGCCCACCCCCACCCCCGCCCCCGCCTCTCTGCCTACTTGTGATTTCTGTCAAATAAATAAATAAAATCTTTAAAAAAAAAGATAAAGGGGTAGTTTCAGGAAGAAGGGACCAGGAGCACCTTATTTTGTAAGGTGCCTGACTTAAGGTAAGGGTGACTCTGGAAATGGTAAAATTAAGTTTAAAACACTGACTTTATCAGTGTTCACCAGGTTCAATCAGTGTAAGTGAGAAGGTATCTGAATCCAGAAATCTCTTTCACACACAGACAACAAATCAGGCTTTGTAAGTCAGGGTAAATAAAAACCTCCTTTTGAAAATTGCTTTTTCCTTTGTCCCTAAAGGGAAACAGACCTTCTCCCTACTGTTTTCTCGGAGTATTTCCTTGAGTAAACTTGTACAGCTCACCCTCGAACAATGAAGAATTTAGGGGTGCCAAAATCCACGTATAATTTTGGTTCCGCCAAACTTAACTACTAATAGCCTGTGATGAACTGAAAGCCTCACTGAAAACAGTTAACATATATTTTGTATGTGATATGTCTTATGTACTATATTATTACAATAAAATAAGCTAAAGAGAATGTTAAGAAAATCATAAGGAAAATACATTTACAGAACTGTATCTACTAAAAAAAAAAAAAAAAAAAACCACAAAAAAAAAACACGCACAAAAACCCCCCAAAACTCCATGTAAGTAATCCTGTGCAGCTCACATTCCACTTGTTCAAGAACCAGCTATAACTGTAATTCCTTTGTCTCCTTAATATAAATGACATCTTTTTAAAAGCTAAGTAACTCTCCTGCCAGTTTACAACCCAAGAAAGTCTTTCTTATGGGCTTTGGGGTCATCTGTTTAAAATGTAAACATCAAAAAGGTGGAGCCCAGATCTCTGAATTTAGCCTCGCCACCTGGTTCTATGTTGTAACCACCTGCTTGTCATAAAGATGCTGAGAGTCTTATTTTTCCTTTGGATAAAAGCAATTAGCTGACACAAATTGCCACGTCAATTACCAGTGAATTTAGGATGAATTATGTGTAAATGGTGCTGTCAAGCCTTTTCTTAAAGACAAGTTACTGTCTTTCTGGAAAACATGCAGGTGGTATGAAATAGATTTTATCTGCCTAGATACATAAAGGGGTGAGAATTCTCTTTTCAATCCCATTAGCTGATTGCCTGGGATGAGCACAGCAATCTAGTTTAATGCTTACTCAACAATAAAACTTTAGTTCTTTTCTGTATTTGTAGAGAGGAATTTCTTGGCTGACAGGAGATTTCATTTTTAATTATTTCTGTAACAACGTCCATGACCGGAAATTTCCCTCCAGAACATCCAGCAAATCCTCAGAATCCCGAATGCACCAATCGGTACTTTTGGACGGCAACCTAACCATGCACTTTTTCGCCGGGAGGGTAGCCTTTCCCACGCAGACAACTGTTTCAAACTGATATGTACATCGGTGTCTGTTATCTCCAGAATCTCTCTGCGACTTTGTATATGAACCGCAGTGACTTCAAGGTACCTCCTCCCTGAGGCTTGGCCGAGAGGAGGCAGAACTACTCCTCCAGCTTTCCTTCTCCCAGGGCAACTGCAGACACAATTTCTTCTACCGCTCCAGGCCCCGCAACACCCACGCCACCGCAGGGAGAATCCCCTTGGTAACACAAAGGCCGGAGCAAGTTTTAACGTGCGGAGCAGTGGACATGCTTTTGAGAAACCCAGCCAATCCTCCGCTGTGACGCCGCACTCAGGCAGGAAAATGTGGGCAACTTTTCATCACGGGATTTTGAACTAAGTGGAGGCAGGAGGCAGCTCAGGACCTTACACGCACCCCATCAAGTGGACGATCAGTCCTCTGCACCTGGCTTCTCCACTTGGCCGTGCTCAGAGCCTCCCGCCCTCCCCTGGCTCGGCTTCTTTGGCCGCGAGCACGAGAAGGTCACGAGCGCCCGCTGTCTTCAACCTTCACTCCAGGGATAACACCCAGCCCCGGTCCGCCGTCCCCCGCCACCTGCCGGGCATCCCGTGGCCTCACCTGCGGAGCTCGAGGGGCGCAGCCGAAACCCGCGGCCACCTTGCCGCTGCCCCCGCGTCAGCTTGTAAATGCAGTAACAGGCCCCGGCCCCGAGGACCAGGCCCGCCGCCACCCAGCCCACGTCCCGGGCGCCGCCCATGCTGCCGGAGGGGCTGGGGCGCAGCGCTGGGCCTGGCGTAGGAGACCCCGGAGCCAGCGGATCCCACCGCCAAGCTAGCGCGAGCCCGCGGAAGAGAAAGGTAATAGCGTCTGAGCTCCGCCTCCCGGAAACGACCCCGCCAGACTAGCAAGACCGCCCCCTGCGGCCCCGGAGCGTCCCGGCGGCTTGGCAGAGGCGGGGCGGGGGGCAGGACTAGTCCAGAGCCTCAGGGACTACGCGACCCGAAGGGACCCCCGCCCCGGAGGCCGCCGCCGCCGCCCGAAGGCGGAGTTCGCTAGCTGCCGCCGGGGCCGAGGCCCGCCTTCCTCCCGCCGCCCTCCCGGCTACTCCCCTACCCCCCGCCCCGCCTAGGGGGCGCGGACCTTATGCCGCAGTGCCCGCCCCTCCCTGCCCCGCGGTTGCCGGGGCAACGCCGGGACGCGCTAGTCCCCGGCCGGGCGCGGCGCCTGCTTCCCGGAACGCGGAGGGCCGGCGGGGAGTTTCAGTGGGGCCTCTGGTCATGGCCTCGCTACGCACTGCCAACCCCCGACTGAGGAACTACTTCAAGGAGAACTACATTCCTCAGGTCTGCGAGGTACTGGAGCCACGTGGCGGCGGAGTTAAAAGGGAGAGGACCCCGGCGATTTCCCAGAGGAGGGGCTGGGGTCTGGCCAGAGAGCGAGTGGAGGGTATGAGGAGCGGAATGGGAGAGGATGAAGTCAGCCTTGAATAGACTGGCCATCTGGGCTGAAGATATAGATCAGAGAGGAGAAGACAGAGGGGGCGATGGTGGCGGAAAGGAGGGAAAGGGTGACATGTTCCCCGGAGAAAGAGCCCAGGGCCCCGGGGACAGAAACCGCAAACTCCAGACTTTAAGGTCTGGTCAAGAGGGGCCTGAGGACCGAGGAGGACCGCGGAAAAAGTGTTCTAGAGACAGAGGAGCAAAATTAGAAGAGTGTGGCTTTATGAAGAGAGTGGGCAGTAGTGTCACCTAAGAGGAGTTATGGTGGATTTGGCACACGGTGAGCCTGTGTGATGAAGGCAGAAGATAGATTTCAGGTAAGCTGAGCGAGTGGACGCTGAGACCTCTACGGAAGGCAGCCAGCCCTTTGCGAAGGGAAGGAGCCCACAGCCGGGATTGCCCTAACCCGAGGAGACTGTACCCTACCCGGTCATTAGGAGGAAGGAGGACAGGAGAGGGGTGCTAGGTAGGTTTTGTTGTTTTGGGGGTAGGAAGCCAAGTAACTTCCATTTTCTCTACAAATATTTGGTGAGATATTTGCTAAGAATGTGTACATTTGGAGGCAGCAGAAGGGGTTTGGAGCAGAGATAAGGTATGTGGAGATTAAGGGGGAGAGAAGTCTAAGGAAGGAAAGAAGAGGAGAGCCAGCCAATGTTGAGAGCCGTGCTCTGGATGGTAAGTCTCTTGTGCAGTTGGGAGGGCAATTTGATAGAGCCTTTCTGAATGGCAATTTAGAAGTATTTGTTAAAATGTTAAGTACATACACCCTTTGACCAAACATTTCACTTCTAGAGATCCACTTCAGACATAGACTTTCACTGTATCTGGAAAGCTGTACAAGGATATTCATTATTGTGAAAATAGCAAATAACATATATGAATAAGGGAATGGGATAGTATATAAAGTATATATGTATTTTTTGAGAAGAAGAGCTTTCCAAGACATACTTTATTTTTTTAAGATTTTATTTAGTTATTTGACAGGCAGAGATCACATG
The DNA here is from genome assembly GCF_002288905.1 of Enhydra lutris kenyoni. Taxonomy (NCBI): domain Eukaryota; kingdom Metazoa; phylum Chordata; class Mammalia; order Carnivora; family Mustelidae; genus Enhydra; species Enhydra lutris. Next base: position 6,132,289 of record NW_019154124.1, read on the forward strand.
TAGGCAGAGAGGCAGGGAGAGAGAGAGAGGAGGAAGCAGGCTCCCTGCTGAGCAGAGAGCCCGACGTGGGGCTCGATCCCGGGACCCTGGGATCATGACCTGAGCCAAAGGCAGAGGCTTTAACCCACTGAGCCACCCAGGCGCCCCCATATTTTAAGAGAGGAAAAATAATGCAAGTTGCCCCAGAAGTGTCTACTACAATGTAACGACTCTGATTTCGTATACGTATGTATATGTGTGTATATGTATATGTAGGTACATATATCTAGCTACATTTAAGACAATAATGCATGCATAGAACATACGCAAAACTTTTAAAGCAAATGTTTGGGGGGCGGCTTTATTTTTTTTTAATTTTTGCCATATACCTCTGTATTGTTTTAATTTTTTGCTGCTGAGTTTCATTCATGTTTTACTTCCATACAATTATGTTTTGAAAATATGTAGAGAGCATGGTACTCATCTTCCCCACTGAGTGATTTTCTTAAGTAACAGTCAGTAAACCAGATGTAGGTATAAAAATAAGAGTTGACTTCATCCAGGATAGGCGTTTGCCAGACATATAGTTTGGAGGGGTGGTGGTGGCAAAGGAGCTAAGCTTTTTAGAGTGTCTGAGGGATGGGCGGAGGGACTAGGTGGGAAGGGAGAACAGTTCCTTACACTGATATATGGGCAGAAAGTGGAGGTTCCTAAGGATTAAAGAGGGGTAGAGGGAGTAATGGAGGGAGGGAGCTGGAAGAGTAGGAGGGTAGGGGTCAGAAAGTGGAATGTTTATATTTAAGATTTTAGGATCGAGCTCTTCTGAGTGATGACTCCGTCTAGATTGGCTGTGGAGTAGTAGCAGAAGTGGACTTGAGTTGAGGGTCAGGGAACATCAGGGAAGTGATAGCCTCTCCTCATCTTGCTCTCCACTTGCCATAACACTAGGAAGCTGGTAGAGGATCCTTGGTCCCTCCTTTGGGTACAAACCCCCCTTGCTCTCCAGCCTACCACATTGCTCCCAGAGGAGAGAGGCCTTCAGTAGAGCCCTTTGCCTAAGGCGATATTGTCACGAGGAGTCCTTCTCTCACTTCTGGTACCACATTAGCAGTAGGAGCAAGGGAGTGAGTTTTCTGGGGCCCACACTCCCACCTTAACCTGGTTACCTGCTTCCCCTAGGAGACTATCAGGATGAATCGCCCTGTGCCTCTTAAGCCTGCATAGTTCTTCATCTGATCCAATTTGACAGGACTAACGATCTTCTAAAACCCATCTTCTGCAAACTTAGGAAAACGTAATTTTTTTTTCATAGATTTCCTGTATACTCAACCTCTTCTGAATTTCACCTACCTATCTTAAATAAAACCCGAGTATCATTTCCCTGCAAATGCTTGCACAGAGGCTGATTGAAAAACTGAAACAAAACACCCTGCTTGACTTACTGACTTAAATACCGATTCTATTGATTGATACTTGTCATCAGTTTTACAGCATTTTTGACCATTTTCAAATAATGTTTCTACCCAATTCTCTCTTCTTCTTCTGGGACTCCAATCATCAATATGTTAGGCTTTTTTGTTTTTTTTCCCCCCCGTTCTGTTTTTTTCCTTCTTTTTCCCTTTGTGCTCAAGCTTGGATATTTTTCACTGATTGTCTTCAAGTTTTTTGATTCTGTTTTATGCTGTGTCCTGTCTACTATTAAATATATCAAATGGATTCTTAATTTCCAACAGTATGTTTTTCTATTTCAGGATTATCAGTTGATTCTTTTTTATAAATTTTGATGAAAATTTTGCATGTTTTCATCCATTTTATCTATCATTTCCTGTTTTCTTTAAAGTGTTGTTATTTTAAAAATCATTGTTAACATGAATAACTTTGAAGACTCTCTGATTGGGGTAATTGTTGAAACTGAGTGATGGGTTCATAGGCATTCATGATACTCGTTTACTTTCTGTATGTTTGAAGTTTTCCATAATAAAATGTCAAAGGATAGCAATGGCTGGGTGTTTTTTCTCATAATGTACATAGCTAGGGATGGATGCTAGACAGGTTTGATTGGGCTGTGTAGTTCTTTTCTATTTGCTCGTTGTATCAGTTATCCATTGCCTTGTAATACAGCTGCAAAATTTAGTGGCTTAAAGCAGCAAGAATCATTTCGTTTACTCAAAAATCTGAATTCCGAAAGGTTTTTCAGGGAGAGCTTGTCTCTGCTCCATGTGGTACCATCTGGGGTGGATGAACAGGAGTTAAAGACCTACTTCAAGATGGTTTGCTCACATACCTGGCAAGTTGGTGCTGGGCGTTGGTTGGGGGCGGAGGGTCAGCTATGTCTGTGAGCCAGGAGGCTTGGTTTCTCCATATGGGCCCCTTCATGAGCAACTTGGACTTCCACACAGTATGGCAGCTCGGTTCTAAGAGCAAGCATCTCCAGAGAACTAGGTAGAAGTTATACCACCATGTGTGACCTCGGCTCAGAAGTCAACATAACATTATTTCACCGAGATTTAAGAGGAGGGAATATAGACCCCACTTCGTGATGGGAGGCATATTAAAGTCACGTTGTGACAATAGCCCGTGGGATGGGAGATATTGTCATGGCCATACAATTAGCCACACGTGGCTTGCTCATACAAGGGGAATCTGGGATCAAGTTGTAGTTACAAGCATTATGTGGACAAATAAGATGGGAATCACAGCAGTGTCACCCAGTAAGTGGGTTTCAACCCTTCTACATATTTATCCCTTCTTTTCCTCTTCCCTTTCTGTGTTCCCCAGGAGTAGATATACATTGGACATTAAAAATTTGCCCACACAATATGCGTTTCCCTCTTCCTTCTAATAGTTCTTATATTCTTCTATAACCTCCTTCCCCACATAGACCATATGCTTCAGGGAAACTGACTATCTCTGTCCCTGGTGGTCCAGCCCTTATTGGCTTACAATAAGGTTCTCTGGCCACAGTGTGACAATGTGGGTGGTGGTAATCATGAGAGAAGGCAAGATGTGATCAGGCCAGTTGATGTCAGGTTGCTGGTTGGAGTGCCAGGACAGAGATATACCATCTCTGGATGTCCATAGGGAAGTGTGCAGCCCTGGGAGCCACTGCCGATTATCCCGTGCCCACAAGGAGAAATAGTTTGGGGTTCCTAGAGGTTTGTACACCCATCTCAAAGACCGTTGGATTGTATGTTCAACTCATGTTAGTCAGGTAACATTTTTTGAACAACAGATCAGGGTCTTAGCACCAGCCAGCCTTTTTATCTTGGGGGACAGCAAGAGTGGTAAGGAGGGGACGTCAGACCACTCCATCAGCGAATGTTTGCTGGGCATCTACCATGTGCTAGTAGAAAATTCCTCAATGGCTTTAGGCACTTGGAGCTGTGAATCTGAAGCTGTCTTTAGCCCAGATGTTTCTCTGGCATTCTCTGTGCATTTATCTATTTGGGTGTCCTGTGAAACACTAAAGAAACATAAATGGGTGAAGTTAATTTTAATAATATATTTTATAAAACCAATCTGTCCAGAATATAATCATTTCAACATGGACTCAATATAAATAGAATCATATTAAGTCTTCAAAATTGGGTGTTTATTTTACAGTTAAACAGCCCATCTCAATTTGGACTAGCCATGTCTGAAGTACTCAATAGCCACATGTAATTAGCTCCTACTATATTAGATGGTGCAGGTCTAGACTACATTAACATATTTAATAAGCTAAGGAAAATTACCCTGGACCCGGAAATGATCATTGTGTCTCTAAGGTTGTACTTTTCAAGGGCACAAGGCTTCTAGAACTTCAGGAAAAGCCTGAGTGGCACAGTGAGGGTGGAGGGGCAGTCTAATGGCCAATCAACATGGTTTCCTCCTTCCCAGTGATCAGCGGGGTCACATGTGGGACAGCTGTTCTCACACACACCAAAGGAAATTGATGTCTATTTTCAAATCTAAAAAATAGATTTTTATTGTGAAAATGAAAAAAGTGATAAAAGCATTCTATCGATTGAAATTCTGTCTACCCAGATTCCTATGTTGAGACCTAATCTCCCATATCATGGTATTGGAAATGAGGCCTTTGGGAGTTGATTAGGTCATGAGGTAAAGCCCTCATGAATGGGATTAGTGCCTTTATAATGGAGGCCTGAGGGACAGCTCTCTCCCGTCCATCATATGAGGGCACTGTGAGAAGTCTGTGAACCAGGAAGCACCTTCCACCAGACACAGCATCTTCCTGTACTTGGATCATGGACTTCCCAGCTTCCAGAAATAAGTTTCTATTGAGAAGTTTCTGTTTTTTATAAGTCACTCAGTCTATAGAGTTCTATTACAGCAGCCTGACTGGACAAACTGTTGATGTGGTTTGTTGTTTCAAACCACAAACCCCTTTAAACCCATAGTGGAGGGGTGCCTGGGTGGCTCTGTCAGTTAAGCATCCGACTCTTGATTTTGTTTTCTTTTTTCTTTTTTTTAAGATTTTATTTATTTGACAGAGAGAGATCACAAGTAGGCATAGAGGCAGGCAGAGAGAGAGGGAGGAGGAAGCAGGCTCCCTGCCTAGCAGAGAGCCTGATGTGGGACTCGATCCCAGGACCCTGAGATCATGACCTGAGCTGAAGGCAGAGGCTTAACCCACTGAGCCACCCAGGCAGCCCCCAACTCTTGATTTTGGCTCGAGTCTTGATCTCGGGGTCATGAGATCAAACCCTGACTTGGGCTCTGTGGTGGGTGTGGAGCCTGCCTAAGATTCGATCTCTCCCTCTGCCCCTCCCCCCACCCACCCTGGTGCTCATGTGTTCTCTCTCTCTCTCTCTCTCAACAAAACAAACAAAACAAAATAAAATAAACCCCATAGCTGAGAAGGACTCTAGGGGAGACTTTTGGTGACACAGATGGAGATTCAACAAGTGGCCTTGGTTCAGTCCTTCTGAAGTTCTCATTCTCTGGGGTTGTCTCTCTTTGGATACTGTTATAGCTACCTCCCTAATCCTATCTAGATGAAGCCCATCGCAATAAAGGACAAATAAAATGTATGCAAAATCAGAGATGGCTGGTGTCTTAGTTTGCCTGGGCTGCCATAATAAAATACCATTGTATTGGGGCGCTTAAGTCACAGAAATTTGTCTTCTCATAGTTCTGGAGCTCAAAGTGTGAAATGAGGGTGCCCACATGGGTGGGTTCTGGTGATGGCACCCATCTTGACTCGCAGACACCTGCCTTCTCACTGTGTCCTCCCATGGCAGAGAGAGAGCAAGCTAGCTAGCTGGTGTCTCTTTTTATAACAGTGCTAATTCTATCATGAGGACCCTATTCTCATGACTTCATCCAGCCCTGAACACCTTCTAGAGGTCCCATCTCCAAATATCATCACACTGAACACATAAATTTTGAGGGAACACAATTAGCCCGTAACAGCTAGTCAGTGGAAGAAAACTCCTATTTAACCGCACTGGCAAAACAAAGTGTGGATGAAATGAATTACTGTTTTCCAGCCATCAAATCAACAAAAATTAGAATTTTATAATTATCAGTGCTTGCAAGGTAAAATGGACACTCCTATTGGCTGTTAATGAGAGTATAAATTGATAATACCTTTTTAGAAAGCAATTTTGAGACATGTATGAAGAGCTTCAAAACATACCTCCTGGGGCCTGGGTGGCTCAGTGGGTTAAGCCTCCGCCTTCAGCTCAGGTCATGATCTCAGGGTCCTGGGATTGAGCCCCCGCATCGCATCGAGCTCTCTGCTCAGCAGGGAGCCTGCTTCCTCCTCTCTCTCTGCCTGCTTCTCTGCTTACTTGTGATCTCTGTCTGTCAGATAAGTAAATAAAATCTTTAAAACAAACAAAAAACCCCCATACCTCCTGATTCTATATTCTTGCAATCTATCCTAACAAAGTAGTCAGAGATGAAGATATGTACATTTCATCATTAATAGTGAAAATATTACATCATATAATTTTTAATAATGGGACAAATTTTGAAACAACTTAGATCGCCAACCATTTAGAAGTTATAAAAATTTATGGTACTATTTTTTGTAGTAGATTACCAACCAACCTCAATACATGATTTTTTTTTTTTTAATTTTTAAAGAAGATTTTATTTATTTATTTATTTATTTGGGAGAGAGAGCATGAATGTGGAGGGAGGGGCAGAGGGAGAGGGAGAAGCAGACTCTCCCCTGAACAGGGAGCCTGACACTGGACGCCATCCCAGGACCCTGAGATCATGACCTAAGCTGAAGGCAGACGCTTAACTGATTGAGCCACCCAGGCGCCCCAGTACATGATGTTTTGAAGAATTTTGACCAGACATGGAAAAATGTTTCATAACCAAGAAAAAAAAAGGGATAACCCCCCGAAAAAGATATACAATAACAATACATAATCCTCATTTTAATTTGTAAAACTATAATTTTAAAATTTAATTTGTAAAAAATATATGCATTGTGAAAGACTGGTTAAGAGTTTTATTAGAGGTTATTTCTGGTGGGCAGGATGATGGTTGATTTTTATTTTCTTCTTTATATTTTCTCTGAATTTTCCAAATTGCATAGACCATATACTATTTTTATAATCAGAAAAAAATGTTCATATATTAAAAGAAAATACTGAAATGCTGGCCTAAATATAGGAAAAAATACCCCCTTTTTTGCTTTTGCATACTGTTACCAAATAAACTAGAAAGCAATAAAGAGCACAGGGAGCAGAAAAGCATTTATTACTGGGAAGCTCTGGTTTCTCATCCCAGGTGCAGCTGGCTGGCCTGTTGCAGGCCTGTGTCTGGTCTCCCTGGGATGAGATCCCTTTGGCTCTGGCCGCATGACTGAGGTCTCCTGGACACCTCATTCCTAGATGGCTCAATGTCTGCCCCAACTAGCACCTTCATAAAACCCTCTCACTTTTGGTTCAGTTTGCAGGCAGGCCTGTGTGTGCCTAATTGCATGCTGGTAGATTCCAAAGGTTTTTTGGTTCTGTGTTAGCAGAATCCCAGGCTTGTCCTGACTCCTAGGAGGAATGTTCTACGGCCGGAGAAGGGGCATTGGGAGAAGAGAGCTCTGTTTCTTCCCTTTCCACCCATCCTGCAACATCAAAGAACAGTTCTGGTCCTATGTGCATATATTTTGGGATTCTCATGAACTTGGAGCGGGGGGGAGGGGGATTAAAGATTTTTTTTTTTTCTGATTTCACAAAATGAATTTGAAATCACTATGATTAATCACCACAGTTGTTTTCTGTCCCAAAATAATATCCCCCTCCATGGTTCATAGCCTCATGTTGCAACAAGCTGGTCTATTTCCATCATGGACCACCAGTATCTAATATGCCTTCCATGTAATCTACATGTCCTGTTTGTACAAGAGATAGAAACATTGAGAAATAGAAGGGTTGTTTTTTTTTTTAAGACCTTGGAGGCTAGTATTTTTTAAACTTTAATTCTCGGTTTGAAATAAATGAACTGATTGATCAAATACTTGTAAATCTGGGCAATGAAAGTTTTACTCTCTATATACCATTTTAAATTCAGGAAAAGTATATTTTAGAAATTCAAAGGTTTTTTAAAAATGTCTGCCTGTGGAGACTCAGAGCCTGCACCTAGATGGAACTGTGGGAAAACTGAGAATTGTCTTTTGGTTCTTCAGTCACTGAGATATTTCTGAGAACTCTGAAATACTCACCCCACCACTGTGCACATCTCCTTGGATATATTCCTTACAAGAAACATTTGTATTTATTTATTTATTTATTTATTTATTTAAGACTTTTTAAAAGATTTTATTTATTTATTTCACAGACAGAGATCACAAGTAGGCAGAGAGGCAGGCAGAGAGAGAGGAGGAAGCAGGCCCCCCACTGAGCAGAGAACCCGATGCAGGACCCCAGGATCTTGAGCTGAGCTGAAGGCAGAGGCTTTAACCTACTGAGCCACCCAGGCACCCCGAGACATTTGTATTTAAAAATATATTAAGATAGGGGCAATAAACGATGAAGCCTTATTGGTAGAATTTGGTAGAATTTCAGACATACTTTGTCAGTAATATTTAGAGATCAGTTTCTCTCTCTGTTTTCTACTAGTCAGGAGCGAGCACACTGCGTACAGACAAGGCCTAACCCATGGGACCAGAGATGGGGGAGATACTATGAGTAAAGTGTCTACCAAATGATTAAACATCTACATGTAGTGGCTGTCTGTGAGAGCGGAAAAGTGTTCTTCAAACCTAAGATCGCATTTCTGTTTAAGACTCAGTTTGCAAAACTAGATATTCCCAGCAGAGGGCGTATTTAAGTTACAAATCATGATCCTTATGCAAAGTTTTCTATTTTTAGAAATACTATAAAACTTTTTAAATTTTTATGATATTTATGTTTTATGTTTCTCTCATGATTGATCCCAATTTGTACATAAATGCAATTTTAAAAATATTGCATTTATTTTATAAATATATAAACGCAATTTTTAATAAATTTATTTTATTTTATTTAATAAATTTATTATAAATTTATTTATATAATGAATTTATTATAAATTTATTATAAATTTAATATATTTTAATATATAATACATTTTAATATTTAATATATTTTAATAAGTAATATATTATATATTTATAATATATATTATAAATATTTTATGAATTTATTTTAAATTTATTTTATAAATACATAAATGGAATTTAAAAAATATTGCATTTATTTCTATATCACATAGACTATTCCTGGGTATTTTCTTTTAGGGACTAACAGCTGCAAATATTTGCTAGAGAGTCAAGAATGAGGAGCTATTGGCTATGGGAGCAAGAGACTGACAGTCAGTGTGGGACAGAAGGAACTGGATACCCTGACTCATTTTATGGGACCTTGGGGCTAACAGGTTGTGGCTTCTCTTGAGAGCAGTTATGTTTGCTGAGTTCCCTTAGCCCAGCCCCCCATTTCACAGATGTAGTTCCAGAGGCAAGTTCGTGGAACACTTAAATAACCAAAAAAGTATATAATAATTTTTTTCTCCAGTAGCAATTCACTTGTCTAGGGATTCCACAGCTGGTGGGTGCCTCCCTGTCGGGCCTGGTGCAATCCAGCAGGTATCAGAATCCTTATCTTGCTCTCACCTCATGGAGACTCTCTCCTCACATGTCCGCTTTGCCTTAAAACCCCTCAAGGGGCATCTTCCTCTCCCTTAGGTCCCTCCTGAATGGCCAAAGTCAGCTGACCCTTTTCAATAATCTTCACTATATTTTCAGTTATGGAGTTTCTAAAGTAAAAACAAAAAACAAAAAACAAAACCAAACAAACCCTCTATTTAAATGTCAAGAAGACACAGAAACTTTTGTATTTTCACATTTTTAACTTATTAACTTTCACAGAAACAAATTAAGAGGTCCCCTCAAATGACACAATGGCATGCCAACTCCATTTCTACCAGAGGTGGGGATGGCAAGTGTTTGTGAGATGTCACTTGGGGCTTGACTGGGGGGGCTTAGGGAGGTACAAGAGACTTTGAACAGAGACTTAAACCTATTCCAGGGCTCCGCCTGGGTGGCTCAGTTGGTTAAGCATCTGCCTTCAGCTCAGCTCAGGTCATGGTCCCAGGGTCCTGGGATGGAGCCCCCCATCGTGCTCCCTGTTCAGTGGGGAGCCTACTTCCCTATCCCCTGCTCATGCTCTCTCTCTCTCTCTCTCTCTCTCGCTGTCATATAAATAAATAAATTCTTTAAAAAAGAAAAAAAGAAACTTAAACCTATTCCTAAGGAAAGAGGTTTCTGTAACTTTGTGATTCTGACATTGCATTTTTAAAAGCAATATTCATCTAAAAAAAAAAAAAACGAACAAGGTGAAAGCTATATGTTGGTTACTCTGCCATCTATTTATTTATTTAAATATTTTATTTATTTGAGAGAGAGAGCACACAAGCTGGGGGAGGGACAGAAGTAAAGGGAGAAGCAGATTCCCCACTGAGCAAGGAGCCCAATCTGGGGCTTGATCTCATGACCCTGGGACCATACCCTGAGCTGAAGCCAGACCCTTAACTAACTGAGCCACCCAGGCACCCTATTCTACCATAAAAGAAGAACATGTTTGTGGGTTTGTATATGCATAAAATATTTCCAGATAGATAATGTGGGAAAAAAATCCCTCAAGTTCTGGAGGAAGATACACATGTGGACAATTTTGTGTGAGTGCATGCTATGTGCAAGGGAGGAGCCTGAGTTTGTAGTTTAAAAACCTGAGTTTGTAGTTTAAAAACCTACTCACTCTGTGAATCACCTGGCCCTTCTTTGCCTCATCTGTGAAACCCAGAAGCAAGAATATACCCTCTAAAAGTCCAGGTCATCCCTAATGGGGTATTAGGGAGCAAAATGAGCCATGAAGTTCTGATGATTGGCCTTTGGCCACGTGATTGATCTTGCTGGGGTTTGATCATGAATGGCCTAGAGGATTCTAGAGGAGGACCCAGTCCCAGGTCTTGGTATAGAATTCCGGCTTCTTCACAGAATGGCTATGTCTGCTTTTCTCTCACCTGAACCCTTTACTCCAGCCAAACGGGTCTACACCCATGAGGCTTTGCTCTTGCCAAGAGAAAGACTCTACCTGTAAACCTTCTGCCCATTCCTTGACCCTTGGAAGTTTCTCCAACTATTGAGGGCTTCACAAGCCTTTTGCAATCACTTTATCTTTGCACTCATGAAACAATTAATTTTTGCTTTGCTACACAGGCCCTTAGTATATTTTACCATACTTACCTGCATATCTGAAAAGACTTGCTCTCAGGGTGCCTGGCTGGCTCAGTCGGTGGATGGAACATGCAACTCTTGATCTCAGGGATGTGAGTTCAAGCCCCATGTTGGGTGTAAAAACGTTTTAAAAATAAAATCTTGAAAAAAATAAGGACTTGTTCTCTTAAGTGTTTTATATCTACCCACAGTTCTCAGAGACATTTTACTGTCTTATTATTTATGTTTAAACTATTCTATCAAGTTCTCTCTCCTAATCATTTCCCCCCAAATACATTTGTCCTAATCTTTTCCATTAGGCTTGGTATGAAATCAATGAAATCAATCCCTCTGTCATCCCACTGGCTTTGAGTGGTACAAGGGAACAGTTTTGAATTTCTTTGAATTTGAATTTCTTTTCTCTTTGCTCAAGTCTTTCCCTCTAATGGAGGTAAGAATTAGCAGTGGAACGGTTAAAAATAGTAATGGCTTGTTATCATTATTATATAATAATATATTATCATTATTATCTATTGAGTACTTATTTTATGCTAGACACTATTCAAAGTACTTTACATATATTAGTTCACCTAATTTTCATGATAGCCTATGACATATGTACCTTTATGATCCCATGTATAGGTAAGGAAACAGGAACAGAGGAGTAACTTGGTCCAAGGTTCCACATTAGAAGATTGCAGATCCAGGATTTAAACCCAGTGGACTCCAGCTACTGCATTATCTTGTTCCTTGAAAGATGGGTAGTAGTAGAAAGGAGTAGAAACAATGTCCTGGGGATGCCTGGGTGGCACAATCTGTTTCAGCTCTTGGTTTTGGCTCAGGTCATGATCTCCGGGTCGTGAGATCGAGCCCCACGTTGGCCTCCATGCTCAGCTCAGAGTCTGCTTAAGACTCTCCCTTTCATTCTGCCCCCAGCCTCTAAAATAAATCAATAAAACCTTAAAAAATAGAAAAAAGAAAAAAAAAAAGAAACAATTGCCCTGAATAAACCTACGTTCGTCATCAGTTCCCAGACACCTTTCAGAGTATTTGAAAAATATTGGGAATGGAGTTAGGCAGAACCAAAAGAAAGTGGAGGATTGCACACTTATTTTGTGAAACTTGGTCTTTTTTGTCCTTCATTGTGTAAGTTTTCACTAAGAAACTAGCCTTGATAAAGCCCTAATTGATGTTTTCTGAGAGTGAGTGTAAGTTTTCACTAAGAAACTAGCCTTGATAAAGCCCTAATTGATGTTTTCTGAGAGTCAAACATTCATCTTGTGGGAATGTTTGCATATTTTGCCTCTGCTTATAAAGACCAAACCAGCGGTTTCATAATTTTTATTTTCATTGGGCAGAAAAAAAAGCTATTGGTTCACTAGTTATGGTTTTCTTATTAGCACAGGGCTATGTAGCATTCACGCGTTAATTCTATAAAGCCTCAGTCTGTTTTATTTTGCCCAGCAAGAAAATAAACAATGAGATTTCTTACCCAGAAGGTGAACATTTGAACTCTGCTAGTTCCTTATGCCTCTACTAGCGTTCCAGAGACTTACCTTTTAACTTGATTTGACTTCTGCAGGGACTGTCATTTTCTAATCTGTGGAACTTAGAAATATAAAGAAACAAGTAATTTCTCATATTCATTAATTAGATCCTAACTTAAAAAAAAATCACCTCAATGCTGCGCTCCATTTAGGCCCTAGTTCTCAGACTTTAGTGTGTTTAAGAATCACCTGGGGAGCTCCTCAAAATGCTGCTCCCGGGGCCCCATCTTCACTTGTTCAACCCCCAGGTGATTCTGAGGTAAATGTTCTCGGGGTGCTATAACAGAATGAATGAAGTGGCTAGCGGTGGGAAGTAGAGAAACTCAGTATTCTGGGGACTCAGGCCCTAAAGTGCCAGAAGGCAGAAGGGCCTGTCGTCAGGACTGTTCAGGGAGCTGTTGGATGTCTGGCCTCTGGGTAATAGACTTCAGCCCTTAGGTCACAGAATACTATTTACATTCATCTTGCAACTGCGATGAGAATCACTGACTTCTTGTGCAATTATATTCTCTGGCTCTGGGGGAGAAAGAAATCAGTCAGGGGTCTTCATCCTTAAAAAGGGTAGAACCCACTGATCAAAAGTCTTCAATTTGGCTACAAATCTCTGTTCACATAAGGGAAAACACTAAGCAGCAACCCTATTGTGTCGTTGACAATGGGTTTTTCTTTCAATAGTAAAGGGAAGCATTTTAGTTTGACTTCAACAAAATACTAACACTGGATAAAAAGAGGGGGCACGTTGACCTAAAAAACTGTCACATTATTTAACTTTGTAATTGTAGGAGAGAAGCCCATCTGCTGTTTAGTAAGAACACACAAATCCAGGAAGAGTGATTTGTTTCATTTTCCCTAGGCTCTGTTATGCGGCCTACTTATTACATGTCCTGAGGATCCGCTGAAATATTTACAGAAAATGATCATTACTATCATGGAAAATGGTCTTGAAAGTCTTCTCTGGTGAGTATTGCTTTGCTTTACAGTAGGGAGATATTTTATTTTGAAGGTAAAGCCCTCATCGTGTGGTAATGAAAGAGGTCTTGCCAACAAATGCTTCCATTTTCAAGATGGCTGAAGAATCCCTCCACAGGCTTGGAAGTCCCAAAGACGTTAATAGGAACAGTTTGCCCACTGGTTCTTAACTGAGAAATACAGCCTTCTCTCATCAATCACGTCCTCACAGGGCAGATATTTCAAGTTGGGGGTGAAGAAAGGGAGGTATGCCCTCTTGGGACGCACAGCAAAATCTTGAGGAGGGGGTAGTTTGAAAAAGCCCCGCAGGTGATTTTGATATGCTTCTCCCCAAAGTGTCTCTTCCTTCCCCTCCACCCATGGAATCACTGATTCAAATTGCTGATTTAATGATAAAACTAACGACTATGAAATGAAATGTCTTCCTCTGTTTGACGATTTTATTAAAGGGATATGTGCATCGATCCATCAATGAGGCCAAAAATTCGGAGATTGTCTGAAACTTACATGGAGCAGCTCTTTGGACTGGATGATCAGCTGGTCAGTATTAGTAATCAAACATTTAAAAATAAGTTTTGTTGGAAGTTCTCAAATGGCATTAGATTTTATAACATGTATGAGGTCAAAGTGTTTTGGAATTGGAGGCATTCAGAAGAGTGAAGGAACATCACACACACACACACACACGCGCGCGCGCGCGCACGTGCACACACCCACCCTCAGAACCACGTTCATAGTAACCTCCCCAAACTTTCAAGAAGCATTTACCAAGCTTTTATTCTTTCACTTCTGAGAAAATCTTTATATTTCTTCCTTTCCTCTTTCTCCTCCTCCTCCTCTCTCGCATCTTTATAATGATAAACACAGCATTATGCAAAACTTTAAAGGAGGATATTTTCTTTCTGTTCTAATCTACTTCCTTCTGTCTTCTACCCTTCTCCGTTTTCTTTGCCATCTGCCCCGGTATTATGCTTCTAAAGATAGGGCCAGATATTAATGAGGTCCAACTTAAAAGCCAGACCTGATTGTTTTTTGTTTTTTGAGATTTTATTTATTTGAGAGACAGCGGGAGAGGGAACACAAGCCCGGGGAGTGGGAGAGGGAGAAGCAGGTTCCCTGCTGTGCAGGGAGCCCGATGCCGGGCTGCCGGGCTTGAACCCAGGACCCTAGGATCATAACCTGAGCTGAAGGCAGACACTTAACGACTGAGTCACCCAGGCGGCCCCCAGACCCGATTGTTAATGAAAGGAATGACCAACTCCAACAACTGGTTTTGACCTTGTAAAGAGGGCAAGGAAGTAATTCAGGACATGGAGTCTTTTAGAACAAACACTATGTATCTGAGAGAAGCTAAAATAGCAAAAGGCATGTGGGGAGAGAGATACCAACGCAAATTACGTGTGGGTAGAACTGCGTGTGATACCTCTAGATCCCGGGCTGATGTCTTGGAAAGTAGAGGGCAGCACTTGGGAGTTGCAGGTGACATCAGGCACTGAAAGGTAGATTCAGAGCCCTGGTCACGGTGGATGCTGAGAGCCAGATCAGTCTGAGGCATCAGTGGGAAGGCCGGGTGAAGGGTAGCACAGGCTTCTAATCAGGTGTCTGCAATAGAGAGAGAGCAATGGAGGCATAGGATATTTCTGCGAAGGCTGGGATGATTCAGAGGACCAGCATGCTGGGAAGAACCCACAGGATGAATCCTAGTTGATCTGCATCATGGTGTGTGGATGCCTTAACGACTTCACTTTATCAGCCATGGACTCTATCTACTATCAAGTGCAGATATCTGCAAACTGTATTCTTGGAGGTCTTTTGTGGGGGTTCACCTCAGGAGCTGAGGGGGAGACCCAGGAAATGGGATTCTAGGTCTCTCATCCTTGCCTTACACTCTAGAATAATTCCACTTTGAGTATAATGTCATATGAGAAAAGCTTAAACATCATTGCGATAAGATACTAAAATTACTAACAATCTGGGGTAGAAGGGTAACGGGGTCTACCTCATTGTCAATATCTTGAAAGTGACTTTATGAAATATAATCAGATTGTGCCCAATGGGTAGCTAGAAACCTATAGAGAATCTTTTCAAGAATTGCAGGGAATTCTGAGAAACCATAGTTTTATTAGAAAAGGAATTCTCAGAGATATTTCATGATGTTGAATGTACAAAGGGAAAACTATGGGAAGCTTATCTGGACTTAGAAGAGAGTATGACAACTCACCAAGGCATAGAAAAAAATGCCGACTTCATATTATAAGGTAGGAAAAATAGAAACTAGATGTGACTTCACAAAAGGTAAATCTCCAGGTGCCTAGGATTGCTGGGTTAGAGGGCTCAGCCACAGTTGAAAATATATTAATTTATTTCCCCTTCACCCTCAGAGAAAAATGAAAAAAAATTTTTTACAAAGAATACTTTAATCCTTAAAGTTTCCAATATTTTCAATTACAATATAGCAAATATCAGCTTTGTTGTTTTTTTTTTTTTTTCCATTTTTCTTTCCCATACAGTTTCTTATACAGCTATAATTGCTGGTAAGAGAGTTTTTAATGTTTTGACAAAACATTGTTTTCTTTATAATTTTTTTACTATATTATGTTAGTCACCATACAGTACATCATTAGTTTTTGATGTAGTGTTCCATGATTCATTGTTTGCGTATAACACCCAGTGATCCATGCAATATGTGCCCTCCTTAATACCCATCACTGGGCTCACCCATCCCCACACCACCATTCCCATTCCTCTAAAACCCTCAGTGATTTCCAGAGTCCATAGTCTCTCATGGTTCCTCTCCCCTCTCTGATTTCCCCCCTTTGTTTTTCCCTTCCTTCTCCTAATGTCCTCCATGCTATTCCTTATGTTCCACAAATAAGTGAAACCATATGATAATTGTCTTTCTCTGTTTGACTTATTTCATTTGGAATAACCTCCCCCAGTTCCGTCCATGTTGATGCAAATATTGGGTATTCATCCTTTCTGATGGCTGAGTAATATTCCATTGTATATATGGAGATCTTTATGCATTCTCTACTAAAAGGGATCTTGGTTCCTTCCATAGTTTGGCTATTGTGGACATTGCTTCTATGAACACTGGGGTGCATAAGGTCCTTCTTTTCACTACACCTGTATCTTTGAGGTAAATACCCAGTAGTGCAATTGCTGGGCCATAGGGTAGCTCTATTTTTAGCTTTTGAGGAGCCTCCACACTGTTTTCCAAAGTGGCTGTACCAGCTTGCATTCCTATCAAGAGTATAAGAGGGTTCCCCTTTCTCCACATCCTCTCCACCATTTGTTGTTTCTTATCTTGTCAATTCTAACTGGTGTAAGGTGGTATCTCAATGTGGTTTTGATTTGAATTTCCCTGATGGCTAATGATGTTGTTTTTTCATGTGTCTGTTAGCTATTTGTATGTCTTCTTTGGAGAAGTGTCTGTTCATGTCTTCTGCCCATTTTTTGATGTGATTATCTGTTTTGTGTGTGTTGAGTCTGAGGAGTTCTTTATAGATCTTGGATATCAGCCCTTTGTAGTGTCATTTGCAAATATCTTCTCCCATTCCATGGTTGTCTCTCTGTTTTGTTGACTATTTCCTTTGCTGTGCAGAAGCTTTTGATCTTGATGAAGTCCCAGAAGTTCATTTTTGCTTTTGTTTCCCTTGCCTTTGGAGACGTGTCTTGAAAGAAGTTGCTGTGGCAATGTTGAAGAGGTTACTGCCTATGTTCTCTTCTAGGATTTTGATGGATTCCTGTCTCACATTGAGGTCTTTCATCCATTTAGAGTTTATCTTTGAGTATGGTGTAAGTGAATGCTCGAGTTTCATTCTTCTGTATTTAGCTTGACAAAACATTTTAAAGATCAAAAACAATTGTAATTGTTCCAATTATTAAGACTATTTTGTATGCTTTCAGCATGAAATCATTTTTATGATCTGTCAGGACAGCCTGCATATGGCTATTTATAACTATGTGTTTGTTTCTGTTTGTGCAAACAGAGAAGGAAACTGTGAGTAAGCCACATAGTTACAGAAAAGTAGGAACTGTTCTCATAATAGCAAATAGAAAGACATTTTGTCTGTGTGTTCCAAGATGAAAGAATCCACCATTGTCAGGAGGAAACTAACTTCACAGACTTGATTCTCATTGCTTAGGAAATGAAATCTCCAGATGGGTACTAATTACAAGAAGAAAAGGCATCTATAACATTTTAAAACTCTTTTTTTTTTTTTTTTAAAGATTTTATTTATTTATTTGTCAGAGAGAGAGAGGGAGAGAGAGCAAGCACAGGCAGACAGAATGGCAGGCAGAGGCAGAGGGAGAAGCAGGCTCCCTGATGAGCAAGGAGCCGGATGTGGGACTCGATCCCAGGACGCTGGGATCATGACCTGAGCCGAAGGCAGCTGCTTAACCAACTGAGCCACCCAGGCGTCCCTTAAAACTCTTTTTATCATGGAAAAATGGAAACACAACACACAAAAAGAACACCATAATGATCCCCCCTCATCCAGCTTAAACAATAACCAATAATTTTGCCAATCTTGTTAATCATTCTCCCTTTGCCTCTCCCCCTTTTTTGCTGAAGTATTAGAAAGAAAATCCCAGGAATTATATTATTTTACCAGTAAATGCATCAATATGTATCTGTAACAAAAAAGAACATGTTTAGAGAGCACAGCCCAGTGCCATCTTCTGTGTAATGAAATTAGCAATAATTCCTGAACACCACATCAGGCTGATTCTATATATATATATATATTTTTTTTTTCCCCCATATTCAGCCCATATTTGAGTTTCCCAAATTGTCTCAAAAATGCCTCTTTTAGGGGTGCCTGGGGGGCTCCATGGGTTAAAGCCTCTGCCTTCCGCTTAGGTCATGATCCCAGGGTCCTGGAATCAAGCCCCGCATCAGGCTCTCTGCTCAGCAGGGAGCCTGCTTCCCCCTCTCTCTCTGCCTGCCTCTCTGCCTACTTGTGATGTCTGTCTGTCAAGTAAATAAATAAGATCTTTTTTAAAAAATGCCTTTTTTACACATGGGTCTGTCAAATTGGAATCCATGGAGGGTCCACATGGCACTTGGGTGTCAGATCGAATGCCTCTTGTAATTAATTGTAATTAATCTTCCCTACTTCCCATGCCACTTCTTTACTGAGGAAAACCATCATTTGTCTTGTAAAATGTCCCACATTCTCATTGTTTCCTCTGGCATTATTTCATTTGCTCTGTTTCTTGTATTTCCTGCAAGTTTTTAGTTAGATCAACAGACTTGATATTCAGTTTCTTTTTTTCCTTTTTTCCTCTTGGTGACAAGAGTAGCTGCATAGGGGGTGTTATGGGCATCGCATGGGGGGACACCCAGTAGTCTGGTCGACCGACTTTTTATGAATCTTCATTCCTATAGACAGTAATGTAATTGCTTATTAGTTTCATCTTACAACACAGACATAACTGTTTTGTAATAACGATACTACAAGACCACTAACAATAAAACCACTGAATGCAGGGGTGCCTGGGTGGCTCAGTTGGTTAAATGTCTGCCTTGGGCTCAGGTCATGATCCTGGGACCCTGGGAGTGAGCCCTGCATTGGGCTCCCTGCTCCGGGGGGAGTCTGCTTCTCCCTCTCCCTCTGTCCCTAACATCCCCCCAACTCTCTCAAAATAAATAAATATTTAAAGTGAAAACCAAAAAACCCACTGAATGCAGTTTAAGAAAAGTACGCAATTCCAAAAAAAAACCAATTCTTTTTGTCCTTAAGATGTATATGTCCTACAAAATATTTTCAGTAAAAATAACACATTTTTTGTTGCCCAAAATAATTCTTTGTGCTGATAGTCATCTTTTTTCCTCTTTGATATAACTATGCTTTTCCAGTTATGTATAATAGTACATGGCAGCAAAATCAAAACAATAAAATCAGTATTCTGAGAAGTATTGCTTCTATACCTACCTTTTCTCTTACCTATTCCATCCCTTTTTCTAAGTATCCGATTTTAGTAGTTTTTAATTTATCTATATAGTTTTTCCATTGTTTCCTCTTGAAAAATATGAGCAAATACACTGTATTCTCCTCCCCTTCAACTTCTTACATTGAAGTAGCAGATGATGTGTAGCCTTCTGCTTCTTGCTTTTCTCACTTAACATGTCCTAGAGATTGTTCCCTGTTATTTTTTATTTTATTATTTTTTGAAGATGTTATTTATTTATTTGACAGAGAAAGAGAGAGAGAACACAAGCAGGGGGAGCAGCAGGCAGAGGCAGAGGGAGAAGCAGGCTCCCCACTGAGCAGGGAGCCCAATGTGGGACTCGATCCCAGGATCCTGGGATCATGACCTAAGCAGAAGGCAGACCTTAACCAATTGAGCTACCCTGGTGTCCCTGAGATTGCTCCCTTTGAAAATAATGCTATGAATTTTAAAATGATTCTATCATAGGGAGCACTGTGTAATAAAACCCTAAAACCTAAATGAAAGTTGTGGACTTAAAAGTCTTACTGGTGAACTATGAAAAGGAAACCTAACCTGATGACCCCAGTGGTGAGGGTTTTAATCATCTGGGAGAGGCAGGCAGATCCTGGGCCCCAAATGAGAATCAACTGGTTGATAATCACATCCTGTATCCTTGCTGGTTTGCAAAATATCCTTTTTCTTTTAAAATTTGGTTGATTACTCTTTCTTGAGAAGGCATCAAGCTAAGTATTGCAGTAACCTGGAAGGAGTAAAAATAGTGAAGGTGTGAAATGATGAAGATATGACCTGGATTCACATTGTTTATGTTAAGATGAATTTAAGTGTAAAGTAAGTAATAATAGTTGATGATAGGGCATTTTTGTATGCTTGTCTGCTATGTATGGCATTTGAGAGTTCTAAAGAACATTTTTGTAAGTTTTTAATTTTGTTTAAATTGTTTCAGGTACTTTACATAAAATTTGTAATAAACATTTACATTTTTAGGAAATTGATTTTTCAAAGTTATATTTATTTAGATAAGTGTTTATTAAATAGAACCCTAAAATACAAATATCAGTCAATGTTTGTCTCCAGGCATAAGAACCCCCTTGGGCATTAAAGACTGTTTCAATAATTTGCAAAAGATAAAAAAAATCTAAGAAAATCACTCATGAAAAATCCAACACTTTATAGCATGTCATGTACTGTCACAGACACTGCTCACTTCTGCATTAAAGACGTGGTTTCTTTTTAGTATTTTTGTTATTTCTTTGAACTTTTCCAGTCTATAGAAAAAAAAATCAGAGTCGGAAGGGATTTGAAGTAATGCATTCAACATGTATTTATAAACCGTGTCTCGGTCTGTTCAGGATGCTATAACAAAATAAAGCTGTTATAAACAACAGAAGTCTGTTTCTCCAGTTCGGGAGGCTGGGAGGTCCAAGATCAAGGTGCTGGCAGATTCTGTGTCTGGTGAGAGCCCAGCCCCTGGTTCATTACCTGCCAACTTCTTGCTATTTTGTCTTATAGCAGCAGGGGTGAGGGAGCCCCCTGGAGTGTCTTATAAACACACCGATTGGTTCTTAAGGGCTCCACCTTCATGGGCTAATCATCTCCCAAAGTCCCCACCTCCAAATGCTATCACATTGGAGATTGGGTTTCAACATACTGATTTTAGCCGACATAAACATTCAATCCATAGCAAATCCCATACTACATTGCTAGCATTATTCTAGAATGATGCTATATGGGATAGTAATGAAGCTCATCAATGAAGTAAAGACATGGTACTTTAAAATATGATGAGATATGTTAAGGTAATTTAATGTATGATCTCTCAATTCAAGGATTAACCGAGCAAAAAAAGGAATTGCCTACCAGAAGAAAAAGTTTGTTATAATACACTAAAAAACAAAAATCGTAATATGAATTCAATGATTTACATTTATTTTTTGTTTGGTTCTTACCAGATTTGTTTGGTTCTTACCTATTATTATAGTAGATATTTCAAATATTATAGAAGTAAAACATTTTTTCTTCAATTGGCATTATGTAAATACATCAGTTTTCTCAGATGTAATAAATGGACAATATCTAACAAAGTTAAAAGTTAAGGGGGACCAATTACTGCTGCCACTAAAGAACCATAAATTCAGTATTGTTTGTCAGTTAGCATTCATGGTTGGTGCTGGTATTTCATTATTTTTTCATTTATTACAAAATATCCCCAGGCCTCACCAGCCTAGGATGCAAGGAGAACAAAGTTGATAGTAATATTCCAAATTTCACTGCCTCTAGTCCCTATCTTCATAATCTAAGAGGTTGGTTTCCCCTTAAAATTCCAACCAATTGTATTTGGGAATTCCAAAGCTGTCCAGTGTGAATTCAAGAATTCCCCTTCACGGTCTGTCCCAAGCCCATTTAGCTGCCTGAAGGTGAGCCTCAGCACTGAGGCTGTTACCTTCTTGAGAGCCCTGAGGTCTGATGGAGGTGGAGACTGAGGCTTCTTCAACCACAAATCTTTAATGTGCCAAAACAGTGCTCCTTTCTCTGGACTGTTGCTCTACTCAAACCATATCCAGTGGTCACACTGTTTGAAAGACATACTTTTATGAAGACCTTAAACCAAACTTGCACTTTAAGACTAATTCCACAACTGTTTGCCTGCCAAAATGGTACCACTATGTGGCAAGAGCTCAAAATATCCATGTTCCCAGTAGCTTTGGAGTGAAATGCTTCTTGATTAAATTTTAGTTGGAGGGATTGCATTATTTCAAAATTTGGTGTAACATAAGACTTTTGTAATACTTTTATTACATTATTTCAAATTTTCAGAACTTCAGAGTCAGAAAAAAGTTGATGACATGGTGCTGTGTGTGCTGAAGAGAAGATGAATGTCTTCTCTGATTTTGTGTTGAAGAGAAGAGAAATGTCTTCTCTCATTTTGTGTCACACCAATAGTACCAAGTGCCTCATAAGAGCAGTTCTTTGGGATTTTCCCTGCAGCTTCTTTTTCCTTAAGGCTCTGACCCCCAATCCATGGGGCTGAGACCAATGCTATACGCAACACCCCCTGCATTCCAGTCATTCTTTCAGATGATAGACTCAAACTCCTTCTCCAGCCTCTCATCAAAACAAATTCAAAACAAAAACATTTAAATTGGCTTCTAGAACTTTTTCTGTAAAAATACATTAAAGACACCCAGATACTGAATTCATCAGCTTTAGTCTGGGACCATGCCTTATTTGCCCTTCATAGTCATTAAACATTGAAAAATACAGAGAAGGAGAACAAAGAAAAAAGTGGGATAGTTTTCGTATCAACTGAATCATCAGTGTTAACACGCAGTCCTTGTTTAGACCCTAGTTTGAACAAACTAACTACTTAAGATATTTGGGGGAACAATTCCAGAGAGTTGGATAATAGATGATATTAAACAATTATTGTTAATTGTCTCAGTTGGGATAATGCAGTTGTGGTTGTGAAGAAAATGTGATTATATTTTAGAAATAGGTACTAAAAAATTTGGTTTGTATACTTTATATACTTCAAAGACATTGTTGATAATGTTAAATGTAGACTATGGGTATTAGGTATTCATTCTAATTCTCTGTAAGTTTGAAATTTTTTTAATAAGATATTTTTAAGACTGAATTGTAATATGCTACAGGTAGCATCTTTTTAAAAAGAGATCACTATTGTGATTTTATCTTTCTTCCAAACTATAAAAATGTTTCCCTGAAACTAGGGTTTTAGGTTGAGTTATTTTCCTTGAATCATATTGTATGCTGTTGGAACTCAGTTTAAAACAGAGGGCCTTAGCACAAGGGATAAGACGTATTCTCAGTAGTAATAGCAACTCACCACAGTGATAATTCATACAGAGGTGGGGAGTGAGCATGAGCAGTTTACAGAGGTTCACAGGAGATTCTAATTGGCCTCTGGAGAAGGGGCCACCAGTCTGAAAGAAAAGAGCAGTGTCAAATGCTAACTAAATGCTGACAAAATTCTTTTGCAATTAATTCGTTATTGAGATGTTCCCACTCTAACTTTAGAAACCATGTCCCATGGCAGAATTTTTTCTTTTATTTCCAGACTCATAACTAATCTTATAATATTACTGGATTCTCAGAAATTATATAAGATGCACCTTTCTCTCCTTCTCCTTCTCTTCAGTTATCACTCAGTCTGTGTGTAGTAGTCCTTTTGGGAAATTGGGGAGAGTGGTCTGTGAGGGCCTGGAAACAGAGCACTCACTGTGAGGCCCTTTATACCAACGCCAAGTTGCTTTTTATCCAGCAACTTCTGCATGGTCATTGCCTGAACCCTTTAATCTCCATTTTTAGAAGCCAGACGGCAGAGAATTGGTAATTTTCCAAGGAATACAGTCCATACATATTTGTTGAGCTCCTACTCTGTGCAATCCTATCAGCTGGAATAAAAAAGTGAGAGAAAGAATATTTTCTAATCACTAGCAGCTAACTAATACACAGCCGCTATCAAGAATAGAGGGCAGTTGGGAAGATGGTGGAACAGCAGGACCCTGAGCTCATCACATACCGAGTCAATAGCTGCTACATATATTGCAACTAACTTTGAAAATAAGCTGAAGACTGGCAGATCATATCTTGCGGAGAGAAGTCCACATCAAAAAGGATAGGAGGGGTAGAGATGTGGTCAAGAACCAAACTCTTGAGAAGAGAACCAAATGAACCACAAATGGGAGGGACTCCAGAAGCATGGAGGAGTGAGAGGATCAGACCCCACACCAGGCACCACTAGCCCTAGGACCCACAGTGGGAAGATGAGTCCCCATAACACCTGGCTTTGAAAATCAGTGGGACTTAACTCTGGGAGCTTTAAAAATCAGCAGGGCTTAGCTCTAAGAGAGCTTGGGGGGGGGGTGGTAGGAAACCAAGCCTCCACCCTTAAAGATCCAGGATACTAAATGACTCTGTGGAGACACAGCACAGTTACAGAAATTTGAAAAGTGCTTGGGGTATATGTGAAGGAGATTTATTGACTAATTTTAGGACATGTGTTGGAAGGGCAGGGATCTGTAGGAGAGTTCTTTGGGAGCAAAAGAGCTAGGGGGAGCCATTTTTCTTGCCCTCCCCCAGCCTAGATAGCTGCCTGCTTGGGGGAGCCTATTCTAATGCTCTCCATCTCTTGATTACTAGGACTGCTGCCCTGGCATTCTCTTTTAGCCCTACACTATCCAATCCACCTACCTTGGGAGGTGTTCCTTCAAAGTGGCTCCAACTCTGCCATACCTGGCAGGCAGTCCTGGCTAGAACCAGTCCCTCTCCAAAGTGACTCTTGCCCTGTAGGCATGGGGAGATAATGCCACACACCAGCCCATCAGCTCAGCAGTTTCTTCAGCAGAACCTTTGAGCTGGCTACATAGGAAACAAGACCTGCTTGTCAGTGCATCCATAGCTGTCACAGCAACTAATTGCAGAGAGCCAGGCTGAGGACCAGTCTGACCCACCAGTGTGTCCATAGCAATAGGAAGACACATGCAGCCTATACAGGGGACACCCCTGGAACACTTGGTTCTGGTGTCTAGGGGGAACTGCAATATGACGCACCATAGGACTGCACCATAGGACCACAACTTTCAAGACCAGGAGACATAGTTGACCTACCTAATACATAGAAAGAGATACAGAGAGTTAGACAAAATGGGGGAGATGGAGGTATATGTCCCAAATGAAATAAGAAGACAAAAATCACAGAAAAAGAGCTAAACTACATGGAGATAAGCAATACGCTTAATAAAGACCAAAATAATGATCATAAGATACTTACCGGACTGGAGAGAAGAATGAGTAAACTCAATGAGAACTTCAACAGAGATAAGAAATACAAAAACCAGTCGGAGCTGAACTATATAATAATTGAGATGAAAAATACACTAGAGGGAGTCAACATCAGATTAAATGATGCAGTAAAATGGGTCAGTGGGGCATCTGGGGGGCTCAGTTCGTTAAGTGTCTGACTCTAGATTTTGGCTTAGGTCATGATTTCAGGGTCATAGGATCAAGCCCTATATTGGGGCTCTTGCTGGTCATGGAGCCTTCTTAAGATTCTCTCTCTCCCTCTGTCCTTCCCCCCAACTCATGCTCTCCCTTTCCAAAAAAATAAAAATAAAAATAAAAATAAAAGTAAAAATAAGAAGGATCAGGAACCCAGTCAACAGGAGGACTGGGTAGTGGGAAGCAACAAAGCTGAATAGCAAAAAGAAAAACAATAATAGAGATGCAAATAAGTTACGAGACCTCTGCAACATCATCAAATATAGCTACATTTACATTATAGGGATCCCAGAAAGAGAAGAAAGAAAGGGGTAAAAAATTTATTTGAAGAAATAATAGCTGAAACTTACCTAACCTGGGGGAAGGCAATGGATATCCAGGTCCAGGAGGCAAAGAGAGCCTCAAAGAAGATGAACCCAAAGAATTCCACATGAAGACACATAATAATTAAAATGGCAAAATGTAAAAATGAAAAGAAAACTTCAAATATAGAAGGAGAAATCAAACAGTTACATGCCAGAAACAATCCATAAGGTTATCAGCTGATTTTTTAGCAGAAACTTTGTAGGTCAGAAAAAAATAGCATGAAATATTCTAAATGCTGAAGGGAAAAACACTACAACCGAGAATACTCTACCTGGCAAAATTATCATTCGATTGAAAGTGTGTTAAAAGCTACCTAGCTAAATAAAACTTAGAGGAGTTCATCACTACTAAACCACTCTTACAAGAAATGTTAAATGGAATTCTTTACTTAGAAAGAAAAGACCATGCCTAGAAGTAAGAAAATTAGGAAAGGAAAAAATTTCACTAGTAAAAGCAAACATATAATAAAGATAGTAGATTAATTACTTATAAAGCCAATATGGAGTTAAAACACAGAAGTAGTAAGATCAATTATATCTATAATTAGTCAGGGAATACACAAAGTAAAAAGATGTAAAATATGATGTGAGATGCATAAAACGTGAATGGGAAGTAAAAATTCAGTGCTTTCAGAATGTGTTCAAACTTAAGCCTTCATCACCTTCCTATAGACTATTATATGCATATAGTGTTTTATATGAACCTCGTGGTAACCACAAATCAACAGCCTGTAATAGATACACAAAAAGTAAAGAGAAAAGAATCCAAGCATAACACTAAAGAAAGACATCAAACCATAAGGAAAGGAAGCAAGAAAAGAGAGGAATAGAGAATAACTACAAACACAACTAGAAAACAATTAACAAAATGGCAATAAGTACATACCTATCAATAATTACTTTAAATGTAAATGGATTAATGCACCAATTAATAAAAAAAATAGTGCAACCAAATGGATAAAAAATAGGACCCCTCAATATTCTGCCTACAAAAGATTCAGTTTAGACCTAAAGATACATACCCATGGAAAGTAAAGGGCCAGAAAAAGATATTCCATGCAAATGGAAGTGAAAAACAAAACAAAACAAAAACCAGGGTCGCAACACTTATATCAGACAAAATAGACTTTAAACTAAGACTGCAAGAAGAAGAAGAAGAAGAAGAACAACAACAACAACAACAACAAAAAGAAGGGTTTTACACAATGCTAAAAGGATCAATCAACCAGGGAATGCTATTGTAAATATTATGTACACAACATACATAAATACTAAATACATAAAGTAAACATTAACAGACATAAAGGGAGATTGCCAGTAATATTAGGGGAATTTAACACCTCACATACATTAATTGATAGATCGTCCAGACAGAAAATCCATAAGGAAACAGCGGCTTTAACCAATACTTTAGACCAGATGAACTCAAGAGATATACACAGAACATCTCAACCAAAAACAACAGAATACACATTCTTTTCAAAAACACATGGGACATTCTCTAGGATAGATAATATGCCACTTTAATAAGTTTAAGAAGATTGAAATCGTATCATGCATCTTTTCTAATCACAATGATATGAAACTAGAAGTCTGTTACAAGAAAAGAAAACCTGGAAAAAACACAAACACATGGAGGCTAAACATTGTGTTACTAAAGAAGCAATAGGTCAAAGAAGAAATCAAATTAGAAATAAAAAAAATAGGGGTGCCTGGGTGACTCAGTGGGTTAAAGCCTCTGCCCTCAGCTCAGGTCATGATTCCAGGGTCCTGGGATCCAGCCCCAGATTGGGCTCTCTGCTCAGTGGGGAGCCTGCTTCCCACCCTCCCCCGCCTGCCTCTCTGCCTACTTGTGATCTCTCTGTCAAATAAATAAATAAAATCTTAAAAAAAAACCCCAAACACCAAAAATAAAAAAATACATAGAGACAAACGAAAATGGAAAAACAATGGTGCAAAATCTTTGGGATACACCAAAAATAGTTCCAAGAGAAAAATTTACAATAATATAGACCTACCTCAAGAAACAAGAAAAATCTTAAATAATCTAACTTTATACCAAAAAGAACAACAACAACAAAAAAAGAAGACTAACAAAACCAAAGTCCAAATTAGTAGAAGGAAGGAAATAATAAAGATTTGAACAGAAATAAATGAGAGAGAGAGTAAAAAAAAAAATCAATAGAAAAGATCAATGAATGCAAGAGCTGATTCTTTGAATAGCTAAACAAAATTGATAAACCTTTAGCAAGTTTCATTAAGAAAAAAAGAGGATGCAAGTAAATATTTTTAGAAATGAAAGAGGAGAAATAACAAACATCACAGAAATACAAAGGATATAAGAGAATATTATGAAAATTATATGCCAAAATATTGGACAGCTTGGAAGAAATGGACAAATTCCTAGAAACATACAATCTACCAAAACTGAATCAGAAAATAATAGCAAACTTGAGTAGACCAATTACTAGTAATGAAATTGAATTGAATCAATAATCCAAAAACTCCCAACTAATGGAAGTCCGGGACTTTTTAGGTGAATTCTACCACACATTTAGAGATGTTCTATTCCAGAAAGTAGAAAAAGAAAGAATGCTTTAAATTCATTCTATGAGACCAACATTAATCTGATACCAAAACCAGGCAAAGGCACTGCAAAAAGAGAAAACTACAGGCCAATATTCCTGGGGAACATACATGCAAAAGTCCCTAACAAAATATTAGCAAACCTCATTCAATCTTACATTCAAGGCATCGATCACTACAATCAAGTGGGATTTATTCCAGGGATGCAATCTTAGCAAATCAATAAAAAACGATGCATCACAGGGGTGCCTGGGTGGCTCAGTGGGTTAAAGCCTCTGCCTTTGGCTCAGGTCATGATCCCAGGGTCTTGGGATCCAGCCCCACATTGGGCTCTCTGCTCAGCGGGGAGCCTGCTTCCTCCTCTCTCTCTCTGCCTGTCTCTCTGCCTACTTGTGATCTCTGTCTGTCAAATGAATAAATAAATAAATAAATAAATAAATAAATAAATAAATAAAATGATGCATCACATTAACAAAAAGAAGGATAAAAACCACATGATTATCTCAATAGATGCAAAAGTATTCGACAAAATACATATCTATTTATGATAAAACTGTCAACAAACTGGATATACAGGAAACACCCCTCAACATAATAAAGGCTACATATGAAAAACCCACAGCTACATACTCAGTGGTGAAAACTGAAAGCCACTCTCTAAAATCAGGAAAAAGACAAAGATGTCTACTTTCACTACTTTTATTCAACAAAGTACTGAAAGTCCTAGCCATAGCAATCAGACAAGAAAAAGAAATAAAAGGCATCCAAATTGGTAAGGAAGAAGTAAAACTGTCACTGTTTGCAGATGACATCATACTATATGTAGAAAACCACAGGATTCCACCAAAACAATATTAGGATTAATAAATGAATTCACTAAAGTTGCAGGATAGAAAACTGATATAGAGAAATCTGTTGCATTTGTATACAAAGTATAATAACACAGTAGCGGAAAGAGAAATAATAATAATAAAAAAAACCAATTCTACTTACAATTGCATCAAAAGAATAAATAACCTTTAAATAAACTTAACCCAGGAGGTGAAAGGCTTATACTCTGAAAACTATAAGACATCAATGAAAGAAATTGAAGATGACACAAATGGAAAGACATACCATGCTCATGGATTGGAAGAAGTAATCTTAAAATGTCCATAATAGTCAAAGAAATCTACAGTCAATGCAATCTCTATCAAAGTACAAACAGCATTTTTTTTTAAAAACAAAACTGGAGTAATACTAAAATTTGTATGGAACCACAAAAGACCTTGAATAGCCAAAGCAATCTTGGGAAAGAGCAAAGCTGGAGGTACCACAATCTCAGATTTTAAGATATATTACAAAGCTATTGCAATCAAAACAGTATGGTACTGGCACAAACGTAGACCCATAGATAAAGGGAATAGGATAGAGAGTCCAGAAATAAACCCACAGTTACACTGTCAAACTGTGACAAAGGAGGCAGGAATATACAAACTATAGAAATGAACCATGAAAGTATAGTTTAGAGAGCAGGATGTACAATGGGGAAAAGACAGTCTCTTCAACAAATGGTTTTGGGAAAACTGAACAGCTACATGTAAAAGAATGAAACTGAACCACTTCCTTACACCATGTACAAACATAGACTCAAAATGGATTAAAAACCTAAATGTGAGACTTGAAATCATAAAACTTCTAAGAGAAAACAGGCAGTAATCTCTTAGACAATAACCTTAGCAACATGTTTATGGAATCTTCTCAGGCAAAGGGAGTAAAAGCAAAAATAAACTACTGGAGTACACCAAAATAAAAAGTTTTGCACAACAAAGGAAACTAACAACAAAATGGAGAGGTAACTTCCTGAAGGAGAGAAGATATTTGCAAATGACATGCCTGATAGGGCTTAAAATCCAAAATATATAAAGAATTTGTACAACCCAACACCAAAAGACACAACACAAATACTCCAATTAAAAATGGGCAGAGGATCTGAATAAACATTTTTCCAAAAACGACATACAGATGGCCAGCATATGCATGAAAAGATGCTCAACATCACTCATCATCAGGGAAATGCAAATCAAAACCACAATGAGATACCACCGCACACCAGTCAGAATGGCTTGTATCAAGAAAACAAGAAATTACAAGCGTTGATGAGGATGTGAAGAAAAGAGAAGCCCTGTGCACTGTTGGTGAGAATGTAAATTGGTGCAACTAATGTGGAAAACAGTACAGAGGTTCTGCAAAAAAATTAAAAATACCATATAATCTATTAATTCCACTTGTGATTATTTATTTGAAGAAAATGAAAACACTAATTTGAAAAGATATGTGTACCCCTATGTTTACTGAAGCATTATTTATACTAGCCAAAATATGGAAGCAACCCAAGTGTCCATCAATAGATAAATGGATAAAGATAAATGGTGGTACATATATATGAAGGCATATTATCCAGCCATTTGAAAAGAATGAGATCTTGCCATTTGCGACAACACAGATGGACCGAGAGGCTGTTACGCTAAGGGAAGTAAGTTAGACAGAGAAAGACAAAAGCCATATGAATTCACTTTCATGTGGACTCCAAAAAAAAAACCAGGAGAACTGATGGTATTTTTAAAATTACAATTTTTTTTTGTTTTAACAAAATTATTTTTTGTTTAACAAACAAATTATTTTTGTTTAACAAACGAATGAACAAAAAACAGAAAGAGTCATACATTCAACAAATTAATAATTTAACAAATTATTTTTGTTTAACAAACAAACGAACGAACAAAAAACAGAAACAGAGTCATACATTCAGCAAAAAAACTGATAGTTGCCAGAGGTGAGGTGTGTGGGGAATATGTGAAGTGGCAGAGGGAATTAAGACATATAAGCTCTGAGTTAGTAAATTAATAAGTCATGGAGATGAAAAGCACAGCACAGGGAATCTAGTCAATATCATTGTGAAAATCTTGTATGATGACAGATGTTTACCACACTAGTTGTGGTAAGCACTGAGTAATGTGTAGAATTTTTAAATCACTTTGTTATACACCTGAACTAATAGAAATTGTATGTCAACTATATTGCAACAATGATAATACATAAATAGTAATAATACAATGATAATAAATAATAATAATAAATACAAATATTTCAAGTAGCACATTGCTGGAGCGTAGTGAAGATGTTGAACGGTGGAAGCAGAACCATGTGACTGAGTGTCCCTGCGTGTGTCTGATGGTGAGACTGGCCAGAGGTGCTGCTGAGCCCCAGTGGCGCTGATGCATGCGTGGCCCCAAGTGGGGGTGGGGCTTTCCTGAGCTTGAGCCTTCACTGCAGGTCAGTGCCTTGACACACATACTCTGTCCTTTATTTTAAAAAAAGATTTTATTTATTTGGGAAAGAGACAGAGGACAGCAGCAGGGGAGGAGTGGGAGAGGGAGAAGCAGAGTCCCTGTTGAGCACTTTCTTAAAGCTATTTTCCCTCTGGAGAAAACAAGTGGATGCCAACAATGAGGAAAAACAGTGGCTATTTTCATTCTATTAGTGTTTTTGTTTTGTTTTGTTAGGAGAACAATATATGTGAAATTAAAATAAGAATTTAGGGAAAGGAGGGGTGCCTGGATGGCTCAGTTGGTTAAGGGTCTGCCTTCAGCTCAAGTCCTGATCTCAGGGCCCTGGGATTGAGCCCCGTATAGGGTTTCCTGTTCAAGGAGGAGCTGGCTTCTCCCTCCTGACCCTCCCACTGCTCCTGCTCTCTCTCTCTCTCTCTCAAATAAATAAAATCTTTTTAAAAAATTTAAAAAAAGAACTTAGGGAAAGGAACTCTTGATAAAAGAATATTAGAATGACAATCTCTTCCGAAATATAAACTGTGTGTGGATTCATGAGGACATTAAGTTCTTTCAAGAATAGAATTGAAAAAACACTTTTATGCTGATTTAAAGAGTTGATTATTAGAAAACTCGAGTTCAAGAGTTACTGGCTGAATAATTTTTGTTTTCATTCATTTGATCATGTAATATGCTCATTTTTAAATGAAGTATGCCATTTACTGTAGATATTTATTTAGTTCTTTCCAGATTATATCCTCTAGAGAAAAAAGTTTAATCTTAGGAAATTTAGCAGCTAATGGCAGAGCAAGAAAATCGTATTGTAGATGAAATTTGTCTTTACTTCTGCCATTTTCATTCCTTTCCTGGTTTTAGCTCTACCTTGCTGTGATATCCCCAATACTTCTACTTTGTTCATCTGGATTTCTTTCGCTTATGAAAATCAGAATTTAGTACAATTCTGTCATTTTAGTAAAATGACTTCAATGATTTATGATCTCCCTCACCACAAGAATAATCTGCATATAATCGCCATCAAGCTGATGATTTCCAAATGTCATTGAACATCAGGCAGAATATCAGGGGGTTGATGGGCCTTTGTTATATGCTTAAAATAGCCCCATGATTAACGTGTGTGTGTTGTATCTGTGAACTCAACAAAGCATTGACAGCAGTGTGCAAAGGAGAAAAACATTTGTCTTTAAAAATCAGAATTCAGAGTTCTGGGCAGTTGGTATAGATTTGAACCAAACAGATGTGGCCACATGTTTGACAAACAAGGTGGTGATAACCTGAGAAAAAATAACACCATTAGCACTTCCCAGTACCATGTACATATAACAAATGTGTTAATATGATATTATCTTACTCATTAAAGAAGGTACAGAAGGTACAGATGATTTCAGGAATCCTCAGTTAGCTGTTCGCACATGTTAACATATGTTATGGTGAATAGTTGCAAGTGATCAATTAATTTGCATCTCTTTCAGCATATTCCAAAATTTTAATTTATGTGGCTTTCCTATTACTGTTTGGTGAGGCAAGCTTTTTTTTTTTTTTTAAAGAAAATTTCATTTTATACTCTTAAGAATGCAAAATCTTTTGGTTTAATGGTGACCAGCAGACCCACAACTCTATACTCCTAACAATACACCTGACAATAATAGTACCATAGATCTACTTAAAATGCTTTAAAGTAAATACAATATAATGAGAAAATTTTAAGTTGTGATTTTAATGTTTGAAAAACAGATAATGGACATACACAATAAAGTTACAAAATATATAAATGGCATGTAGTTCTTCTAATCTGTTCCCATCTCCCTACTGCCCAATGCAAATATTGCTCTCATTTTCCTCTGTATCTTCTGGAGTTGGCCTCTGCATTCCATTTATTTCTAATGTGTGCTATTTAATTTATTTATTTACTTTAGATGACTCCGGAATTGATGATAAAAGCATGCACTTTTTATACGGGACATTTAGTAAAGACCCACTTTTGGTAAGAATGTGATTTTCGCATCCTATTCCCTTGTGTTTTTATTCTTAATATTCTCTATAGGAAGAACAACTCATTTTTGGCCATTCTGATTTTATCTATTTAATCATGTAGCCACCATTTTGCATTCTATATTTCTTTTATTTTTATTTAGCATTTACTTAGTTAAAATATGTTCTTTACTTCTTCAAGGTATTGCTTTTTTTCGAAGTGTAAGTCTACAATCCCTTCATCTGAAACCCTTGGAGATATGTTTCGAAATTTAGATTTTTTTTCTTAAAAAAATTTTACAGAGGTAATTTCTACACATTCTATGTATTATATAACATCTTCAGTGGTGTCTGGGGCCCCATGTTGGAACCAAACATATTAAAACATATTAGTATTTCTATTATATATGTTATATATGTATATAAAATTAAATGTCTATGAAATGAAATTGTAAAAAGACTACGAATAGCTATGTGTCAAGTCCAGAGAGTTTTTGATGCAAAATTACTTTAGGTTTTTTAATTTTTATTTGTTTACTTTTAAGCTTTATTTATTTACTTTAGAGAGAGAGAGAGTGTGAGGGGAGCAGGGAGAGGGAGAGAGAATCTGCACTGAGTGTAGAGCCTGTTGTGGGGCTTGAACCCAGGACCCCAAGATCATGACTTGGGCTGAAATCTAGAGCTGGATGTTCAACCAGCCGAGCTACCTCAGGCGCCCTGAGGTAAAATTACTTTAGGTCAGGTCTAGTTTTGCCTCTAAATGGGTTTTGAAAAACACCAGGTTACAAAAAATACCTTCCGAATTTCAGACCTTTACTGGGTTTTAGAAATATAGCAAAGGTAAGTACAAGCTCAAAGGAAACACTAAAAGTAGCTAGAACAGTAACGATAATCGAACAATTTCTTTCTATGCTTTGGTATTTGAAGCAATAAAGGAGGTATTGTTACTCCTTCTCCCTCTCCATTTATTAGGAATGTATTGCCACTGATATTATCAAAATACTATTTTTCTGTATTTACTGCCTATAGCACATGGAGAGACATAGCAATACCTCTTATAAGTGAAGATGAACTTCTGGCTGAAAAGATGGAAAAAGCGAGGGAATATGACAATTTCAGACTTCAAAAATACTTCTTTCATCTCTGGCACTCTTATACAGAAGGTCAAAAAAAACTACTTACAGGTAAATCCTTGCATAGTAATGGTTAGTTTTTGTATTGCTTATTCAAAGAATTAACACACTTAACAATTAAGCAGTTTGCGGGTGGCTGGGTGGCTCAGTGGGTTAAGCCTCTGCCTTAAGCTCAGGTCATGACCTCAGGATCCTGAGATGGAGCCCTGCTCAGCGGGGAACCTGCTTCTCCCTCTCACTCTGCCTGCCTCTCTGCCTAGTTGTGATCTCTCTCTCTCTCTCTGTCAAATAAATAAATAAAAATCTTAACAAAAGATTAAGCAGTTTTTACTGAGAATTTATTATTATGTCTAGAGAACTGTCATGAAATGTCATGAAAAGCCACTAATTAAATGTCTTACATTTAAATGAGATTTGTCGGGGCGCCTGGGTGGCTCAGTGGGTTGAGCTGCTGCCTTCGGCTCGGGTCGTGATCTCAGGGTCCTGGGATCGAGTCCCGCATCGGGCTCTCTGCTCAGCAGGGAGCCTGCTTCCCTCTCTCTCTTTCTGCCTGCCTCTCTGTCTACTTGTGATCTCTGTCTGTCAAATAAATAAATAAAACCTTTAAAAAAAAATGAGATTTGTCTCAAAGAGTTTTCTTGTAACAGAAAACAGGCATGTTTGAAATAAAAATTCTGTACGGATTTGTGTGATATATGTACAGATATAAATAGAGATCTACTATCATCATTTTTACTCAGAGAAAGCTGGTATATGATAGGTACCAAAACTGACTATTTCTTGCAGAGAATTTTCCATTCCTTAGAGATATTTCATTTAATGGATACATGAGGAAACAAAGAAAATGCATTTTCCTTTCCTTAAATCCTTGATAGTTGTAAAAAATAGAGAGGGCATGTACATGATCTTTGAGGCAGGAATAGGGAACCCCAGCATTTTGCTCAGATTTTCGCCACTTACCAAATACTGGTTTATGGCTGTTGCAAATCAGAGAATCATTTCCTCTTGATACCTCAGTCACAGTGAGCCCTCTGAAGGTTTTTTTTTCTTCTTCTTTTTTTAGAGAGGGAGAGAGAGAGAGAGAGCAAGAGAGAGTGTGCACATGGGAGCATGGGGGTGGGGTGGGGAGGGGAAGTGGGAGAGGGAGAGAGAATCCTAAGCAGACTCCATACCCCGAGGTGGGGCTCCATCTCATGACCCTGAGATCGCAACCAGAGTGGTAATCAAGAGTTGAATGCCCCCCAGGTGCCCTCTGAAGGTTTTAAAGTAAGATTGATGGGCCTCTAATTCAGAGAGGAAGCAACTGGCTTCAGTTAAGAAGCCAGTGCCCTCGGGGCACCTGGGCGACTCAGTGGGTTAAAGCCTCTGCCTTCGGCTTAGGTCATGATCTCAGGGTCCTGGGATCCGGGAGCCTGCTTCCTCCTCTCTCTTCTGCCTGCCTCTCTGCCTACTTGTGATCTCTATCTGTCAAATAAATAAACAAAATCTTAAAAAAAAAAAAAAAAGTTAAAAAAAAAGAAGCCAATGTCCTCTTCATTGGTGTCCCCAGGGCCTGCCTTAGTCATCCTTCTTCCTGGCCTGACCCCTGTATTTGAGCTTTGGACCCTTGGTTAAAACATAAAATGGAGCGATTTATTTAATCATAGGGCATTTAACTAAATCAGAATACTGCCTTATAATTGTATTTCTGTGATTAAGTTTAGGAGTTCTGGTTTTATAAAGAACAGTTTGATTAAAAAAAGAAAAGATATGTATCCTATATATATCCTGATGTGTTATTACATCTATTACATCTTTATTTTTATTTTTTTAAGATTTTATTTATTTA
The DNA here is from genome assembly GCF_002288905.1 of Enhydra lutris kenyoni. NCBI lineage: Eukaryota > Metazoa > Chordata > Mammalia > Carnivora > Mustelidae > Enhydra > Enhydra lutris. Next base: position 6,168,680 of record NW_019154124.1, read on the forward strand.
TTTGACAGATACAGCGAGAGAGGGAACACAAGCAGGGGGAGTTGAGAGAGAGAGAAGCATGCACAAGAGAGGGAGAAGCAGGCTTCCTGCTGAGCAGGGAGCCCAATGTGGGACTTGATCCCAGGACCCGGGGATCATGACCTGAGCTAAAGGCAAACGCTTAACCAGCTGAGCCACCCCAGGCATCCCTCCATCTCTATTTCCAAGGGCAAATGTGATGTTTACAGGTTAATAAAGTTTCAGGAGTAGAGATGTACTGCTGCCGAAAGTAATTAATTTTAGATATAATTAAAATCAAACAAAACCCGCCAGACACAATATTAGTTTGTATTATAAACATGATAGAATATTAAACATTGTTTTTAGGAAACATCTTTATATATATACAATAATCTAATAACTTTTCTTTAGTCACACTAGTGCGGATACGGAGGATGTGCCGCCGTTACAAGCTATTGGCTATCCTAACCAGGTGGAGGGATGAAGCTCAACATAAGTATAAGAAGAGAGAAGAGGAGCTGGTATGGTATCTCAGAAACTTAATTTGTTTAGAAACTGAATTTGGGGGCGCCTGGGTGGCTCAGTGGGTTAAGCCGCTGCCTTCGGCTCAGGTCATGATCTCAGGGTCCTGGGATCGAGTCCCGCATCGGGCTCTCTGCTCGGCAGGGAGCCTGCTTCCCTCTCTCTCTCTCTCTCTCTCTCTCTCTGCCTGCCTCTCTGTCTACTTGTGATCTCTCTCTGTCAAATAAATAAATAAAATCTTTAAAAAAAAAAAAAGAAACTGAATTTGGTTGTTCTATTGATGTTGCTTCAGATAATAATGCCATGCGTGGAAAGTGTGAAAATATTGAATATTAGGCACTTAAAAAAAAGATTTTACTTATTTATTTGAGAGAGAGCGTGTGTGCATGGACGGGGTGGAGAGACAGAGTGAGAGGGAGGAGGAGAAGCAGACTCCCTGCTGAGTGGGGAGCCGGAGGCACGACTCGGTGGGGGGGGCTCCATCCCAGGACCCTGAGACCATGAACTGAGCTGAAGACAGGTGCTTAACAGACTGAGCCACCCAGGTGCCCCAATATTATATAATTTTGATGGGGTCTTTATTCTCTTAATTGAATAATTTAAATTTTCCTTCAGCTACGAAAAATATTTTCTAATAAATTCTGTTGTTTCATTTCAACTCTGAACACAGAAAAAATTTCAGCATTTTGTTTAAAGTTATTGGTAAAAACGAAGAATTTTGTTGAAGTAAGTGTTTAGATAGATATAGATGTCTAAAATAGAAGAGAGGGGCGCCTGGGTGGCTCAAGGGGTTAAAGCCTCTGCCTTTGGCTCAGGTCATGGTCCCAGGGTCCTGGGATCAAGCCCTGCATCCAGCTCTCTGCTCAGCAGGGAACCTGCTTCTTCCTCTCTCTCTTTGCCTGCCTCTCTGCCTACTTGTGATCTCTGTCTGTTAAATAAAAATAAATAAAATCTTTAAAAAAAATTAAAATGGAAGAGAAACCATTTGATATGATAAAGACTGAATAAATTTTTTCTGTCCTAGATAAGATTAGATTGTTATTCTTTTTCAACCTTCAATATAATAAATTATAATTTTAATATAAATTATTTTAAAAATTACTAAATTGCTAAACTTATGGGGGTGCCTGGGAGGCTCAGTGGGTTAAGCCATGCCTTCAGCTCAGGTCATGATCCCAGAGTCCTGGGATTGAGCCCCACATCGGGCTCTCTGCTCAGCGGGGAGCCCGCTTCCCTCTCTCTCTGCCTACTTCTCTGCCTACTTGTGATCTCTGTCTGTCAAATAAATAAATAAATAAATAAATAAATAAAATCTTTAATTTGCTAAACTAAAGGATCATTCTTAACTGGGACACTTTAATTAAAGCAATTAAAATAGAGGACCCGGGATGCCTGGGTGGCTCAGTTGGTTAAGCAGCTGCCTTCGCTCAGGTCATGATCCCAGCGTCCTGGGATCGAGTCCCACATCGGGCTCCTTGCTCATCAGGGAGCCTGCTTCTCCCTCTGCCTCTGCCTGCCATTCTATCTGCCTGTGCTTGCTCTCTCTCCCTCTCTCTCTCTGACAAATAATTAAATAAAATCTTTAAAAAAAAATAAAATAAAATAGAGGACCCAAGCAAATTCCTCCAAACTTAAAAATATTTCTGGTTTGCTTAAGCTGTTAATACATTATTACTTAATGTTGTTTTAGAACACTCACAGTAACTATTAGGATCAGACATAGAAAAATTGATTTTTTTTAGTTATATTACTTCATAGGTAATGTTTTATCAATAGTCTTAAAAGACAAAGTTGGGATAAATAAGAAAGAGAAAAATAAGAAATTAAACTCGTTTAGTCGTCACCCAGTGGAGGGCAGGATCAATGTCCTCCCACCGCTAACGGGTTCAGATGCTCACACTGATGATACTACACACGTACCAAGAGGGTATACAAAGATTTATGCTGGAAACAGTGCTAGAGTCTATAGAGGACACTGAGATGCATAAAGCACAGTTCTTGCTCTCTGCAAATCTGTCCCCTACTGGTATCATGGTGTTCTTCTAGGATGTCCTCCAGCATTTGTAGAGTACACGTTCAATGTTACTAGCTCATGTTCAGTGTTGCCAGTTCAACAGTCTGCTTGTTCAGTGCTCGCTTGTCTGTCCTTCCTGCCTCCCTTTCCCTTTTTCTTCCTTCCTTCCTTCCTTCCTTCCTTCCTTCCTTCCTTCCTTCCTTTTTCTTTCTTTCTTTCTTTCTTTCTTTCTTTTCTTTCTTTCTTTCTTTCTTTCTTTCTTTCTTTCTTTCCTTCTTTCTTTCTTTCCTTCTTTTCTTTCTTCCCTTCTTCCCTTCTTTCTCTTTCTTTCCTCCCTTCCCTCCTTCTTTCTTTCTTCTTAGATTTATTTGAGAGAGAGAGAGAGCATTGGGGGAGGCAGGATGGGCAGAGGGAGAGAGAGACAAGGAATCTCAAGTAGACCCCCCACTGAGCAGGGAGCCTGATGTGGGGCTTGATCTCAAGACCTGAGCCAAAATCAAGAGTCAGATGCTTCCCTGACTGAGCCACCCAGGCGCCCCTGTTCAGTGATTTTTGACACTGTGCACTAAGCTAGCATTTTGATCCTGGCTCCCCCCAAGCCTGATCAGTGATTGTCTAATGGCGAAATAAGCAACTGTACATGACTAGTCTGCCCCGTTCACACCCCGCTTGAACTGAACATCTCGGAGGCAGTATTGTTTTCTTAATCACCCCCATACCCTGAGCATAATGTGGTGCATGCAATAGTTGATACATATTAATATAAATAATAACACATAACGTAGTATTATCCTTCATATAGATGTATACTGTACAGTTAGTTGGGTGTTTAGAGAAAACATTTACTTCTAGCTATGTGATTTCCTGGCCTAACAATCATTCACTTAAGTGGGTGAAGTGAGCATGGCTGGTGTGTGCTGCGCAGAGAAAGCAGGAAACACTTCTATGCACTAATCTTCTCCAACGTGTGCCCTTCTTTCGTGTGTGTGTGTGACATTTATTTATCCTTATGGCTTTTTCTCGATTATGCAGGTTTTTTTTTAAAGATTTTATTTATCTATTTGACAGACAGAGATCACAAGTAGGCAGAGAGGCAGGCAGAGAGAGAGAGAGAAGCAGGCTCCCTGCCAGGCAGAGAGCCCGATGTGGGGCTCGATCCCAGGACCCTGGGATCATGACCTGAGCTGAAGGCAGAGGCTCCAACCCACTGAGCTACCCAGGCGCCCCTTAATTATGCAGTTTTAAGGAACGTATTCAGCATCAGAATGGGGACTTCTTGTAACAGTAAATCAGGCAAGACCCCAAATGCTTTCCTCTGCCTCTCCTTTTTTATCTCTGTGCTAACCGCCACCTTTCCATACCCCAAATATCCTGTCAGTCATTACCAGAACCTTGACTCTGCGGGTTTCAGCTTCTTCATCTAAAAGAGGAGGCTGGACCACATCATCGAGGTTGCTGCCTAGGCCACTGGTGTCTGACAACACATGGGAATGATCTCTAATGCTCTGGTGGTCTGGAGCATATCGCCCTGCTATGGACAAAGGCAGTTTGCACAGCGGGGATGACAATAATACAGAATGTTTATTTGGTTCTATCATGGTGTCGAGTGCTGTGCTTTATACATATCTCATTTAACCTTCACAATGATGACATGGAATTTGCCGGTTATTTTCATGGCAGATATTAAAACATGAACTTCAGTTGCTGAAATGGAGAAGCAAGTTAAAACGCAACGTCGTTGCTAAGGAAGAATTCCTATTTCCTGAACACGGTGCGTCTGAAGTCTCTCTTGGAAGCGAGGTTCCTGAATGTGACATTTCGCTGTTCCCCGAAAGAGTGATCTCACGGGTTCGTATGAATTCATGTATCGTAACTAGTCATTTTCACAATGTTTATGTAAAGAGTGGTTTTATAAACCTGACATGAATGATGGAAATCCTATTTCAAAGAAACATGTTTTTTTTACAACTAGCTGTGGGTTCAACTCAGATTTTTAGAGGTCATCCTTTTGGATGGCTGTAAGATGACTCCAGCAATCAAAAGTGGAGAAAGTAAAGCTGCAGGAAATAAGAAAGGAAGGAAAACATTCCTCCTTCAAGCATACATTGTCATTTAAGGTGGAACAGGTTTTAGCTACTGCAGCACACACTTTTTCATTTTTAATCCCTAATCTTTTAAATTTCACATGATGCCTTCACTCTGGGATGTAAATGGGCTTGTCTTAGTGCACCTTTCTTTTTCTTTTTCTTTTTTTTTTAAAGATTTTATTTATTTATTTATTTATTTGTCAGAGAGAGAGAGGACAAGCAGGCAAAGTGGCAGGTAGAAGCAGAGAGAGAAGCAGGCTCCCCCCTGAGCAAGGAGCCCGATGCGGGACTTGATCCCAGGACCCTGGGATCATGACCTGAGCCAAAGGCAGCGGCTTAACCAACTGAGCCACCCAGGTGTCCCTTAGTGCACCTTCCAATTAGATGAAATATTTGTAGTATCTTTTTCCCCTAGATTGTGAATTCATAGAGAGAATCATGTAGTTACAGCTTACAGTTCACTGAATTGATCTCTGAAAAATCAGCCATAATTCCAACTATAAGTTATATTCTCTCCTAATTTGATAGATAAATAATTTCTTTGTGAGACTGCCTGAGAAATCGTAGAAGAGTTATAAAATATCACCTTATTCTGATGGATGAAAGCTTCACATTATAAAATCCCATGCGTTAAATACAACCTGCTGAATGTGCAGAATTAAGCTCAAGTTCTATTTGGGGACAGGGTATCTATGCGTCTACGTCTAGTCCAGCATTTTACGTATTGCGTGGAGTTAGGATAAGGATATTTTCGCCCATAATTTCCTCTTTATAAAGTGTCTATTCTATCTGGTTCATTTTGAAATTGGAATTCCCATAATTTGCTTGCTGGTTTGTAATAGCTCTTTGTATATTGGTAATATATCAACCTTTTGCCTGGAACATATCAGAGATTTCCCTCCTACACCTGATGCTTGCCTTCCGTTTTGTCTGTACAGTCTTTCCGTGAGAGAAGCTTCAGAGCTCTGTATAACCAAGCCTAGCACTCTTGCCCTAATTATTTCTCTTTTTGTGTCATATTAATATGTTATTCTTAGTGGTTTTTCTAAGCCACATCACACTCTTACACTGATACGGCTGTTCTTTTGTCTTTGAATTCTCACACTGTTCACTGCTAAAGTTTCTTTGTTTACTTTATCAGTGGCTGCGCTGGGGTTTTCAATTCATCACAGATTACACCTTCACATAATTTTCTACCACTTTACATATAAGGTAATATCCTAACTAGAATATGCTTTCATTTTCCTTCTCCTGTGCTTCCCACTGTTATTGCCATGCATTATATCGCCAGGTGTTTATAAACCCTATAATGTATTATTTTTGCTTTAAATAGTCAATTATACTTTATTTAGCATATCCTTCTTTTGTTATTTATTTTTTATTGATGTGTAATTAACATAGTGTTTTATTAGTTTCAGGTGTACAATGTAATGATTCAACAGTTCAGTGCATTACTCGGTGCTTGTCACAATAAGTGTGCTCTTAATCTGCTTGATTCGTTTCATCCATCCCTCTACCCACCTCTCCTCTGGCAACCACCAGTTTGTTTTCTGTACTTAAAAGTCTGATTTTTTGTTTGCCTTTTTTTTCTTTTTGTTCATTTGCTTTGTTTCTTACATTCCACATATGAGTGTATTTCTCCAACTTATTTCACTTAACATTGTACCCCCTAAGTCTATCCATGTTTTGCAAATGACAAGATCTTGTTCTTTTTTATGGCTTAGTAATATTCCATTGTACATCTACTACTTCTTTAACCGTTCATCTAGTGATGGACACTTGAGTTGTTTCCATATTTCAGCTATTGTAAATAATGCAATAAACATAGGGATATATATGTCTTTTGGAATTAGTGTTTTCATTTTCTTTGGGTGAATACCCAAGTAGTGGAATTACCGTATCATGTGGTAATTCTATTTTTAATTTTTTAAGGAACTCCAGTTTTTCACAGTGGTTATACCAACTTACATTCCTACCAATAGTGCATGAGGGTTCCAAAACTTGCTGTTTCTTGTGCATTTGATTTTAGCCATTCTGGCAAGTGTGAGGTGATATCTCATTGTGGTTTTGATTTGCATTTCCCTGATGATCCATGATGCTGAGCATCTTTTCATGTGTTTGTTGGCATCTGTATGTCTTCTTTGGAGAAATGTCTGTTCATATCTTTTGCCCATTCTTAATTTGAAAATGATTTGTCTTTTTGATGTTGAGTTGTATAATTTCTTTGAATACTTTGGATATTAACCCCTTTTCAGATATATCATTTGCAAATATCTTCTCCCATTCAGTAGGTTGCCTTGTCATTTTATTGATGGTTTCCTTCACTGTGCAAAAGCTTTTTATTTTAGCATAGTCCTAATAGTTTAATTTTGTTTTATTTTTCTTGTCTGGGGAGACATATCTAGAAAAATGCTTCCATGGCTAATGTCAAAGAAATTACTGCCTATGTTTTCTTCAAAGAGTTTTATAGTTTCAGGTATCATATTTAGGTCTTTAATCCATTTTGTGTTTATTTTTGAGCATGGTGTAAGAAAGTGGTCCAGGTTCATTCTTTTGCATGTTGCTGTCCAGTTTTCCCAACATCATTTGTTGAAGAGATTGTCTTTTCCCTTTTGTATATTCTTCCTTCCTTTGTCATAGATTAATTGACCACATAAGCATGGGTTTATTTCTGGACTCTATTCCGTTCCCTTGATCTATGTGTCTATTTTTGTGCAGGTACCATACTGTTTGCATGCTATAGCTATATAATATATCTTGAAATCCAGAATTGTGATACCTCCAGTTTTGCTTTGGCTGTTTGGTGTCTTTCGTGGTTCCATTCAAATTTTAGGATTATTTATTCCAGTTCTGTGAAAAATGTTGTTTGTATTCTGGTACTGATTGCATTACATCTGTAGATTGTTTTAGGTACTATGGACATTTTAACAATATCAGTTCTAGCGCACCTGGGTGGCTCAGTGGGTTAAGCCTCTGCTTTCGGCTCAGGTCATGATCTCGGGGTCCTGGGATCGAGTCTTGCATTGGGCTCTCTGCTCCGCAGGGAGACTGCTTCCGCCTCTCTCTCTCTCTGCCTGCCTCTCTGCCTACTTGTGATCTTTGTCCATCAAATAAATAAATAAAATCTTTAAAAAACAAAACAAAACAAAACAATATCGGTTCTTCCAGTCCATGAGCATGGAATATCTTTCTATTTGTTTGTGTCATCGCCAATTTGTTACAGCAGTGTTTTATAGTTTTTGGAATATAGGTCTTTCATCTCCTTGGTTTATTCCTAGGAATTTTATTCTTTTTGATGTAATTGTAAATGGGATTGTTTTTAATTTTTTTCTTTCTGCTATTTCATTAGTGTATAGAAATGCAACAGTGTTCTGTATTAATTTCGTATCCTGTGACTTTACTGAAATCATTTACTCATTATGGTAGTTTTCAGGTAAAGTCTTTTGGTTTTTCTATATATAGTCTCATGTCATGTAGAAGGAAGGAAATAATAAAGATTAGAGCTGAAATAAATGAAATTGAGTCCAAAAAAAGCCACCCACAATAGAAAAGATCAATGAAACCAGGAGTTGGTTCTTTTTTTCATTATTCAAATTCAATTAATTAATAGCAGCTGGTTCTTTGCAAGGATAAACCTTCCACCAAACTGGTCAAGAAAAAAAGAGAGAGGACTCAAATAAACAGAAATCAGAAACAAAAGAGGAGATATAATGACCAACGCCACAGAAGTACAAAGGATTATAAGAGATAACTGTGAAAAATAAGATGTCAACAAATTGGACAACCTAGAAGAAGTGGATAAGTTCTTAGACACATATAACCTTCCAAAACTGATTCAAGAAAAAAAAAAAAAGAAAATTTGAACAGACTGATTATGAGCAATGAAGTGGAATCAGTAATTTAAAATTCCCAATAAACGTAGTCCAGCACCAGAAGGCTTCAGAGATGAATTCTACCTAACATTTAAAAAAGTGTTAATATCTCTTCTTCTCAAACTACTTCAGAAAATAGAAGGGGAAGAAAACCTTCCAAATTCATCTTATGACACCAGCATTACTCTGATACCAAAACCGGACAAAGACACAACAAAAGAAGAAAACTGTAGGCCAGTATCTCTGATGAACATAGATGCAAAGATCCTCAACAAAATATTAGCAAACTGAACCCAACAGTCCATTAAAAATCATTCTCCATGACTGAGTGGAATTTATTGCAGGGATGCATAAGTGGTTCAACATTCGGAAGTCAATCAACATGATACATCACATCAACAAAAGGATAAAACCCTCATGATCATCCCAATAGATGTAGAAAGAGCACTGGACAAAGTACAACATCCATTCATGATTAAAAAAAAAAAAAACCCCAACAAAGTGGATTAAGAGGGAACATGCCTCAAGAGAATAAAGGCCATTTATGAAAAACCCACAACTAACATCATACTCAATGATGAAAAACTGAGAGCTTTTCCTCTAAGAACAAAACAAGCATGACCATTCTTACCATCGTTATTCAGCATAGTGCTGGAAGTCCTAGGTGCATCAATCAGACACAAGAAGTAAAAGGCATCCAAACTGGTAAGAAACAAGTAAAACTTTCAATACATTTTACTTTTAACAATCTGAAGCTTCTAGACAAGTTGCAAGTACTGTACAGAGAACATTTCCTCAACAGTTTTGAAAGTAAGTTGCTGACATAAGACCTCATCACCGCTGACTACTATTGGTTTATTCCTGTGAACAAGAGCATTCCCTTAGAGGCAACCATCAAAATCCTCAAACCTAGTTCAGGTTTCCCCAGTTGTTCTAATAATGTCCCAGTAATGCAGAAGAATCCAGTCTAGAATCACACATAACAATTGGTTACTATGTCTCCTCAATTCTCCTTCCATTTGCAATGGCCCCTTAGTCTTTTAATTTTCATGATCTTCACAGGAAGATTAAGTCCGTTTTATTGTGGAATATCTCTCAACTTGAGCTTATTTGGTGTTTCCTCAAGAATATACTCAGGTTATGCATTTTCATTGGAAATACCACGGACAGGGCACATGGGTGGCTCAGATGGGTAAGCGTCTGACTTCACTCAGGTCTTGATCCCAGGGTCCTGGGATTGAGTCCCGTGTCAGGGTCTCTGCTCAGTGGGAAACCTTCTTCTCCCTCTGCCTCTCTCTCTGTCTGTCTCTCATGAATAAATAAATAAAATATTAAAAAAAAAAAGAAATACCACAGACATCACTCTGTGCTCCTCCCATTGTAGCATATCAGTGACAGGATTTGGATTTGCCTATGACTGGGGATGGTCACTTTGATCACGTGATGATAGTGGTGTCTGTCAGTCAGGCTTCTTCACTACAATTCAGTCACCTCCTTTGTAAATGATATGTATGTTACGGCTACTTTAAAATTATATAAGCATTCCTATTCATTTCAGTTTGTTTATTTATTTACATCAGTATGGATTCCCAGTTTTCCATTTTATTTGTGGGTTATAATCCATTACTCTAATTATTTTGGTGCCCAAATTGTCCTAGATTTGGACAGAGTCAAGTTGCCTTCTGTGTCCTTTTGACACATCATCATCATTTCTTCAGTATTTCCTTACTTTATAGCACAGCTTGCTGTCCCAGGCTCACCTCGTACTTTCCTTGTCCCACCGTGGATAAGTCATTTCTCCAAAAGTCCCTAAATCCTTCTCAATGGCAAGTGTACATAGAAACCATGAGCACTAGCTGTGTTCGTTGCCATTGCAGTGTCACGTCCCCTTAGGTCTTCTTGGTAGGAAAAATGAGAGACACTAAGTAGCTACAAACCTAAATAGCACACAGATACTTGCAGTTTTATTTTTGGACCATAAGGTTCATTCTAATTCTCTCTTATCCCATATTTGCAATGTCCTCCAGCAGTGAGGATCCTAGCCTTCATTATTCTTTGTATCTTTACTTATTTAACCATTCCCCCTGTGTGTCACCAGTCACACAGGTTGTTGCCACTATCCCCTCCTTTCTTCATTCTGCTCAGACTTTGACATCCCTTGCCAGGCCACCCTCTTACGGGCTCAGGCTCTGACACCATGTGGCTGTTGCCTTCCCCACTGCATGGTTTCCTTACTAACTTTGGGCTAAGACACACTATACTGAGCACTTCCTAGGTAGATCCCCTCCTTGTCCTATGCAGGCTCTGACAATGCATGCATAAGCTGCCCCTTCTTGGGGATGCCCTCCTTACACCACATAGACTCTGTCCTTACTTACACTCTGTCCTTCCTTACACTGCATAGACTCTGTCACTCCATGGCATCTGCCCACACAGAGGGTGCTCCACATCCTATTTGGCCCCTTATACAGGGTTTTCTTTCCTTGTTTCACCTTCTTTGTCCTACTCAGGTCTAACCTCCCTCTCTGCCTTCCTCACATTAGGAACACCCTCCTCATCCCTCTTAGGCCCCAAGTTTCTACACTGAGATATCCTTCCACGTGGATGGATGCCCTCCTCACCTTGCTTACTCTCTGACTGTCTGCACTGGGCAGATGTCTTCTTGAACCTCACTTCCTTGGGGCTTCAATAGCCCAGAGTGAGCCATGTTTCCTCATTTGCCTTCCTTTTCCCATCTGGGCTCTGAAATTCCTCCCAGCCATTCTTTCTTAGGAAATTCCTCACCCATCTTGGACTCCAAAACCCTGTGCAGGGTTATCCACCGAGTGGATAGTCCTTTATAGACCCCAGTTTTGATACCCTGCTCTGGGCCAATAGAGCTCCTCTGCACCTTCACCTTGGCATAGATGTCTACTTTGCTTAGACAAATTAGTATTTTCCCACAGGTCATTTAATTCCTATTAATTTTTTGTTAGCTTCTTTTTTTCTTTCTGTGCTTCTTCATTTTATTTATTTATTTGTTTATATTTTTATTTTAAAGATTTTATTTATTTATTTGAGTGAGCTAGCACAAGCGGGGGAGGGGTAGAGAGAAGACAAGCAAACTTCCTGCCCTGCAGGGAGCCCGATGTGATGAGGGGCTCTATCCCAGGACCCTGAGATCATGACCCAAGCCAAAGGCAAGTGTTTAATGGACTGAGCCACCCAGGTGCTCTTGTGCTTCATTTTAAATAGCGTTTATTGCTACGTCTGCAAGTTTAGCACACTGCACACAAAACTGTCTTTAAAAGCCATTAACTTTTGTCCAAATCACCTGTGAAGAGAGCATTACTCACCAAAACTGGAAAAAAAAAAAAGACACCAATAATTCATGGAATATATAGCCAGCAACGCGTTGCTGAATTTTGAAAATAAGATGAATTAGGATGTTTTCTAATTCTTACTAGCTTTCGTTAATCTCTTTAATCTTCAACTACTTTAAAAGGAAAAAAAATGCATGTAGTCTATCTTGACTTTAGAAGCATCTCAGAAAGAGATGGATGGGGGAAAGGCACAATAAGCAATAATTTGCTCATAGTGTATAGCAAGAAAATCATTGGTCATTAGTAGCGTCTGGCTAGTTTTATAGTAGGGATTTTTTTGTCGTTGTTATTGTTGACTGCCTCTCCCCAAAAGAATTAAATAGTGTTTCCTTAGTCTAAAAAAATGCAGTGTCTAATTTGCTATCAAGTCTTTCCAGTGAACCTTTTCACTATGAATATTGTATTCATCTCCAGAAGTTTTATTTGGGTCATTTTTCAAATTTCCACTTTTCTCCTTTATTTTTCTTTGAAATCCTTAAACATTTTTTAAATAAAAGCTGCTTTAAAGGACTTTTCTTCTAGGTCTATTATCCCTGTAATTTCTCTCTATGCTTACATTTTTAAAAAATTTTTCTCTTGATTATGTGTCAGATTTTCTTGCTTTTCACAGATACAGTACTTTTTTAATTACATGCTGGATATTTTGTAAGTTACATTGTTGAGTGTCTGGATATTTTTGTCTTTCTTTAAGGAATGTGGAATTTTGTTTTGATAGCTGATTTACTCAAATATTAATTTTCCCAGCTTATATTTAAGCTTGGTTAAAGAAAATCTAGAGTAACTTTTATTGAAGGCTAATTTATCCTTACCCCTCCCATGTGATCTTCCTGGGTCTTTTTTGAATGCTCCAAGAGTTCAATGACATGTCTCCACTCTGATTTGTCTCCACTTATAAATTTCCCAATACTATATGAACTGTAGTAGTTGCTCTGCTTACAGATCCCTGGTAGATGTTTTTGCCCTGGTAGGCATTTTTTGTCCAATCTCATGGCATGTCATCCTGCACACACACTCAGCTTAGAATGCACTCAAAGATGCAAGGATCTCTACGCTTATTTCTCAAGCTTTTTTTTCTGTGTAACTCCCACTTTTCTAGTACTCTGCCCATAAACTCCAGCAATTTCAACATCCTTGAACCCCATTAACTATTTCCTTGGCTTAGTGAGACCACCTTTCTTTCACAAGTGGCTAATAAATGCCTCTAGGAAGAAAGCCTGTGGTGTAATATGGTCACCTCATTGATTTCCCTTCTTTCAGAGATCACAATATTGTGATACCTGTTATCCAACAGTTAAAAGCAGTTGTTTCATATATTTGGTCCATTTCTCTAGCTGTTTGTGATGGGAGGCATAGTCTGGTACAGGTCACCTCATCATGGCTGGAAGTAGAAGGCTATTGATGGTTTTCTGAATCTACATGGGATTCAGGCTTAGGGGCTCCAAACCATGCCTGTCAATCCTTTTATGGGTTTCTTTCTTCCATTTCTTACAGAGACTATTTAAACTTTTGTTATGGACTGAATATTTGTGTTCCTCCCAGATTCCTATGTTGAAGCCCTGATTCTCTGGAGACAGGGCTGTGAAGGTGATACAGGTTAAATGAGGTCATAAGGGTGGGGTCCTAATCCAAGAGGGGGCTTGCCCATATAAGAAGAGTCAGAGATACCAAAGCTCTGTCTCTGCCTTGTGAGCACACCACAAGGAGGCAGTCATCTAAAGCCAGGAAGACAGTTGGCTTTCCAGGTAACCAGGAACCAAATTATCCAGAATCTTGAGCTTGGACTTCCCCGCCTCTGGAACTGTGAAAAATAAATTTCTGTTGTTTAAGCCACCCAGTGGATAATACTTTGTTTTGGCGTCTGAACAGACTAATGCTCTTCTACATTCTTCTTACGACACATCCTCCCCTTCTTCGCCCCTCACCTTCACTTTCTGTCCTTTACTGAGAAAATATATGCCATCAGGTGGGAACTCCTCCAACTTGATTCCTGACCCCTTTCCTCAGTCCTGTTTTCCTGATCTCTTTCCCCCTTTTTCAAATGTACCATCCATGCCCACCTTTGTTTCCTTTTCTGTTCTCAGGGATTTGGCCTATATAATGTACAATATTGATATCAGATGCTTTCTTTAATTTCTGCCACAGGAGATGATGCAATCTTATTTTCAGATCGTTATCAATATCAGTTTTCAGTCAACGAGGAATAGTTGACATAAAGCATAGTTACTTGAAATACAAAGCCATTTCCCAACACAATTTCTGTTGCCTCTTAACCAGGGCACTCAGTGGTCCACACACACGGAATCATTCCTGGATGTCTAGGACTATGTCTTATTCATGTTCCCTGATTTATAAGCAACCAAAAAAATTTATCAAGTGCATGAATTTAACATTTAAGAAATTATCGTATGCTGCCCCAATTCAAGTTTAAGAAAAGGTAGAGATCTGTAATAAAAGTGTCAATATTTTCCCCAGGCAGTTTCTTTTGTCTGTGAAAGTCAATTCTCTAAACAATTATTGATAAATAGGCATAAAAGGTAAACTTAGAATAGCTACAAAAATATCCATGCCAGTTGAAACAGAAGAGAAAAGGAATCAAGTTTTGAGAGATCTTTAGACTTCACATCTTTTCAAGAACACCCCATCTTTTTTATGGGCCTCCATATGGATGATTTAAGGAAAGCATAAAAAATTTGAAGTCTATAGTTTCGGAAGCTTACTGATGACTGCATGTATGCTCCAAAGGAGCTATTTTTCCTTTTAAGATTTTATTTATTTATTTGACACACAGAGAGAGAGAGGCAGCGAGAGCAGGAAGACAAGCAGGAGAAGTGGGAGAGGGAGAAGCAGGTTTCCCGCCAAACCCGGACCCCAATGCGGGGCTCGATCCCAGGACCCTAGGATCATGACCTGAGCTGAAGGGAGAAGCTTAACGACTGAGCCACCCAGTGCCCCTGAAGCAGCTATTTTATTTATTTATTTATTTTAAAAGATTTTATTTATTTGACACAGAGAGAAAGAGATCACAAGTAGGCAGAGAGGCAGGCAGAGAGAGAGAGAGAGAGAAGCAGGCTTCCTGCTGAGCAGAGAGACCCATGCGGGACTCGATCCCAGGACCTGAGATCATGACCTGAGGCTAAGGCAGAAGCTTAACCCACTGAGCCACCCAGGTAGCCCCGAAACAGCTATTTTAAGCAAGCTATTTTAAATACAGTGTTCAGGTTTAGTTATTCTCTAAGGTATGAGCTACTACTGCCTTCACCTACCAATCTAAGAGAACATGACTGAAACAAGGTCTTATTTGTTTCCTACCACACAAAGTCCAGAGGAAGACAACCCAGGTCTGGTCCTCCACAATGCCAATAAAAATGGAATCTTTCTATTGTCTTGCTCCACAGTTCTTAGCATCTTCTTGCTTATTGTTTCATGATTGCAAAATGACTACCCTACGTCCAGCCATATCTTCACTCACTAGGCCTAAGAAGGGGGAAAATCACAGTGGTAGGAGGCAAAAAGTTGGCCTATTCTTGTGTAGAAAAGCCAGTTTCCCCCAAGGTACCACAGTCAGACTTTCACTGATGTGTTTTAGGCTAGAACTTTGTCATGAGGCCATGTCTAACTGCAAGTGGCTAGGCAGGAGGGGACTCTGAGTGGGGACTGGGTGAGTTACAGCAGATAAGGAGCAAGCAATTATTGAAGAAGTCAGTACAGAATTGCTGCAAAGGAATTCTGTTTTAATGCTCTTCCCTCTCCTAATTCAGAGAAGCCAAAAATGCCAATCGATAAAGAACTACAGTATCCAGAGTCTGCAAGCCATCTCATAAAGTGATCCAGGGTCTAACAAGAGACTTGTATATGGAAATTTCAACACTTACCATGAGCTATGAACTGGCCTATTTTGTTATAAGAAGTGTTTTGGTTTGATAATACAGAAGAATGTCCTTCCTCATCAATTACCAGCAATATTACTTTAGGCAATTTCAGCCCTCTTGACTCTTGATCTTTTTTTTTTTTAAGATTTTATTTATTTATTTGAGAGAGAGAGTGAGAAGCAGGGGGAGCAGCAGAGAGAGAGGGAGAAGCAGCCTTCCCACTGAGCAGGCAGCTGGACACAAGGGCGGGGGGCGGGGGGCCTCAATCCCAGGACCCTGGCATCATGACCTGAGCCAAAGGTAGATGCTTAACCGGCTGAGCCACCCAGGCACCTCGTGGTACTTGATCTTTAAAACTTCCTTGTTCTCATCTCTCCAAACTCTAAATTTAGGGAGAATAGTTCAGGTTGGATTACTTGAAGTTTTAGAACAATGAAAATCATTGCCAGTTTTTGCATTTTACATATTATTTCTGGTATCATGTCGGGGTTATGATCAGGCGTCCCATCCCTTCTACCCTGATTCCCACCCCCACTTCCATGTAGAACGATACATAGAGTGCTTTTGGGATCAGGCTTGTAGACTTTGCCAGTGTTCAAACCATAGCATGATCTAGAAAAGAACATAGAAGTTTCTGCATTCAGCTTTTACATTTTCCAGGAGCTGAGGATCTAAGAATGACATACCCAAAGTCATACCACTACAAAACTGAGAACAGACCCTGATTTTGCTAATTCTTGCTTAAAATTAAAAACTCTGGGACGCCTGGGTGGCTCAGTTGGTTAAGCAGCTGCCTTCGGCTCAGGTCATGATCCCAGTGTCCTGGGATCGAGTCCCACATCGCTTCTTGTTCTGTGGGGAGCCTGCTTCTCCCTCTGCCTCTGCCTGCCACTCTGTCTGCCTGTGCTCGCTCTCTCTCTCTCTTTCTGATAAATAAATAAATAAAATCTTTAAAAAAAAAAAAACAAACTCTATGGGCTCCTGGGTAGCTCAGTTGTTAAGCATCCGCCTTTGGCTCAGGTCGTGATCCCAGGATCCTGGGACTGAGCCCCACATCTGGTTCCTTGCTCAGCAGGAAACCTGCTTCTCCCTCTCCCATTCCCCCTGCTTGTATTCTCTCTCTTACTATGTCTCTCTCTGTCAAATAAATAAATAAAATCTTAAAAAAAATAAAATTATAAGCTCTATACCATTCTGCTTATTCCTCTGGGAGAATTCTAAAGAAATAGAATATGTACATGAATATTTTACTTTTGAGACAAAAGAGGAATGGAACCATTTATATCTGTTTAGTTGTATTACCCTTAAAGTATATGAATAACATTTTTCTTTTCCAAATGACTAAATCTTGGTATGACACTGAAGTACCGCATTATTTTTGAATATTCTCAAATTTTTTTCCCTGTCAAATAAATTGTTAAGAATTTAACATAACATTAACATTCTGGACCATTCACCACGGTCCAGAGTCCAGCTCCCTGCCCTGCTTTGCGGCCAGTCTTCCACTGCGGCATCTCTGTCCTCCCTTTGGTGTCCATTCTCTCACAGGTGAGGCAGAACATGCCCTCTAGCCTTTCCCTTTTCTGGCTACAATTTGTTGTTCTAGACCTTCACCTTCTTTTCAAAACCAAGAACATTCCTTCTATCCAGCCCCAGGTCCCTGGTGTCTATAGGGCTCCTTCTGCCCAGGGCCCTCTGACTACCTCAGTCCTACTACTTTTCTCGGTGTTAAGAACTGGGAAGAGCCATGTGCTGACTCCCCCACCTGCTGGTCTCTCTCTTCCCCAACCAGTGCTGGCCCCTAACCTGTCCCACAGCATTTCTAACTCCCTTGGCCTGGCTCCACGTCCTCCTCCCATGTCAGTGGCACCTCCTTCCCACTCAGCCACTTGAGCAAACTCTAAGACACCTCCTCCCCTGACTTCAGTCATTATGCCAAGGGCCATTAGGCTCCCAGCAGGACTATTTTTAGAGACCCCGTGTCTGTCACAGAGACATTTTTCCCTGTGTGAAAATCTCCTTCCCTCCATCCGCAACAGCCAGCCCTATTGACGACACCTCTCTGCTGTCCCTGACCCAGAGGAAGGGCCCTCGGCTCACCCAGTGCTTTGCCCCCACCTGCCGCCTGAGCCCAGGGGGAACGGGAGGACAGGTGTCGGCTTGGAGGAGACGCTCGCCCCCTGCACAGCCAGGGTTCCTTAAGTAAAAGTGCGCTCTTGCTTTATGCTCGGTTAAAAAAAAAAAAAAAATTAAGAATTAAGAATGTCTATTAAAATGCAAAGGTAATAGAAGAGTGGATTTATATAATAGTGAAAACCTGGAAGTTAATGATTCTACAATTCATGTCTTGAACAGTTTGGTTTGCTAAGCTTATTAGTGTTATAGATTTGCAAAGTTGATTTTTAAACCATAGTTTAAAATGGCATCTAATTTGGTGACTTCTCTGGTCAAATAACTCTCAGGGACTTGAAGAGCAAAGATGTTAAAAACATGGAAATGTAATGTGGATCTAACTTTATTTGACATTTTGAAAAGTGTTGGTTATTAAAAGAAGTTGAGATTAGTACAATTTAGGTTGCCTAATGTTTTGAAGGAATAAAAGCAGAGCCATCTGGAATGAGATACAACTTGAACTTACTTGGAAAACACCCTTAACACTGTAGGCTTGACTTTTTTTTTTTTTTTTAAAGATTTTATTTATTTATTTGACAGAGATCACAAGTAGGCAGAGATGCAGGCAGAGAGAGAGGGGGGAGCAGTCTCCTTGCTGAGCAGAGAGCCCGATGCGGGGCTTGATCCCAGGACCCTGTGACCATGACCTGAGCCGAAGGCAGAGGCTCTAACCCACTGAGCCACCCAGGCGCCCCAATGTAGGCTTGCTTTTTAAGATTTTATTTATTTATTTATTTGACAGACAGAGATCACTAGTAGGCAGAGAGGCAGGCAGAGAGAGAGGAGGAAGCAGTCTCCCTGCTGAGCAGAGAGTCTGATGCGGGGCTCGATCCCAGGACCCTGGGATCATGACCTGAGCCGAAGGCAGAGGCTTTAACCCACTGAGCCACCCAGGTGCCCCAGGCTTGCTTTCTAGTTTCAGTTACATCAATCCATGAAAACTGGTCAGGTTCTGTTTTACAACCATTTTCCTTAGTATCATTTACCCGTTGGGAAAGGCTGATTAGTTAGCAGATGGTAGGACTCATATGCTGTCTCTCAAATTCAGAGCTAGCAGGAGGGTTGCCTAAGATCATTTTCCATGAAAATGCAAGATTGGGTGTTTGTTTTGTTATGTTTGGGGATGTGTGGTTTGGCAAGCAATACAGAGAAAAGCCTTGTGTTGATGAATTTAGAAAGTCTGAATAATATAGTTAGGTAATGAATGCAGTTGCCTTAAAATATAAAATATCTTGGTTAGTTTAAGAATATAAGTAGCGTCTTAGGTCTGCCTTTCATTTTAAATAACTATAATATTTTGTTTGTTTGTAAAAAATAATAGCACATGAACTTGCAAGGAGTTATAAAATCACCTTTAGTGTTGATGACTCATCTTCTCACTTGGGGGGAAAAAACCAAACCCCAACACCCTGGACAGGTGTTAAAACTTGTCCCATGTTGCAGGAGAAGAACCAGATGGTTCAGGCCTTTGGATTAAATTACTTAGAATTGTAAAGCAGGAGAGAATTCTCAATGACTTCTTGAATCCATGTTTTGATAACCTCAGGGGTCAGTCTGATGTTAATTCACTGAAGCAGAGAGTGGTTCCAAGTTTCATAGGCATGTACTATGGGAACTTCAGATAAGGGAAGGTTCCAAAGCCTTGCTCTATCAAGGAACTATGTGTGTGTTGGCTCCATCTGTGGTGTGGGTGAAAAAGCAGATGGAGCAAAACATCTAAAAATTGTTTTAGGATCAGCTTATTTTTGATGGAAGACTGCTCTGCCCGTGGACCTTGATTTTGTCAATGTCTGTTCTAATCGGTAACACTAAGTGAAATAGCTTACAAATGATGTTCCTATAAAGTTTTCATGACAAATTGTAGAAGATGCTATATTAATTTTAGCAGGGACCACCTTGGCAAAATGATACATCATTCCTAAGATGAAAAACTACTCCACAGAAAGAGGCAGCTACTTGGAAATGGAGAGCGTGCGCTCTAGAGTGCAGGTGGCCAGTCCTGTCACTAGCTGTGTGACCTTGGGCATGTGGCTTAATCTTTTTGTTTTTAAGTTGTTTCCCTGGTAATGGGCGGATAATTTAAAAAAAAAAATCTCTCCTGTATTTGCTATTATGAGGATTAAATGATTTAATACATACGAAGCACTTAGAATGATGCCCAGCATATGGTAATTTCTCAGTGGAAGTTAGTATTATTGATATGTTGGACTTAGATGTCTGAATGATGGAGAAACCACGGAATAGGAAGTCACGGAAGACCAGGTTCTAAACTTAGGCCTGTTGGCTCTGTCAGCTTGCTGACCTCCCACGGGGCATCTAACTTTTCTCAGCCTCAGTTTAAAGACTTTGAAAATCTCTAGTGGAATATTTACTTGTAGTTTCTTCTGTTCGATGAGAGGGCAAGCTAGATGGCCTCTCAGACCACTTCTAGCTTTAAACATCTGTCACCATCTATGACTCTTAGATAGAAACAATCCTCCCAGCAGAGGAAAATATCAGGGGTGAATGCACAAAATCATAGAGAGGGTTTCGCCCATATTCATGCCCCTGTCCCGAATGCTTCTCCACCCCACTGTTAGTTGGATTCGTTCTCTTTCTTTATATTTTAGCGTAAATGTCCCCCATCTGAGAGACCTCTCCTGGTGGCCCAATCTAAAATCAATCCCTGCTCTAAGGCCTTGTTCTTTTCTTCCACAGCACTTATCATTGTAAGTAGCTATAATTTTCAATAATGTGTTTGTTTTAAAAATCTGTCTCTTCTACTAAAATATATGCTTTTTAGGTTCAGATATTATACCTGTTTTGATTATTTCTTTACCCTCAGCAACTAAGAGATTGGCACGAGCAGGCACTCAATCAAGATTTCATTTCATTTATTGAGCAATGATATTGGATTCCTACAATGTGCAAGGCTCTGTCTTAAGTACTGGGGAGACAGTAGTGCTCTCGTGTAGTTTTGTGTTAAGAAACAGTGAGCAAATTGCACTGGTGAAAAAATAAATACTTTTTTAAAAAGGGAAAAAAAAAGAAACAGTGAGCAAGTAAACAAATGTGCAAGAACATGTTAAAGGAGTCTGGATAAAGGACGAGCACCTTTACTAAAAGGAATACCAAAAGAAGAGGTAGCAAAAGCTAAATAAACAAATGGAACTCATCAAACTAAAAAGCTTCCACACAGTAAAGGAAACCAGCAGTAAATGAAAAGACAGCACACCGGATGGGAGAAACATTTGCAAATCATACATCTGATAAGAGGTTAATATCCAAAATACAAAATATTCAAGGGCTAAGACCTTTGAATGATAGAGGATTTAGGGGCTCCAACCTACCTTGTACTTGAAAATTCATGTGTAACTTTTGGCTCCTCCAAAACTTAACTACTAATAGCCTATTGTAGACCAAAAGCCTTACTGATAACATACACAGTTGATCGACACATATGGTGTATGTCATATGTATTATGTGCTGTATTATTATAAGAAAGTAAGCTAGAGAAAAGAAAATGTTATTAAGAAAATCATAAGGAAGAAAAAATACTGTATTGTATTGGGAAAAAATCCATATACAAGCAGACCTGTACAGTTCAAACCTGTGTTGTTGAAGGGTCAACTGTATATAAAGAACCCACATGGCTCAGTAGCAAAAATCAAACAATCTGATTAAAAAGTGGGCAGAGGATCTGAATAGACATTTTTCCAAAGGAGACATACAGATTGCCAACGCACATGAAAAGATGTTCAATATCACTAATCAGCAGAGAAATGTGAATCAAAACCACAATGAGACGTCGCCTCACACCTGTTAGAATGGCTAGTATCCAAAAGACAAGAAGTCATAAGTGTTGGAGAGGATGTGGAGAAAAGGGAACCCTTGTGCGCTGTTGGTGGGGTGGGCAAATTAGTACAATCTTTATGGAAAACAGTATGAAGGTTTCTCAAAACATAAAAATAGAAATACTACGTGATCCAGCTGTTTCACTTCTGGATATTTATCCAAAAGAAACAAAATCACTAATTTGAAAAGACATATGCACCCCCATGTTTATTGTAGCAATAATGGCAATAGCCAAGACATGAAAACAACCCAAATGTCCATCAACAGAAGAGTGGAAAAAGAAAATGGGGTAATACCTATATCTATATATCTGTATCTATATCTGTATATTACACAACAGAACATTATCCAGTCATTTAAAGGAAGGAAATCATGCCATTTGCAAAAACGTAAATGGATCTTGAGGGCATCATGCTATGTAAAATAAGTCAGAGAAAGACAGACAAATACTATATAATCTCACTTATATGTGGAATCTAAAACAAAAGCAAAAGAAACAAAATGAAAAAAAACTGAACCCATAGATACAGAGGACAGATTGGTGGTTGCCAGAGAAGTAGTGTGGGGAGTGGGCAAAATGGGTAAATGGGGTCAAAGGGACAAACTTCTAGTTATAAAATAAATGTCATGGGAATATAATGTACAGTATGGTGACTATAGTTAATAATATTCTATATATTTGAAAACTGCTAAGAGAGTAGATCTTAAAAGTTCTCATCACAAGAAAAAAATTCTGTGTGGTAATGGATAGTAACTCGATTTATTGTGGTGATCACTTTGTAATATTTACAAAAATGGAATCACTGTGTTGTAAACCTGAAACTAATATAATGCTGTATGTCAATTATATCTCACTTAAAAATAACAATGACTAGAGTATGCTACTCTGTCAGGGGAGGCTTCTCTCTGTGAAATATTTGTTGAAAGAACTGAAAGAAAATAACGACAAGAAAATGGGAGAAATGTCTCAGGGGTGGTTGAGGAAGGTCAGTTTGGCGGGAATGAAGAGTTTACGTTGGGAGCAGCAAGATGTAGAATTGGAATGATTGGATGGGGCTAAATTGTTGAGGCCTTGAGTATCCACTCAGATGCTGGGCTTAAATAGTTGGGCAGTGACATGATGGCCAGCTTAGAAAGCGGCTCTCTTTCCTCTTTACCTGTCTTTCTCCTCCCCCTGCCCTAGGGTTGTGGGGAGGGGTGAAGTCTGAAAACAGAATGGGCTTTCCTGAAGAATGAGCACAAGGATAGCATCAGTGGGAATGATACGTGGATTCTAAAAGACAAATGAACAAGCAAAACAAAACAGAAACAGACACGTAGATCTAGAGAACGAACTGGTGGTTGCCAGAGGGAACAGGAGGGTGGAAGTATGGGTGAACTAGGGGAAGGGGATAAAAAGGTACAAACTTCCCATTATAAAATAAATAAGACACAGGGATATGAGGTACAGCATTGGGAACAGAATTAATCAAATATAACAACATTGTATAGTGACAGACAGCAGCTAGATTTACTGTGGTGATCACTTTGTTGTGTATATAAATGTTGAATCACTATGTTGTACACATGAAACTAATATAATATTGTATGTCAGCCACACATCAATAAAAAAAACTGAAATTAAAAAAAAACTAATTGCCAATGCGCATGCGTGTGCATAGGAAGGGAATGACCCACGTGGGAAGCAAAGTGTTAAAAGAATTCTGGGACCAGCACTCTGTGGAGTGAAAGAGTGAGCGAGGAGCCTGACAGGGTGTCTTTGAGCCTGAGTGACTGGAGGAGTGGGAAGCTCAGAAGCATTAAGTTCGGAGCAGAGCCAGGTTTTTATTGATCTTATATGCATGACTCATACTCAACACTTACTCCTGACTCATGCTTCTTGTCTTGCCAAGTGTTTTTCTTTCCATACCATACAATGTTCCATTGAAATGGCTGGTGGAGTCTAATTCACTTTAGCAGTTTGCCATCTGTTTTTGATGGCTTGTGATCTGTGCTGAAGCAATTTACTAATTAACTCAAGAGTTTGTGTTTTATGTTCAGAAGACAACTCTCCTTTTATTGCACCACAAGGTAAAATTAAATAGGAGAGAGTTCTACCCCTGCTTCTTCCCTGTGCCTTTCCTGGCCCCATCATCTTCAATTTCTTTCTCTTCATTGATTTATTCCCTGATATCTTTTAAAGAAGTGATCAACTCACTCCTTTAAAACATTTTTTGAAGGGCGCCTGGGTGGCTCAGTGGGTTAAAGCCTCTGCCTTCGGCTCAGGTCATGATCCCAGGGTCCTGGGGTCAAGTCCCACATTGGGCTCTCTGCTCAGCGGGGAGCCTGCTTCCCTTCCTCTCTCTGCTTGCCTCTCTGCCTACTTGTGATCTCTGTCAAATAAATAAATAAGATCTTTAAAACATTTTTTGATCCTCCTTCTCTTTTGAGTTAACATTCTATTTTTCTCCTTATATATGTCGTCAAACTTCTTGACTCTTTCTTTTTATATATTTATATATATTTATATAATATTTGTATATTTATATATATTTTTATATATTATATATTTTTATATATTTAGATATATATTTTATATATATTATATTTATATATGTTGTCAACTTTTTGACCTCCCACCTGCCCACTGAGACACTCAGAAATTGCTTTTAAACAGTCTTGACCTGGGTGTTCCAAAGGTAGAAGCCAATTCACCATCTCCAAAATAGAACTCATCATTTCCTTCCTCCAACTCTCTCTTCTTTATCCTGTTTCTAAATGAATGGCATCATCATTGATTCAATTGACCTAGGTAGAATTTGGAAATTACCTTTGACTTTTTTCTTTTAACCCACATTGCATATTCTTTCCTTTTTAAAATTGTAATCTCTCTTACTGTTTCCTCTCCATTCTCTTTGGTACTTAATAACTATCAGTGATATTATCCAAGCTACTTAAATGGGGCTTCCACCATCTACTCTTGAACTTGACTTCCCAACTCATTTTTTTAGTTGTCCCCCCAGAGCTGTCTTTTTAAAGTCACATTTAAGGGGCGCCTGGGTGGCTCAGTGGGTTAAGGCCTCTGCCTTCGGCTCAGGTCATGGTCTCAGGGTCCTGGGATTGAGCCCCGCATCGGGCTCTCTGCTCAGCAGGAAGCCTGCTTCCTCCTCTCTCTCTCTCTCTGCCTGCCTCTCTGACTGCTTGTGATCTCTATCAAATAAATAAATAAAATATTAAAAAAAATAAAGTCACATTTAAAAAACAGATTTTATTACTTTTTTATTTAGAGAGTGAGGGAAGGGGCAAAGAGTGAGGGAGAGAGAGAATCTCAAGCAGACTCCGATCTGAGTGCCGAATGGATGCAGAGCTTGATCTCGTGACCCTGAGGTCATGACCTAAGCCAAAATCAAGAGTTGGATGCCCAACCGCTGGAGCTACCCAGATGCCCCTCTAAAGTCACATTTATTCACATTCCTTTCCTGCTTAAAATCACTCACTGACTCACCGCTGGCTTTAGCGTCCCCCCTGGGGCCCTTCATGTTGTAGCCCTTGCCTGCCGCTCAACATTATTCTCCACCATTTCCCCACAGGAATCCTTGGCTCCAGTCCCACTAAGTTACTCCCATTAGCCGAGGGCAAGACCCTCCCTCCAGCCATGAAGCCCTTCCTGTACAGAGCCCCGTCTCATCATCTTTGACTAGCTCACTCCTGCTTGGGTGCAGGTCAGATGTCAACTTTGCTCTTTGGTCCTCTACCTTAATCTCAGTTAGTTGCCCATCATATGTGTTCCTAGAGCTCCTGAGGCACTTCTTTACTGTCTGCCATAATTCCTTATTTCCTATTTTCCTCTTGGGCTGTAAGTGCCTTGAGGACAGGGACAGTGTCTTACATGCTTTGAATTTACAACCACTAGATGCTCAATAAATGTTGGTTAAGTGAATGAATGAAGAATGAAGAATGATTTTGCCCTTTCAGTCCCACTGGTACAAACTTGTTCTCATTCCAGGAATTTCTTAAAATCAAATCCAATAGCCCATGCTCACCTTGCATCTGCCTTGTTCCTTCTGTAGCATTTGACTATATTTCTTTCTTGAAATACCCTTTCCCCCCCTTTTTTTCTTCTCAGTCATGACATTTCCTAGTTATCTCCTCTGGGAATTAATTATTTGCATTCATGATAAGATTCTCACTCTCCCCTTATCACCAAGCTCCCTGATAGCATCTCTGGATGTTGACTTTGGCCTTCTTTTCTCTACACTTAACACTGAATCGTGTCAATCATAGTTGGGCTTTTGACCACCACTCACTGACGTTGGCACTGATTTGCAATTATGGTAGGGACATTTTCAACTTCCCTACCTTTTGGGAACTTTAACCTTTTAAATCTGAATGAATATGAGGCCATTTGTGCCTTTGATGTGCAGCAATGTGGGGTGTGTTGGGAGAGTGAGCTGGTTTGGGGGGGAAGATAATTTTAATTTTAGATTCATTGAACCTGAAATGTCAATGAGACCTGAAGTTAGAAGGTCCTAGGAGTATCCGAAGAGTCATAAAGTCATAGAATCCTACACAGAGAACAATTTCAGTTATGCGGTCCAAACTTTTTCCTAGGACAATATTCCTCACAGACACACGTGAGGTTTTAGGGACAATATAATAACATCTCTTCCTTGTCTGAGTTTGCAACCAATTGAAAAGTTGACAAATAGAGGAGATCTCAATATTAATCTGAGACAGCTGATAGGAAACTATGGATTAAGATCACCGACCAAGGTGGCTTGCTAGGTGCCTCACCCTTGAATCAGATTAACTCACCCTCAGTCATGGCATAGCTGGACAATGGCAGACCTTCCTCAGGCCACTCAGAGCAGCCAGATGTGGCATCTTGCATTCAGGTCAGGCAGAGCAGAGCCGGAGCTGACTTGTAGGCCTCCTTCTTTCTCCCAAACTTCTCAGTCAGTTTGTCTCTCCTCTTCTCCTGCAGAGGCATGAGGGTTGAGAGAGAGGCATATGGTGTTACCGAAGTGCTTCCAGATGGAAATATGAGGAGGCCAAGGGAATGGAAAATCTCCATTAACAGCAATGTTTATCTTGCTTCTAGCTTAACGCTTTGTGTGTTGGAGAGACTGTGACATTGAAGTTATTCTGTTCCACTTGGGGAAAGACTGGATGATTAGAGAGTTGTTCCTCATATCAGAGAATGCAGCTTCCCTGGTACCTTCTGTCTCTCATTCCTCTTCCTGCATCCCCAAGGATTAAGACCACACTTATCAATTACATAAACATAATTTTATTTTGTAGTCCTTATGTAGTCACAAATTCCCAATTCAGTCAACGGTTTATTCTTGTATGACAGTTTGTAGTCTCAACCTCCCCGTTTCCACTTCTGAGACTTTCCTGGTTGCCATCTTCTAAAAAATCTCTATTTTTGGATAATTCTCTAGAGTGGACCATGTGTTCTCCCCAGTCTGAGTGGCCCAACCCTTTGAAGGGCAGGGGAGCTCCTCAGGTAAAAGTTGCCTGCATCACTTCCTACCCTTATGCTCAGCTCCCTCCTTTTCCTGGTCCTTCAAGTGGTAGTGTAAGAGAAAACACCACAAGACAATAAATATTCACTCAAATGATTTATTATGGAGTCAGATAACTGACTTACAGATAAATCAATAGGAGAAGCAGCAGCCCAAAGCGTGTCTTGGACACTCAGGTTCAAGTTAAAACTTTTACATGGAAAGCTCTCTCTCCTGGATAGAGATACCTAGATCACTTAAGGCTCTGCACCATTTATGGTTTCCTTCCTATCTTGTGGATAGCCTCATAATGCTGTTTGCATCATAGAGTCCTTTGGCAAAGCAATAGGGAATGGCAAATGCACTGTTCTCAGACCCTTAACCCCATGGGGTCTGATTCCCACTGTGTTCCTGGCTACCATCAGTCTTGTAGTTAAAAGTCTTCCAAGTGTGACCCAGTTAGTACAGCACCTAGTACAAGTATTACCTCCCTTAAAGTGGACATTCCTGTTGCCCATCTTTGCTCCCACTTTTTCGCTGAAGCTGTATGGCTAGGCTTACCATGGACCTTCAACAGCTAATGAAAATTTTATGACTTTATTGGCCTGTGATCTGATGTGGATGACGACTGTCTTTAGCATGAAATCTATCTCTCAAACTCAGCCTCAGTGACCACACTCCCTCTTGGCTTTCTGTCCACCTCTCTGATCATTCCATCTAAGATTCCTTTAGGGTAATAGGTTTCCATTCAGTTCTTATATGATGGTCTTTGTGAGGGCTACATCATTGCTTCTCTGTTTTTCTCACTCCATCCTCAATTTCTGTGTGATGTCAAAGAAATGGTTTAAGTTTTATGTTGTCTACTCATGACTCACAAATCTGTATATCTCCAGCTAGATTTCTCCTCTGAGACCCAGGCCATTATCAGCAATGTCTGCTAAGTAACTACACTTGAATGTTCATTCCACAGTGTCTACTACCTAGTATGCCCAACTTTAAGACCTCACCTTCCCACTGCCTATACAAGATTTCTCTCTACCCTTTCATATTCCTGGTCTTGTTCTGGGAAACAACACTGTCTTTTGTCACCCAAATTATATGTGGGGGGTCATCTTAGATTTCTTTTATTTTTTTATTTTTTAAAAGATTTTATTTATTTGTTTGACAGAGATCACAAGTAGGCAGAGAAGCAGGCAGAGAGAGAGGAGGAAGCAGGCTCCCTCTGAGCAGAGAGCCCGATGTGGGGCTCGATCCCAGGACTCTGGGATCATGACCTGAGCCGAAGGCAGAGGCTTTAACACACTGAGCCACCCAGGTGCCCCAGACTTCTTTTATTTTTATTCTCTATATCCAATTAATGATTAGCAAATGATAGCAACTCAAGATGCATTTCCACATGAAGGTAATATAAAATGGAATTCACATTCTTTCAAATTTTTCCATGTAATAAGGCTTATATCTTAATTGCACTCTGTTAAACCTGCAGAATTCAAATTTGTGTAAAATGCAACCACACTACACTGAGACTTGGGTCGGATTTTTCTTACAAGTTATCTCATGCAGTTTTCTGCAGAGCTTGGTGAAGTAGGTATTATTTTCCTTTTTTGCAAATGAAAGAAATGATACATGGAGAAGTGGGTTAAATCACAGTGTGGTTGGGTTCAGTCTGACTGAACAAGCCTTTTCAATTTTGTAGAGAGTGTGAATTATACTCCCTAATATGTGGATGAAATTAAACGTCATATTTCTTTATTCTCCTACATCAGGTCAATTTGCTACAGGTTCCTACTTATTTGGCAGTCAGTAAAATCAATCTCAATTGTGAAATTCAATCCCAATCACCACCCCCGACCACCACCATCCCGCAGGTCCTGCTCCTTGGTTGTATAGGAATCTTAGAGGTCTCTCACAACCCACGTACCCAGGAAGTACACCGGACTTGAGCCTACGCTAGCCTCCACGCTTGTGCTTCCTGCCAAAATGAACTCAGTTCCTTGAAGGAAGGAGGCTCCACGATTTCTGAGCCAAGTCTAGGCACCAGGATATTTACCATCGTGCTCAGTGCAGGCTTCTTAGTGATCAGTTGCCGTGGCTTTCCAGGGGCACCCATCTGAGGGCCCATCACATCTTAACAGGGTGTGCATGGGAATGTAGCACCCGTGTCTGCCATGAGCCCCAATTCTTTCTCTAAGTCTCAGGAACCCCTCCACTCACCGGCAATGCTTTTCACTGATTAACCCGATTCCTCTCTCTGGGTGTTTTGTGGGGCTTGTTTGGTTTCTGATGGTTGGCAATTTCTACTCTTGGCTCTCCCACGTAAATGACATGAAAGGACGCAAATACTAGGGCACACAGCTTGCCTTCCCATTTCCTCTGGACTCCTATAGTAGAGAGAACAAAACAAAAATGAATGCTTCAGTAGATTCTCCTCTAAGTGTTGTGGCATGCTTAATGTACGTTATCATGTCAATCTCACAATTCTACAATGAGGAGACAGACACTTGGGTTCATAAGAATTCAGTAGTGAAATGAGGAATTGAGATAGGATTTGCTTGAATCTAAAGCTTATTTTTTTCCACTTGTACATAATGCCCATCCTTGAACTTGTGTTGAACCAAAATGCTGAGGTTTTCTTTATCTGAACTGCTGGCCACTCTTCTACCTTATGTCACTGCTGTTTTCAAGCTAAACACAGCAGTTCCTGTTATTCCTGTTCAATTTCATCTTGTTGATTTTGGTTCTAATTCCAAAAGTCAGGGAGTTAGCTATGTCATCCAGCCTTGTGAAATTCACTGATGTGATAAACATGATGCTTCCAGCTTTATCCTTGTTGAAAAAAAATGTTGACCACAAACCCCATCTACACCCCTTTCTGGGGCTCATTCTGCTGCTCTGAGCTGTGACATGCCTCTCTGGGGTGGCTTTTTATCAGTTATATATCCACATTTTCCCCCTTTCCACAAGACCTCATATGATATGGAAGGTGGGGATGGTATGTATGTGGGAGGAAAACTCAATCAGGAGCCAGGGTGGTGTGAGTTCTGGGTGGAGTGAGAGGTAAACTATTCTGTAGCTGCTTTGCTTGTCATAAGAAAGAGTCTTCAGAGAATTTGGCCAAATGGCCGTAGTCAGGCCAGGTGGTGAGCATGGAAGGATTCCAGCCTGGTGAGTTTCCTGTAGGTGGTAGAGCACAGCGATGAGGGTACAGAAGTTGTCAGCATGCGCTGACATTGGTGACAGTGTCAGGTGGCAGTGGCAGGTGGTCAGTGGTCAGGCAGGCTCTGAGGGCTGTATGCAGGGCTAAGGGAGAGGGGGGACCAGTGCAAGCCATGTAGAACCCCAGTTCAGGTGAGGGTTGTCAGAGTTAGCAAATAAAAATACAGGGTGTGGGACACCTGGACGGCTCAGTAGATTAAATGTCCAACTCTTGATTTTGGCTTGAGTGGAGATCTCAGAGTTGTGAGGCTGAGTCCCACATCGGGCTCCATGCTGGGAGTGGAGCCAGCTTGGGATTCTCCCTCTTCCTCTGCCCCTTTGCCCCGCACCCACCCTTGCTCACGCATGCACACATATTTTCTTTCTTTCTCAAAAAAAAAAAAAAAAAAACCCCACAAATGTTCAGTTAAATTTGAATTTCAGATAGTTTCCTTTCCTTTTCTTTTTTAAAGATTTATTTATTTATTTGAGAGAGCAAGAGCACAGATCTTCCTTAGTTTATGATAGGGTTATGTCCCAATAAACCCACTATAAGTCGAAAATATCATAAGTCAAAAATGCATTTAATACACCTAACCTATAGAACTTCACAGCTTAACCTAGCCTACCTTTAACATGCTTAGAACACTTACATTAGCCTACAGTTGATCAAAATCATCAAAAACAAAGCTTATTTTATAATCATGTTATAAGTGTCTCATGCAATGTATTGAATACTGTGATGAAAGTGAAAAACAGAATGGCTGTATGGGTACGGAATGATTTTAAGTGTTTTGGTTGTTTAGCCCGATGATCATATGGCTGACTAGGAGCCGTGGCTTGCTGCCAGGATCATATCACACACAGCCTGGGAAAAAAATCCAAATTCAAAATTGAAGCACAGTTTCTACTGAATGCATATAGCTTTTGACCATTGTAAAGTTGGGTTTACAAGAGGTTGGGGATTATCTATCTATCCATCCGTCTATCTATTTATCTATCTATCTATCTATCTATCTATCTATCTATCTAATCTATCCATCGTTGGTTGATAGATGCCTCCTGTTGGTTCGGTTTCTCTGGTCTAACACAGGGACAAATGGAGCAGAGAACCAGAAATGGAGAGTCAGGGAAAAAACAGGATGGATAAGTGACATCCTGGAAGCTGGGAGAATTTCATAAAAAAAAAAAACCAAAAAACCCAAACAAACAAAAAGCACCGTGAGGTCCACAGTAAATTGTCAACAGCACTGTCTTTCCGGGCATAAAAGATGGTCCTAAAGAAAATTTCTTGACTTCAGTTTCTAAAAGGGTAATATTTGTTTCATTGATTTAGTGGATATGGGCTTGTTATAAATTTCTCTCTTTCCTCAGATGCTTAAGTGTTTCATAATGTTTTACTTTGTTTTGATAAGAATTTCCCAAACTTATTTGGCCGTGCAATCATGTTTTTCCTACAAAATATTTTTTAATAGTTTAAGGAATACTTATAGAAATATTGGTTAATATGTCCCTGGGAACCAATGCTTGTGTGCTGGGCTATATTCACCATGGCCCAAACCTATATGGAACTTATTATAGCCAAAATAGTAATCTGACTTTTAATGGCATTTGGGAAATACAGTAGGATTGGTTTTAGGATATTTTCTTCTAGAGATCATATATCTTTTTTGAGGATAAGTTTAAATTAGGGAGAAATAGAAGAAAAACACAGAATGAAAAACCTAGACCTTGATTATTATTTTTCCCTTAAGAGTTTCTATACATGAAAAAAGAAGTTTCTATACATAAGAAGAATTTTATTTTATTTTTTATTTTTAAAGAATTTTTAAAATATCTGCCATTTCGTGCATCCAAAATACTGCATTAAAAACTAAAATAACTTTGATAAAATGTCCTACTTTGGGTAAGCAGAATGAGATAATTGCTAAGAATAGTCCAAGTGTTGTATTAATATTTAAAATTGTTAAAGATTAAGTTTAAATAAAACATACAATTTAGTCATGGAAGCAGATTGTTTAATTGTTAAGTGCTTTACTCTTGGGAGTTCTATTTCTAATGCAATGTGGTTAAATTTTCCTCTAAGTATTTAGAAGTGAAAGTGTTGTTATATTTTTTGACATTAGATGTGAGAAATGGAATGGTTAGTTTAAAGAAGGAACAAAAAATTTGACCTTGTTGTACTGGTCAAAGTTTCATTTTTATTTTGGGTGAGGAAAACGACTTCATTAGACAACTGAGGTTTACTTTTGAACAAATTCTGTCCTCAAGTACATGGGTATTTGGCGAATTTTGTCATGAATATCTCTTAGGAAAATTTGTCAGCAAAAATGAAGAAACTCATTGTTACATACTGTCAGTAGTTTATTATTGGAAAATGTCCAATAATTATGAGCTTTTGGGAAAATGTTCAAAACAGAGTTCATACGATGAAGATTAAGTTTTATGGTAAAAGGTGTTTCATAAATAAAGAAACTCAATCTATCCTCAACAGGATGTCGGTCAGGCAGGAACAATCCACTATTCTAGAATGGTGTAAGGTTTCTGTGGAACTTGTGTGGGGAGATGAATCCTGTGAACCAGAGTATGAATCCAGCTCTGGATAACTCTGTGTTATGGACTGTATGTCTGTAACCCCACCAAATTAATATGTTGAAGCATTAACTCTCAGTGAGATGGTATTAAGAGGTGGGGCCTCGGGGGAGGTAATTAGGTGTAGAAGAAGTCATGAATGTTGAGAATTAGTGGAATTGGTGCCCTTAGAAGAGGAAGAAACCCCAGAGCTTCCTATCTCAGCCATGTGAGGACACAGCAAGAAGGCAGCTGTCTGCAGGGAAGAGAGCCCTTACCAAGAACCAAATCTATCAGAATCTTGATCTCCGACTTCCCTGTCTTCAGAACTGTGACAAACAAATGTCTGTTGTTGAAGCCACGCAGTATTTTGTTATAGCAGCTTAAGCTGACTGAAACACTGTGTAACCTACAGCATGTAACTTAATCTCTTTGGTTTTCCTGATTGGTATAGTGGGGATAGAGTCAACAATAGGCCTACTGATACTAAACATGACCAGACCAAGGCTAAACCAATACTAAACACTCCCATTGGTAGACAGTCAATGGTGGAATGGATCCAAGAGGTTTACCCTGACATTTAAAAACACTTATGTTCAGGGGTGCCTGGGTGGCTCAGTCTTTGAAGCCTCTGCCTTAGGCTCAGGTCATGAGCTGGGGTCCTGGGATGGAGCCCCACACTGAGCCCCGCATCGGGCTCCCTGCTCATTGGGGAGTCTGCTGCTCTCTCTCCCTCTGCCTCTTCCCCCACCTGTGGCTTGTGCTCTCTCTCCCTCTCTCTCTCTCTCTATCTCTCTCATGAGTAAATAAAATCTTTACAAGAAAAAAACTTATGTTCAAACTGCCTATAGTGACCCACATCACTAGTGAATGTTTAAATACAATCACATTCTAACAGAACTTTACTTTCAATATCTGGGAGTTGCGAAAACTGGCCCTTTTGAGGCAAATGCAATGTTGACAAAAAAGATATCTTGGGATTCTTCTTTTTTTGTCCCTAAATTTGGCTCCTTTTGTTCTGCTGAAATGGGTGTTCCAGGACATAGGTAGCCCTCAACAAGAGTGACAAGAAGTGAGTAGGTTTAAGACTTTGGCTTGCTCCAAGGATTCTTGCAGATGTCACAGAGCTGCAGATTAAGACCCTGGAGAGCTGCCAAGCAGGGCATGCTGGGGATGGGGGTGAATGGGTGGGTGGAGAGCAGGGTTGGCAAATTATGGCCTGAGGGACAAATCTAGCCACTGCCTGTTTTTGTGTTAATTTTGAACAAAGAATCATTTTTTTTTAAATTTTCAAATGTAAAGTGCTGAAGAAAAAAATAAAAAAACAAAGATCATTCACCTTTTGATGAACAGTTGCTCAAAGAGTTTAGGACATTGCCTCTTGGTCCACAAAGTCCACAATATTTACTATCTGGTCCTTTTCAGGAAGAGTCTGCTGACTCCTGGTCTAGGGGGTCACTATAGGTTAGTTACTACATGTTTGTGGGTAACACCCAGGAAGTCAAAGAATTGGTGAGAGTATTCTGGAGCCAAAGTTGCTTGCTTCCTACTTTGATGATCTACTGGGCAGTGACTGGCAGGAGGTTTGCTACTTAACAGTCAATCCCTCCCTCTCTTGCTTGCAAACGGAACCATGATTTTGTTCAAGAATCTACTCTCTTTGTTCTTTGTTCAAGAATCTACTCTCTATGAGCTTCAAGGGAAGTTTTCCCACTCTTAGCCTCACCTATCTATCTAGTTGATACATTGAACACCATGACTTCCCACCAATACCCCAATTCCAATCTAACACTACAAAATTCACAAAAGTTCTCTTTCTTTCCATACTTGTAACTATTGTGTCCTAGAGAAGCCACGTTCCCATTTTCCTAATATTTTTACTTATTTGATCTATCTTCCCCCTCCCTGTATGTACTAATCTCCCATTGCCGTGGCCTCCTTTCCTGTGTAAATAACCCCCTTATACTCTTTTGATTCTGACATTCCACACAAGCTAGTCCCTAATCCCATGAGTAGACAAACTTCTTCTTCTTCTTTTTTTTAAAATCAAGATTTATTTATTTATTTGAGAGAGAGCAGGAGGGGCAGAGGGGGAGAGAGAGTGAGTCTGAAGCAGACTCCACACTGAGCACAGAGGCCAACATGGGGCTTGTTATCAAGACCCTGAGATCATGACCTGAGCTGAAATCCAGAGCTGATGCTCAGTGGACTGAGCCACTCAGGTGCCCCATAGATGAGCTTCTTATACCGCTAAATTCTACCTCCAACCACCTGTTTTATGTCTTCTAGGGTCACCATCTGTGACTAGACCACTTTCCTGTGCACTTGGGCTCTAGGTCTTGTGCCAACCCAGTTTTCTCACACTTTGGGGACTCCCACATTCCAAACCATGGCCCTTCCCCACCCTGGCCCAAACCCCTCTTCCCTGCCTCACTTGGATACCAGCCTCCTCCAATGAAGTGTGTACATCAGCCCTGGGGAGCCCTGCTAAGTGGACATTCTCCTTACTTTGCTTGGGCTCTGACACCCTCCCGTAGGAGAGACTACTCCCTACATTCCATGTAGATGCATACTTTGTTAGTCCTACTTAATGATTTTAGAAAGAGGAAGGAATCTATGTTCTCCCACCCCTCCATCACTCTTCTTTGTTCCTGGAGAGAAGAACAGGCCTGCCTGAAGACTGTGATATAGGCTTTGGCACATTATGCATGGTAGACCGAAGTTGGACTTTTAATTTTTATTATATTTTATTTTCCACCAAGGGAAAGGATCTTTTCCATTTCTCCAACTTTAAGATATGGTCCCTCGGTTATGCAACTCACTGACAGAGTCCTTGTAGAATGACCTGGCTAGTATGTGTGTCCAGCCTTTTGTAAATTAAGTGCTATCCAGTTGCTAAGGAGGCATTGCTATTATTTGACATTGTCACATAATTCTGTGATGCATAAACTGTGTTTAATTTAGAAGATTTATACTGTAACTTTTTTCCCTCCAGTGCCAATAGCGTCTGGACTTATTTTTGTTGGTTTCCACTGTTCTTACAGCAAGTCTCCCACATGAAATGCATTATGATCCAGGCAATCTAACAAATAAGCAGGGTGTGTTGGTATTGCTGGGGAATAGACTTAGTTCTCACGAAGTTCTTTTCTTGAGAGCTGGCTTGTCTTGGTGGCCAAGAATTACAAAATGTTAGAATTTTTGTGCTGGAAGGAAGGAAGTCCATCTCTTCCACCAGGTTTCTCCCCACTCAAGTCTGTGTCCCCTCAGTAACACACCCGATGTTCTGTCACAGTCTGTGAACAGGCACTCTTCTGAGTCAGTCCACTCCATTTTAGCTCTTTCTTATTCCTTCTCTCCGCTCTTGTGTGGAATATAAGTACTGACACCCCAAGACCAATCCAACACCACAGGGGCTTGCAGAATAGATTTAGTTCTCATCATGAACACTGTGAAGTCTTTTCCTTTGGAACCTGCTCATTTCAGAGAGCAGAGAATGACAAAATCTTAAAATCATGGAGTCTTCGTGCTAATTAGGGACCAGCCTGGAGGCCTTTCCTTACCTAAAGCTGAACTCTGGCAGCTGTTGCCTCCTCCCAGGGATGCTAGTTCTGGCATTTGAAGTCAAAATGAAGACACCTGCTGCGCTCTTGGGGGCTTCTGTTTGTTGTCAACACTGCACGGTAACCTCATCCCAGGAGCCGTAAGGACACAAAGTGCCGGTCGTGGCCACATGAGTGAGGAGGAATGAGGAGTGGGCAGGGGGTGTAAAAAGACTCAGACTCTAGGAAGACTCTTGCAGTTGCCTTGATACTTCTTAGCTGGGATCAGAAGCCATCAGGGCCTGTTTCAAGGGGCAGAAGCAGGCTTCCTTGCCCTTGCGAATTCTTTTTGTTTTTGTCTCTATTAGGGGTGAAAGGCTCTTCTTGCCTCTTTTATCCTCTTTACTACATCCCTCCATTTCCCTTGTGATGTGGACTTTCATTCCCCTTGGTCATTTCATTATTTGCTCATGGACCACTATATGTTCTTTCTTCTCCTAAAGATCCAAATTCCCCCTGGCACAGAATGAAAAATGGATACGTGTTGAATAGGGTGATCGAGTGGCCTCATACTTCATAATTATACACAGTTTCAGTGACACAAAGTTTTCTTAAAACTTCCCCTTTTTTCCTGTGCCACACATTAACAGTTTTTTGGTTAGAATGTCTTGCACAGAAATACCACATAGTAATTATGTATGGAATTGAATTAAGAATCCACATTCATTTGCCCTGATATTTTCCCCAGGTTTCCATGTTGGCAACAGCCTGTGTTCCCTGTGGAGTTATGTTCTAGTTTTTCTAAGTGCAAATACATATGAAGGTTTTTAAATTCTCAATATATATTATATAATAATGGCATGACTCCCTAAGAGAACGTATATGTTCATGGTAATTGCATGTAAAGTCTTTGCAAAAGATTATTCCACACTGAGATGTGGAGCACTTGCCTTATAAATATTTTCTGGGCAAAGTTCTATGGAATTAGTGAGGTATGACTGTCATAGAGTAGGCGCTTAACAATGAGTATTAAATGCACTAGTGGATAAATTAATAACTCCCTACATATTAGAAAAGGCATTTAGGTGGTCTATCCAATAGCTCCCTTTTTCTCTACCATGTAAACAAGTATCTAGGTTAGCCTTTCAGATAAAAGTGTCTCCACTTATGCAAGAATTTGCATCTGGCTGATGGGTACAATCCAATTAAGTATGGACTTTCTTTTGGTTATAAATAATATACTGTCAAAATTCATAGTTGAAAATAAATTCATCACATGACAGGGAAAAAATAAAGCTTTTAAATGTGGCATTAAAGATTACACAATAGCCATATAGTTAGGAGTCTAGTTTTGACTCTCTGGCCACAAATCATAAAAGTA
Organism: Enhydra lutris kenyoni; assembly: GCF_002288905.1. Classification (NCBI taxonomy): domain Eukaryota; kingdom Metazoa; phylum Chordata; class Mammalia; order Carnivora; family Mustelidae; genus Enhydra; species Enhydra lutris. The sequence goes on from NW_019154124.1 coordinate 6,206,584, forward strand.
ACCCAAAATTTTCAGTATCAAATAGGTCCTAAGAGACTGTCTCATCAAAGACCTTCATTTTGTGGTTGAGGAAGCAGACTCGGAAGAGCTAGATAATGGTATTGGGTTGAGTACTATGCCCTCAAATTCATGTCCAACCAGAACCTCAGAATGTAATCTTATTTGGAAACAGATGTAATTAGCTATGGTGAGGTCACACTTGATTAGGGTGTGTCCTAAATTGAATGACTGATATCTTCATAAGAGAAAGGAGAGGGACAGTCAGATCCACAGATCCACATACCAGAGAAGGCCACGTGATGACAGAGGCAAAGACTGGAGTGATGTAGCTCCAAGCCAAGGAATGCTAAGAAATGCTGGCAACCACCCAAAGCTCAGAAGGGGCAAGGAAGGATCCTCCCCTGAGCCTTCAAAGGGAGCTTGGCTCAGCTGATGCTCACTTCAGACTTCTGGCCTCTAGAACTGTGACAGAATACATTTCTGATATTTTAAGCTACCCAGTTTGTGCTAATTTGTTACAGCAGCCTTAGGAAACTAAGACAGTAACCTTCCAAGGAGTAGTGCTGACTCAGGAATAAAGGCCCAGTCCTCCCTAAGCAGCTGTACTCTTGTGTCCCTGCCTGTATGTGAGCATCTGCCAGAGGTGCTCCTTTTATTGGCTTTACATCTTCATCAGTTCTACACAGTTTGCTACCCAGAGGGCTTTCCTTCCTGCCCTCCCTCTCTTTTAAGTTGTTCTTAAACAACTCTTACACAGGTCATCTATTCTTCTATCTCTTATACTCTCAGAAGTGTGGCCCTCTTCTTCTAGTGCTGTTCTGTGCTGCTACTTCTCCTTCCTAGGTTGCTTTTACCTTTGGGCATAGGCCCTGTCATATGCGTTTTCTGTCTTAAAATATACAAGTAGGGGTGCCTGGTGGTTCAGTTGGTTAAGCGTATAGACAAAAGGTGAAGTTTTTACTTTCTTGATATAGTCCTCTGATACATAAAAGTTTTAAATGTTTTTAAAAGATTTTATTTATTTATTTGCCAGTGAGAGAGAGAGAGACAGAGAGAGAGCGCACAAGCAAGGGGAGCTGGAGGCAGAGGGAGAAACATGCTCCCTGCTGAGTAAGGAGCCCGATGAGGGGCTCGATCCCAGGATGCTGGGATCATGACCTGAGCTGAAGGCAGACGAATAATGACTGAGCCACCCAGGTGTCCTGAAAGTTTTAAATTTTGATGAAATATGATTCATCTTTTCCTTCACTAATTGTGCTTTTGGAGTCATATCTAAGAATCCTTGCCAAACTCAAGGTTATAAAGGTTTACCCCTGTTTTCCTCAACAGTTTTACAGTTCTTAGCTTTTATATTGAGTTGTTGATCTAGTTTCAGTTAATTTACTTACCTCATAATGGCATGAGGTAAATTAATTGTTTTTGCTTTTGGATATCCAACTGTTCATTGTTTTGTATTTGGATATCCAACTGTCCCAGCATCATTTGTTGAAAAGACTGTCCTTCGACATGGATGCAACTAGAGGGTATTATGCTTAGTGAAATAAGTCAATCGGAGAAAGACAACTATCATATGATCTCCCTGATATGAGGAAGTGGAGATGCAACGTGGGGAGTTTGGGGGGGTAGGAAAAGAATAAATGAAACGAGATGGGCTCGGGAGGGAGACAAACCATAAGTGACTCTTAATGTCACAAAACAAACTGAGGGTGGCCAGAGGGAGCGGGGTAGGGAGAGGGGGGTGGGGTTATGGACATTGGGGAGGGTATGTTCTATGGTGAGTGCTGTGAAGTGTGTAAACATGGCGATTCACCCCTGGGGCTAATAATACATTATATGTTTATTAAAAAATAAAAAAATAAAAAAATAAAAGAAAAGACTGTCCTTGCCCCAATGAATGGACTTAGCATCCTTGTCAAAAATCAATTGATTATAGCTATATAGGTTTATTTCTGGACCCTCAATCGAACCACATTTGTCTTTGTGTCTAGCCTTATTCCAGCACCATGCTATTTTTGGTTACTGAAGCTTTGTAGTAAGTTTTAAATTTTGTAATCTGGGTCCTCCAACTTTATTCTTTTTGAAAACTGTTTAGCTATTTGGGGCCCCTTGCAATTCCATATGTGTTTGAAAATTGGCTTTTCTACTTCTGAAAAAAGAACTATTGGAATTTTCATAAGGTTGCATTGAATCTATAGATCACTTTAGATAGTATTGACCTCTTAATATTTTTTCTTATTAGCATTACATTATCCTTGAATATTTGGTACGATACTCTTGTAAAAACTCTCTGGGCCTATTTGTTTGGTAGTTATTTGTTCATGGGCAGACCTCAAATTCTGACTTGGTTCCATTTATTGTTATTTGTATTTTGTTTTCCAGTTTATGAATATGGGATGTCTTTCCATTTAGTTAGGTCTTCTTTAATTTCTTTTAGTAATGCTTTATAGTTTTCAGTGTACTAGTCTTTTACCTCCTTAGTTAAACTCATTCCTGGGTATTTTATTCAAAAGTGAGGTTATTAAAATAAAATATCTTAGGCATGCAAAGAAATATAATGAACACTTGTGTAATCACCACACAGCTTAAAAAATAAAGTTTAACAAATACTATTAAAGCCTCTCTGCATTGTCTTCTCTGGCTCAGAAGTAGCTGCTCTCTTAAATTCAGTGTTTCTGATTTCCTTACATAGTGTGGTAGGCAGAATAATAGCCCTGCAAAGATACCCATGTCCTAATCCTCAGAACCTGTGAGCTTATTTCCTTAAATGGCAAAAGAGTCTTTGTGGATTTGGTTAAGTTAAAGACTTGAGATGGTTAAATTTATCCTTGAATATCTGGGTGGGTTCAGTATAATCATGTAGGTCCTTGTAAGTGAAAGAGGAAGGCAGGACCTTTTGTAAATATATCTCTCCAAGGGCTAGATAAGCCCCAGAGTCTCCAATTTTCATGACTCAGAAATGTCTTCAAGGGCCTGCATGGGACTCGTATCTCCTTTATATGTAAATTACTGGGGATCCTCCTGGCACCTTGGGAGCTTGACTTAGAGGACTAGGCCAAACTATAACCACTGGACTTTCTTGTAGAAATGAGTGAAGTGTTACTACCTATTGGAACTGTGAAATTAACTAGACAAGTGGACAAATGGTTATAGATCTAATCCCCATAATATGTGGAAAGAAAAATGTAGAGGAAGTGAAAGCAAAACGTTATCTTTATAGCATATAGATTTCTATGCCTCCAGAGGCTAGAGCTTTTTATAAAAGCACTGAGAAAGCGAGGGAAGATTTATTTCCTCACATTGATTTATCAACAATTGAGATCTTTGATATAATTTTTCATTGTGATTGTGGATCTGTCAATTTTTCCTTGTATCTTTGTGCCTATGTTATTGGAGGCTTACACATTTAGAATTGTTATGAATCTCTAGTGAATTGTTTTCCTTATTTATAATGTAGTGACCTTCTTTATCGGGTAAGCTTTAAAAGTCCTCCTGAAATAGATCCAACAAGAGGATATAATAATTGTAAATACCTATGCATGATACATGGAAGAACCTAAATACATAGTGTAAATATTAACAGACATTAAGGAGGAAATTGATTGTAACACAATAGCAGTAGGGGACTCTAACATCCCACTTACATCAATGGATAGATCATCCAGAGATAAGATCAATAAGAAAACAGTGTCTTTGAATGACACATTAGACTAGATGGACTTAAGAGATACAGGCAGAACAGTCCAACACAAACAACAGAACACATATTGTTTTCAGGGGAACATAGAACACTCACCAGGATAGATCACATGCTAGGCCACAAAATAAGTCTCAATAGATCTTGTCAATAAGTGACAAGATTGAAATCATGTCATGCATTTTTTCTAACAAAGCAGTATGAAACTAGAAATCATTTACTAGAAAAAAGTTGGAAAATATATAAATACAGAGATGGTAAACCACATGTTACTAAACAATCAATGGTTCACTAAAATCAAAGAGGAAATAAAAAATACATGGAAACAAATGAAAATGAAAACACAGAGGTCCAAAATCTTTGGGACGTGGCAAAAGCAGTTCTAAGAGGTAAATTTATACATATATACAAGAAAAATCTCAAGTAAACAATCCAACCCTATACCTAAAGGAACTGGAAAAAGAACAAACAAAGCTCAAAGTTAGTGGAAGGAAAGAACTAATAAATGTCAGAGCACAAATAAATAAAATAGAGACTAAAAAAATTAGAAAAGATGACTGAAACCAAGAGCTCATCCTTTGAAAAGATAATAAAACTGAAGAACTGTTTTAGCCAGACACATCAAGGAAAAAAAGAAAGGACTGAAATAAATAAAATCAGAAATGAAAGAGGAAAAGTAATAACTGGCACCATAGAAATACAAAGGTTTAAGAGACTACTACAAAAAATTATATTCCAACAAATTAGACAACCTAGAAAAAATGAATAAATTTATAGAAATATATAATCTTCCAAAACTGAGTCAGGAAAAAATAGAAAACCTGAACAGACTAATTACTGCTAACAAAATTGAATCAGTAATTTAAAAACTCCCAACAAACAAAAGTCCAGGACCAGATGGCTTCACAAGTGAATTCTACCAATAATTTAAAGAAGAGTTAATATCTATTCTCAAAGTATTCCAAAAATATAAGGGGAAAGAAAGCTTCTAAATACATTCCACAAGGCCAGCATTACCCTGGTACCAAAGCCAAAGGGGGAAAACAACAACAACAACTGAAGAAAACTATAGGCCAATATCCCTGATGAATATAGATCCCCCAAAACTTAGTAATATATTAGCAAACCAAATTCAACAATACATTAAAAGGATATTCAACATGATCAAATAGGATTTATTCTGGGGATGCAAGAGTGGTTTAATATTTGCAGATCAGTTAATGTGTACATCACATCAGCAAAAACTAAGGATAAAAATCACATGACCATCTTAATGGATGCAGAAAAAGCAAGTGACAAAATTCAACATGAATTCGTGATAAAAACTCAACAAAGTGTGTTTAGAGGGAACATACCTCAACATAACAAAGGCCATATAACAAACTCACAACAACATCATACTCAGTGGTGAAAAACTAAGAGCTTTTCCTCTGCAATTAGGAATAAGACAAGGATGTCCACTATTACCACTTTTATACAACATAGTGCTGGAAATCTTAGTTGTAGCACTCAGACAAGAAAGAGAAATAAAAGCCATCCAAATTGGTAAGGAAAAATTTCAACTATCACTATTTGCAGATGACATAATACTATACATGGAAAACCTTGAAGAATCCACCAAAAAGCTACTAGCAGTAGTGAATGAATAAGTTGCAGGATATAAAATTAATATACAGAAATCTGTTACATTTTATTATTTATTTACTTAGTCATTTATTTTGAGAGAGAGAGAGAGAGAGAGAGAGAGTGTGTGTGTGTGTGTGTGTGTGTGTGCAAGCAGAGGGAGAGGCACAGGGAGAGGGAGAGAATGTCAAGCACACTCCATGCTGAGCCTGATGCAGAGCTTGATCCCACAACCCCAAGATCATAACCTGAACTGAAATCAAGAATTGAATACTCAACTGGCTGGGCCCCGCAGGTGCCCCAGAAATCTGTTGCATTTTTATATACAGATAACAAAGTAGTAGAAAGAAAAATTAAGTGATCAACTGCATTTACAATTGCACCAAAAAGACTCTGATGCCTAGGAATAAACTTAACCTACGAGGTGAAAGATCTGTATTCCAAAACCCCTAAAACATTGATGAAAGAAATTGGAAATGACACAAACAAATGGAAAGACATACTGTGCTCATGGATTGGAAGAATTAATATTGTTAAAGTGTCCACACCACAGCTTCAATGCAATCTCTATCAAAATGCCAATAGTATTTTCCACAAAACTAAAACAAATAATCCTAAAATTTGTATGGGACTACCAAAAACCCCAAAGAGCCAAGGCAATCTTGAGAAAGAAGAACAAAGCTGGCAGTATTACAATCCCAGATTTCAAGATATATTACAAAACTATAATAATCAGGGGCGCCTGGGTGGCTCAGTGGGTTAAAGCCTTTGCCTTCGGCTCAGGTCATGATCTGGGGTTCTGGGATCGAGCCCCACATCGGCTCTCTGCTCAGCGGGGAGCCTGCTTCCCCCCGCCCCCGGCTGCCTCTCTGCCTACTTGTGATCTCTGTCAAATAAATAAATAAATAAATCTTAAAAAAAAACTATAATAATCAAAAGAGTGTGGTACTGGCACTAAAACAAACATATAGATCACTAGAATATAAGAGAAAGGCCAGAAATAAACCCATACTTATATGGTCAATCTACAACAAAGGAAGCAAGAATTTACAGTAGGGAGAAAAGAGTCTCTTCAGTAAGTGGTGCTGGGAAGACTGGACAGCTGCATGCAACAGAATGAAACTAGATTACTTTCTTACACCATACACAAAAATAAATTCAAAATGGATTAAAGACCTAGATGTGAGACCTGAAATCATAAAATTCCTAGAAGAAAACAAAGGCAGTCATCTCTTGGACATCAGTCTAAGCAACATATTTATGGATATGTCTCCTCGCAAAGGAAACAAAAGTAAAAATAAACCACTGAGACTACACTAAAATAAAAAGCTTTTTTCCTACAAAGGAAACCTTCAATAAAATGACAAGGCAATTTCCTGAATGGGAGAAAATATTTGCAAATAATATATCCAATAAGGGGTTACTATCCAAGATATATAAAGAACTTACACAACTCAACACCAAAAAACCCAAGTAATCCAATTTTAAAAAGGGCAAAGGATCTAAACAGACATTTTTTCAAAGAACACATACAGATGGCCAACATGAATGCTCCACATCACTAATCACCAGGAAAATACAAACCAAACCACAATGACCTCATACCAGTCAGAATGGGTAAAATAAAAAGGCAGGAAGTAACAACTATTGGTAAGGATGTGGAGAAAAAGGAATCCACTGTGGGCAGAAATGTAATTTGCTGCAGTCACTGTGGAAGACAGTATCAAGGCTCCTTAAAAAATTAAAAATAGAAATACCAAATGATCCAGTAACTTCACTACTTGGTATTTACCAGTAAAAACACTAATTCAATGAGATGCCTGGGTTCAGTCGGTTAAGCATCTGCCTTCAGCTTAGGTCATGATCCCACAGCCTTGGGATTGAGTCCTGCATCAGGCTCTTTGCTCAGTGGGGAGTCTATCTCCCTCTGCCTACCACTCACCCTGCTTGTAATCTCTCCTTCTCTCTCTCTGACAAATAAGTAAATAAAATCTTTTTAAAAATTAAATTAAAAAAACTCCACTAATTCAAAAAGATAAATGAATTCTAATATTTCTTGCAGCATTATTTACAACAGCCCCGATGGAAACAACCTAAGTGTCCATTGATAGTTGAAAGGATAAAGAAGATGCAGATATATATAAACAATGAAATATTAGCCATAAAAAAGAATATTTTGCCATGTGGGACAACATGGATTGACCTAGAAGGTATTATGCTAAGTGAAAGAATCCAGAGAAAACAAATACTATATAACTTCACCTAAATGTAGAATCTAAGCAACAAAACAAACAAAAAAAGCAGAAATTACTCATTAATACAAAAAAATGATGGTTGATGGAGGGGAGGGCATGGGACATGGGCAAAATGGGTGAAGGTACTGGCTTCCAGTTATGGAACGAATAAGTCAAGGGAGTAAAATGCACAGCATAGGGAACTCTGTCCAGGATATTGTAATAGTGTGTGTGTGGTGACAGACAGTAGCTACAGCTGTGAGCACAGCATCATGTATAGAGCTGACAAATCGCTGTATTGTACAGCTGAGACTAATGGAACATTGTGTGTCAATGATATATTTCAATTCAAAAATGAATTAATTTAAAAAATAGACCTGAATTCCTGCTCCGTCATATCAGTCTACCTGTCATAGTGAGGGGTTCTTATAGTCTTTCATCCTTAATTTTCTCTTCATTACAATGGGAGTATTACCTAAAGTGAAAAAAATCCAGCTAAAATATAGTACTGAACAAGATGAACACAAATTAAAGGAAAGTTGATAGGTTCTATTAATAACAGAGGGAAAAACAGTAAAGCAAAAACATTATTGGGGTAATCTTTGTTTTCTAAGCAGTGAATTTTGTTAAACTTATTGTTACTAGATATACTGGGATAAATACTTCTCTTATAATTTCACACTATTTATCCTGTTTTTTTATGCTTCTTTTCTCCTTTCCTAACTTTATCTATTGAATTTAAAAATCTATCTGCTTTATTCCCATATTTATGTTTTAGAGAATACGCATTCTATTTCTACTATTTCTGTGGTTTCTCTTAAATATTTTTAACATGTGAAGTTACTTGAATAAAGTGAATTATTACCTATGCTTTCTTCCTCATAATTACTACAACTTAGAACACTTGAAGTGATTATTCTCTAGTCAGAATATTAGTACTATCTAGTGTTTTTATTCCACCTCGTTTTTGTACCCCACGTTAGTCATGTTTTTTAAGGTTAATGGCTTTACCCCTATATACTTAATTAGTTTCTTTGTCCATCATTACTATTGCCATCTCACTCTTCTCTTCTGATTCCAATGTCCTGTAGAAGTTCTTTTGTGAAGGGTCTATTACAGATAAACTCTCTCAATCTTTGTCACAAAATGCCTTTACTTAATGCTCGTCCTTCAGTTGTAATTTACTTCATGAAATGTTGGAGACTGGTAAGTACTTTCTGCTGACGTCTGCTTTCTGTGGTTGTGAAGTGGTGTTCTTCTCACTGTCTCTGTCTCTGGATGAATTTAACGTGGTCCCTTGCTTTCGGCCCTTTGCCACTTTACTACAATGCCATATGACATTTTGAGTTTCCTGTTTGGGATTTCTTTTGCTTCTTGAATAGGAGAACTGTTTCTTCTCATTAGTTCTAGAACATGCTCATCTGTTGTATTTTTAAATTTGCCTATATTCCATTCTTGGCTCTTTCCTTCTAGAAATTCTATGAAGATATATATAAAATGCTGGATGCTTTCATGTTATGTAATGTGCCTCTTAACCCCCTTTATATTTTTCATCTCTTTATCTTTCTGTGCCTTATTCTCTGTAATGTCTTCTGATACATAATCCAGGTTGCCAATTCTCTTGTCAGCTGGGTTTCATCTGCTATGTAACTCATCCACTGAGTTTTTAATTTCAGTCATTCTATTTTTAATTCCCATAAATTTTACTTGGTTCCTTTATCAATATGCCCAGTCCTATTTTGACAACACCTTTTTCAAAAACCTATTTTTCTTTTTAAGTCTTATATCATCTTAATGTTTTCATAATCACAATCTGACAATTTGATTTAAGAAGATATTTATTGTTTGTCTGTTTGACTCCTGGATTTTTTCCCCCTCATATGTTTTGTAATTTTTATTGAAAACGCATTTTTTGGAGGTGGAATTAATATGTAAGAATCCTATAAGATGTGGTTTGAAGATGTGCCTCTTTAGAGAGATGGTATTTATTTCTGCCAAATGTCTGAGTTACCACTGAGTTGGAAGCTCTTCGCATGTTAATGTATTAAATCCAATTACAAAGATAATAAATTCACAATGGACCCCACAAGTAATTTAAATTCAAATTCCAGTCCACATGATACCTGGTCTTTGGTTATACATTTTGGGGAATTTTTTTTGTTTTAAATCCCAGGCTAGGTACCCTAGTTTTTTCTTCACCAATAGGTAGTAGTAGTAGTTGTTTTAATCTTCTCTATTTAATAATCCTGGATTTCTCTCTATTTCCCCCTTTCTCTTTCTTTTCCTCTCTCTGACTCAGTTAGGACTTCCAGCTTTGTATAAGATTGGTAACTTTTTCTGTCCCTGTGTGGCCAGTGAAATCTGAAATCTCTTTGTCATGAAATCTATTTGTCATGAAAAGCAGCAACCATCCCCACTGTTTCCTTAGCCAGGACAACTATGATATGAACCCCTTATTATGAGTCTGGATTTATAAAGATTGTGGGCCTGGGTATTTTCCTTACTTTCTTAAAAACTCAGGTATGTTTAAAAAAAAAAGTTTGTTTTAGAGAGTAGAAAAGTAGTTGTCAAGGGCTGTGGGGTAGGGAAATAGGGAGATGTTGGAAAAAAGGGTACAAACTTTTGATGAAGGAGAGTTGGAAGAAAGGCAGGCAGGGACAAGGCCCCTGCCCTAAAAGGTAACCGCTAAAAGGATTTTACACCACCCTGAGAAGAGCCCTCCACCCTTCCCCACTGACAGAAACATGATTGGATGACAGGTGCAGGGGGGTTAATCAGAACAGTGAACCAACAAATCCATAGAAACCCCTAAACTAGAACCTCAGGTGGCACACCTCTTGGGTCCGTCCTCTCCTTCTTTGGGAGCTCTATCATTCAATATACTTCACTATCGCTCAATAAAAATTTGCTTTGCTGCCCACCACAGTCTGCTCTACCTCTTCTTTCTCCGAAGTAGCCTGACCAAGAATCTGGGGCGTCATAGGAAAAGAAATCCTGTAACACTTTCAGCTATGAGATGTATAAGATCTGAGGATCTGATGTAAACACAGTAATTACAGTTGATAACATTGTGTTCTATACCTGAAATTGGCTAAGAGAGTGGAACTCAAATGTTCTCACCAAAAATAATAAAGATAAATACGTGAGGTGATGGATATGTAAATTAACACATTAATTAACCTTAATTAAGGTGGATCCTTTCACTATGTATATGTATAACAAATCACAATGTACACTTAAAATATCCTGGATTTGGGGGTGCTTGGGTGGCTCAGTTGGTTAACTGTCTGCCTTTGGCTCAGGTCATGATCCCAGGGTTCTGGGATCAAGCCCCACATCAGGCTCCCTGCTCAGTGGGGGAGTCTGCTTCTCTCTCCCCTGGCTCTTGTGCACTCTGCTTTTCTCTCAAATAAATAAATAAAATCCTTAAAAAATATCTTGAATTTTATATGTCAATTAAGCTCAATAAAGCTGAAATTTAAAAAAAATTTTAGGGGTGCCTGGGTGGCTCAGTCAGTTAAGTGTCTGCCTTCAGCTCAGGTCATGATCCTGAGGTCCTGGGATCGAGTCCTATGTTGGCCTCTCTGCTCATCTGTAAGTCTGCTTCTCCCTTTGCCTGTCACTTCCCCAGCTTTTGTGCATGCTCTCACTCTCTCTGTCAGAAGAATAAATAAAATCTTTAAGAATAAAATAAATAGGGGCGCCTGGGTGGCTCAGTGGGTTAAGCCGCTGCCTTCGGCTCAGGTCATGATCTCAGGGTCCTGGGATCGAGTCCCGCATCGGGCTCTCTGCTCAGCAAGGAGCCTGCTTCCCTCTCTCTCTCTCTCTCTGCCTGCCTCTCTGTCTACTTGTGATCTCTCTGTCAAATAAATAAATAAAAATCTTTAAAAAAAAAAAAAAAAAGAATAAAATAAATAAATAATTTCTTAAAGAAAAATCTTTTTGGGTAAATACCTAGTAGTGCAGTTGCTGGGTCATAGGGCAGCTCTATTTTCAACTTTTTGAGGAACCTCCATGCTGTTTTCAGAGTGGCTGCACCAGCTTGCATTCCCACCAGCAGTGTAGGAAGGTTCCCCTTTCTCCACATCCGTGGCAACACCTGTCATTTCCTTACTGGTTAATTTTAGCCATTCTGACTGGTGGGAGGTGGTACCTCATTGTGGTTTTGATTTGTATTTCCCTGATGCCAAGAGATACTGAGCATTTTTTCACGTGTCTGTTGGCCATTTGTATGTCTTTGTAAAGTCTGTTCATGTCCTCTGCCCATTTATTGATTAGATTATTTGTTCTTTGGGTGTTGAGTTTGATAAGTTCTTTATAGATTTTGGATACTAGCCCTTTATCTGTAAGTCATTTGCAAATATCTTCTCCCATTCTGTAGGTTGTCTTTTTCCTTTTTAAAAAGATTTTATTTAATTTATTTGTCAGAGAGACAAAGAGAGAGAGAGCACAAGAAGGGGGAACAGCAGGCAGAGGGAGAAACAGGCTCCCCACTGAGCAAGAAGCCCAATGTGAGACTCCATCCCAGGACCCTGGAATCATGACCTGAGCCAAAGGCAGACGCTTGGACATCTGACTGAGCCACCCGAGCATCCCGGTTGTCTTCTGGTTTTGTTGACTGTTGCCTTTGCTGTGCAAAATCTTTTTGTTTTAATGAAGTACCAGTAGTTCATTTTTGCCTATGTTCACCTTGCGTTTGACAATGTGTCTAGCAAGAAGTTCCTGCAGCCCAGGCCACAGAGGTTTCTGTCTGTGTTCTCCTCTAGGATTTTGATAGATTCCTGTCTCACATTGAGGTCTGTCATCTATTTTGAGTCTATTTTTGTGTGTGGTGTAAGAAAATATTCCAGTGTCATTCTTCTGCATGTGGCTGTCTAATTTCCCCAACACCATTTGTTGAAGAGACTGTCTTTTTTCCATCGGACATTCTTTCCTGCTTTGTCAAAGATTAGTTGACCATAGAGTTGTGGGTCCATTTCTGGGCTCTCTAATCTGTTCCAGTGATGTGTGTGTCTGTTTTTGTGCCAGGTTGATTACAGCTTTGTAATAGAGCTTGAAGTCCGGAATTGTGATATCACCAGTTTTGGTTTTCTTTTTCAGCATTCCTCTGGCTATTTGGGGTCTTTTCTGGTTCCATACAAATTTTAGGATTATTTGTTCCATTTTCTGTGAAAAAAGTTGATGGTGTTTTGATAGGGATTGCACTGAATATGTAGATTGCTCTAGTAGCATAGACATTTTTACAATATTTGGTCTTCCAATCCATGAGCGTGGAACATTTTTTCCATTTCTTTGTGTCTTCCTCAATTTCTTTCATGAGAGTTCTATAGTTTTCTGAGTTCAGATCCTTTGCCTCCTTGGTTAGATTTATTCCTAGGTATCTTGTGTTTTTTGGTGCCATTATAAATGGGATCGACTCCTTAAGTTTCTCTTTCTTCTGTCTCATTGTTAGCATATATACCCAGCAATTGCACTACTAGTATTTACCCCAAAGATACAAATGTGGTGATCCGAAGGGGCACATACATCCCAATGTTTATGGCAGTAATGTCTACAATAGCCAACATATGGAAAGAGCCCAGCTGCCCACTGACAGATGAATAGATAAAGAAGATGTGGTACAGGGCACCTGGGTGGCTCACTTGGTTAAGCAACTGCTCAGGTCATGATCTGGGAGTCCTGGAATCAAATCCCGTATCGGGCTTCCCCTGCTCTACAGGGAGCCTACTTCTCCCTCTCCCTCTGCCTCTCCCACTGCTTGTACTCTCTCTCTCTCTCTCTCTCTCTCTGTGTCAAATAAATAAAACCTTAAAAAAAAGAAGGTGTGGTACACACACACACACATATAAATAATATTATTCAGCCATCAGAAATGATGAATACTTACCATTTACATCAATGTGGATGGAACTAGAGGGTATTACACTAAGTGAAATAAGTCAGTCAGAGAAAGACAATTATATGATCTCACTCTTATGTGGAATTTAAGAAACAAAACAGAGGCTCATAGGGGAAGGGAGGAAAAATAAAACAAGATGAAATCGGAGAGGGAGACAAACCATAAGAGACTCTTAACCAAAGGAAACAAACTGAGGGTTACTGGAAGGGATGGAGGTGGGGGGATGGAGTAACTGGGTGGTGGACATTAAGGAGGGCACATGAGTGGTGCCTGGGTGGCTCAGTTGGTTAAGCATCTGCCTTCAGCTCAGGTCATGATCCCAGGACCCTGGGACTGAGCTCTGAGTTGGGCTCCCTGCCTCCTGGTGGGGGGGTCTGCTTCTCCCTCTCCCTCTGCGCCTCCCTGACTCTCATGCTGTCTCTCTCTAGCTGGCTTGCTCTCTCTCTCAAATAAATAAATAGAATCTTAAAAAAAAAAAAAGGAGGGCACATGATGTAATGTGCAGTGGGTATTACATAAGACTAACGAATCACTGAACTCTACCTCTGAAACTAATAATATATTATATGTAAACTAATTGAATTTAAATTAAAAAATAAATCTTTTTAGAAAGCTTTGTTTTAGCATTTACTCATGTTTTGTATCAAGAGGATTTGCAGGTTGCCTAGTCTATCATTTTTCCAGAAACAGAAGCCAAGATGGGTTCATTGATATTTCCTAGGAATCTGTTAACTTTAAAACAAGAATCTAGTTGGGGCACCTGGGTGGCTCAGTGGGCTAAGCCTCTGCCTTTGGTTCAGGTCATGATCTCAGGGTCCTGGGATCAAGTCCTGCATCAGGCTCTCTGCTCAGCAGGGAGCCTGCTTCTCCCTCTCTCTGCCTGCCTCTCTGCCGACTTGTGATCTCTCTCTCTGTCAAATAAATAAATAAATAAAATCATTTAATAAAAGAATCTAGTTAAATTCAGCAAGCAGTCATTGAATGCCTTCTATGTAGCAGCTACTATCTAGGGGAATCACTCATTTGCTAACAGAAACCACTTTCAGTCTGAAAATAAATCTGCCTATCTTCTGCCCCATCCTTCTGTGACAATCAGCTGCAAAGATCCCATTATAACAAAAGCATCGTTAGATAAATTCTAGTAGTTTAGATAAAGTTCCAGCACTTAAATCCCAGCCAGGACAATATGGATTACCTTATTTTCGTTAACAACAACAACAACAAAAAAGGCAAGTGGCAGAGTTGCACACAAATTCACTTAATTTTCAAGATTGTGTATTTCTCTTCTTTGTGTTTAGATTTTCGCCTACCTCACTTTAAGAGATATAATAATATGTGGTCAAGTTTGTCACTCCTGGGCGCTGATGACGCAAGGAAGCTCGCTATGGAATAGTGTGAGTAGACACTACTTGAAGCTGTGTTTTTATTGTAGTTCTTAAAGGAGAACAGCCTGCTATAAAGCCAACTGGCCTAGGGACTACTTTTTTCCCTGCTCCCCCACATTGGGCCACAGAAAGTAGGTGCATTTGTTTTTCTTTAGCCCAGGCACAAGCCCAAAGGACAACATAGAAAGATAACAATGTTATTTTTAAGACAGATACTATCAGTATTTTCTAATTTACATGGTAGAAATAAATCAAATATTCTTTTTGGATGGAAACATAGCTCCATTATATCTGAGTTAGATTTAACATTGTCTAACTCGGGGTGCTGCTGAGATAAATTGAGGAAATGTAAGTAAAGTGCTTACTATGGAGCCTGGCACGCAAGCAGCACTCAATAAATATTAGCTGCTATTATTGGTTCACAAAACATAACAAAGTAGCACAAAATATGGAGTAAAAGAAAAAAAAAACTGAGCATGAAATGGGGCTAAACTATACAACATTAAACAAGGCTTGTTTGATATTCTTAGGGTGTCTGCATGTACACAGACACACATACACTCTGGCATTTTCTAATATGGATTTCTAGGCTGGTACCTCTTTACTATTCTTGTCATTGTACTATTTTTATACTATTCTTGTACCCTAGAATTTCTCAATTCAATGAGACACTGGGGAGAGGTCTCAGCCAACCACAAAAAACAAGCATAAATTTTCCTTGTTGACTTCTCTTTTCTGTTCCTTGGATGATACTTTTATCTCTGTAGTCATTTATGCCATCAACCAATGTTGCGGTGGCAACAGTTTCCCTGTTTCCTAATGTCCCATCAGTAGCTGACTTTACCACCCCTCCTTAATAGCCGATGGTTAAAGGAATAATGACATCACGTGCTCAGACTGACCTATGAGTAGATGGCTGCAACCATTCAACAAAAATTCCAAAATTTAGACAAAGAAACTAAGGTGCCATTCATAAATCAAGTCAACATCTTGATGTTCCGTTCTTGGCTTTACTATTCCACACTCACCTTGAGCAACAATGGCAAGAAGAAAACGTGCTTCTGTCTTAGCTAACCCATCTTGGCTTCCAAATGTAGTATGCCTGCCTTAAGTTTATTTTTCGTTTAAGGCAGTGATACTCAAACTTCAGAATGCATCCGAATCATCTGAAGGGGTTGTTAAAACAGATTGCTGATTGCCAAACCTAGAATTTCTGACTCAGTAGGTTGGGGGTGGGGCTTGAGAGTTTGTATTTCTAACAAGTTCCTGGCTGATACTGATGCCGATACAGTTCCCAGGACCATACTTTGAGAATCACTGGTTTAAAGTAATAAATCTCTTTCTTATGTGACAGATTGGGGATGTTATTTTTTGCTTTGGAAAACCTGTAAGAATAAAAAAATGAATCCAAGTGATCAGAAAGAGAAAGGTCATGTACAATATTAAGATCAGAACAAATCCTGCAGAAGCCTTGCAGGAAAAGCTAGCACTTTTCCCCAGAGACCTCACTAGGTAAAGCTGGAGAAAATATGAGCACATGTCAGTGAAAAACAAAGCCTGGATAGGAAGTTAAGTTTCTTTATGTTCAGCAAATTTCCCTCTCCACAAATCTTCATTGTTCTTCATCTTCTATTAGTTTTACCTTCATTTGTGAGTGCTCAAATATGGCACAACCATAACAAACATTTTTAGCACAAAGAATATCTTTGTTCAGATGGCAATGAGAGATTGGAAGTTCATAAACGTAATCTTTAATTTTTCATTTATATATTTTTAAAAATTAACATAGAATGGATTATTTGTTTTAGGGGTACAGGTCTGTGAATCCTCAGTCTTATCCAATTCACAGCACTCACCATAGCACATACCCTCCCCAATGTCCATCACCCAGATGCCCCATCCCTTTCTGGCCCCTGAACCCCCAGCAGCCCTCAGTTTTTTTCCTGAGATTAAGAGTCTCTTATCATTTGTCTACCTCTCTGGTTTCATCCTGTTTCATTATTTTCCCCTCTTCCCTCATGATCCTTGGCCTTGTTTCTCAAATTCCACATATCAGTGAGATCATATGATAATCATCTTTCTCCGATTGACTTATTTCACTTAGCATAATACCCTCATTTGCCTCATTGCAAATGGCAAGATTTCAATTTTTGGTGGCTACATAATATATATGTGTATACACACACACACACACACACACACATATATATATATATATATACACATACATATATATATATGTATGGCTTTTCCCATGATTTGATATTGTGGACATTGCTGCTATAAACTATAAATACTGGGGTGCAGGTGTCCCTTAGGATCACTACATTTATGTCTTTGGGGTAAATACCCAGTAGTACAATTGCTGGGTTGTAGGGTAGCTCTATTTTCAACTTTTTTTTTTTAAAGATTTTATTTATTCATCTGACAGAAAGAGAGAGAGATCACAAGTAGGCAGAGAGGCAGGCAGAGAGAGGAGGAAGCAGGCTCACCGCCGAGCAGAGAGCCCGATGCGAGGCTCGATCCCAAGGACCCTGAGATCATGACCTGAGCTGAAGGCAGAGGCTTAACCCACTGAGCCATCCAGGCGCCCCTATTTTCAACTTTTTGAGGAATCTCCATACTGTTTTGCAGAGTGGCTACACAAGCTTGCATTTCCACCAATAGTGTAAGAGGGTTCCCCTTTCTCCACATCCTCGCCAACATCTATTGTTTCCTGACTTGTTAATTTTAGCCATTCTGACTGGTGTGAGGTGGTATCTCATATTGGTTTTGATTTGTATTTCCCTGATGCCGAGTGATGTGGAGCATTTTTTTCATGTTTCTGTTGGCCATCTGGATGTCTTCTTTGCAGAAATGTCTGTTCATGTCCTCTGCCCATTTCTTGATTGGGTTATTTGCTCTTTGGGTGTTGAGTTTGATAAGTTCTTTATAGATTTTAGATACTAGCCCTTTATCTGTAAGTCATTTGCAAATATCTTCTCCCATTCTGTCAGTTGTCTTCTGGTTTTGTTGACTGTTTCCTTTGCTGTGCAAAAGCTTTTTATTTTGATGAAGTCCCAATAGTTTATTTTTGCCCTTGCTTCGCTTGCCTTTGATAATGTTTCTAGGAAGAAGTTGCTGCAGCTGAGGTCAAAGAGGCTGCTGCCTGTGTTCTCTTCAAGGATTTTGATGGATTCCTGTCTCACGTTGAGTTCTTTCATCCATTTTGAGCCAATTTTTGTGTATGGTTTAAGAAAATTGTCCAATGTCATTCTTCTGCATGTGCTGTCCAATTATCCCAACACCATTTATTGAAGAGACTATCTTTTTTCCATTGGACGTTCTTTCCTGCTTTGTCGAAGTTTAGTTGACCATAGAGTTGAGGGTCCAGTTGTGGGCTCTCTATTTTGTTCCATTGATCTGTGTGTCTGTTTTTGTGCCAGTACCATACTGTCTTGATGATATAGCTTTGTAATAGATCTTGCAGTCTGCAATTGGGATGCCACCAGCTTAGGTTTTCTTTTCCAACATTTTCTGGCTATTCGGGGTCTTTTTTGGTTCCATACAAATATTAGGATTATTTGTTCCATTTCAGTGAAAAAAGTTGATGGCATTTTAATAGGGATTGCATTGAATGTGTAAATTGTTCTAGGTAGCATAGACATTTTCACAATATTCCATCTTCTAATCCATGAGCATGGAACGTTTATCCATTTCTTTGTGTCTTCCTCAATTTCTTTTATGAGTATTCTATAGTTTTCTGAGTATAGATTCTTTGTCTCTTTGGTTAAATTTATACCTAGATACCTTATGGTTTTGGGTGCAATTGTAAATGGGACTGACTCCTTAATTTCTCTTTCTTCTGTCTTGTTGTTGGTGTATAGAAATGCAACGATTTCGGACATTGATTTTATATCCTGACACTTTACTGAATTCCTGTATGAGTTCTAGCAGTTTTGGGATTGAGTCTTCTGGGTTTTCCACATAAAGTATCATATCATCTGCAAAGAGTGAGAGTTTGACTTCTTTGTCAATTTGGATGCCTTTTATTTCTTTTTGTTGTCTGATTGTGTATGGCGTAAGGAAATGGTCCAGTTTCATTTTTCTGCATGTTTCTGGTTCTATATAAATTTTAGGATTATTTGTTCCATTTCTTTGAAAAAAATGGATGGCATTTTGATAGGAATTGCATTAAATATGTAGATTGCTTTAGGTAGCATAGACATTTTCACAATATTTGTTCTTCCAATCCATAAGCATGGAACGTTTTTCCATTTCTTTGTGTCTTCCTCAATTTCTTTCCTGACTACTATATAGTTTTCTGAGTACAGATTCTTTGCCTTTTTGGTTAGGTTTATTCCTAGGTATCTTATGATTTTGGGTGCAATTGTAAATGGGAATGACTCCTTAATTTCTCTTTCTTCTGTCTTGTTGTTGGTGTATAGAAATGCA
The DNA here is from genome assembly GCF_002288905.1 of Enhydra lutris kenyoni. Classification (NCBI taxonomy): domain Eukaryota; kingdom Metazoa; phylum Chordata; class Mammalia; order Carnivora; family Mustelidae; genus Enhydra; species Enhydra lutris. Next base: position 6,225,853 of record NW_019154124.1, read on the forward strand.
ACTGATTTCTGTACATTGATTTTATATCCTGACACTTTACTGAATTCCTGTACAAGTTCTAGGACATTTGGGGTGGAGTCTTTTGGGTTTTCACATAAAGTATCATATCATTTGCAAAGAGTGATAGTTTGACTTATTCTTTGCTGATTTGGATGCCTTTAATTTCTTTTTCTTGTCTGATTGCTGAGGCTAGGACTTCTAGTACTATGTTGAATAGCAGTGGTGATAATGGACATCCCTGCCATGTTTCTGACCTTAGGGGAAAAGCTCTCAGTTTTTCCCACTGAGAATGATATTCTCTGTGGGTTTTTCACAGATGGCTTTTATGATATTGGGGTATGTACCTTCTATCCCTACACTGTGAAGAGTTTTGATCAAGAAAGGATGTTGTACTTTGTCAAATGCTTTTTCTGCATCTATTGAGAGTATCATATGGTTCTTCTCCTTTCTTTTATTAATGTATTGTATCACATTGATTGATTTGTGGATATTGAGCCAACCTTACAGCCCAGGAATAAATCCCACCTGAATGTGGTGAATAATTCTTTTAATGTACTATTGGATCTTATTAGCTTGTATCTTAATGAGAATTTTTGCATCCATGCTCATCAGGGACATTGGTCTGTAATTCTCCTTTTTGATGGGGTCTTTGTGCTGGGATCAAGGTAATGCTGGCCTCATAAAATGTGTTTGAAAGTTTTCCTTCCATTTCTGTTTTTTGGAACAGTTTCAGAAGAATAGGTATTAATTCTTCTTCAAATCTTTGGTAGAACTCCCCTGGTCCTGGGGTCTTGTTTGTTGGTAGATTTTCTTTTTTTAAAAGATTTTATTTATTTATTTGACAGACAGAGATCACAAGTAGGCAGAGAAGCAGGCAGAGAGAGAGGAGGAAGCAGGCTCTCCACTGAGCAGAGAGCCCAATGCGGGACTCGATCCCAGGATCCTGGGATCATGACCTGAGCTGAAGGCAGAGGCTTTAACCCACTGAGCCACCCAGGCGCCCCTATTATTGTATTATTGTCAATGTGTTTTTTTGATTTTGTTATTAATTGGCTTATATAATTGACTGCTATGTTACAGGCATAAATATTTACAATTGTTAGATCTTCTTGTTGGATAGACCCTTTAAGTATGATATAGCTAGTCCTTTCTTATATTATATACAGTTATATTATATATAGATGTTATAGTTTTTGGTTTAAAATCTAATTTGTCTGATATAAGGAGTGCCATCCCAGCTTTTTTTTTTTTTTTTTTTTAATGTCCATTAGCATGGTAAATGGTTTTCCACCCCCTCATTTAAATCTGGGAGCATCTTTGGGTCTAAAATGAGTCTCCTGGAGACAGCATATTGTTGGTTTTTTTTTTTTTTTAATCCAATCTGATACCCTTTTGATTGAGGGATTTAGTCCACTTACATTCAGGGTAACTATAGAAAGATACGAATTTAGTGCTATTGAATTGCCTTAGGGTGACTGTTACTGTATATTGCCTGTGTTCCTTTCTGGTCTATGTTACTATTAGGTTCTCTCTTTGCTTAGAGGACACCTTTCAATATTTTTTGTAGGGCTGGTTTGGTAATTGCAAATTCTTTTATTTTCTGTTTGTCCTGGAAGCTTTTTATCTCTTATTCTATTTTCAATGACAGCCTAGCTGGCTAGGCTGCATATTCTTCTCATTTAGTACCCTGAATATATCATGCCAGTCCTTTCTGGCCTGCCAGGTCTTTGTGGATAGGCCTGCTACCAATCTAATACTTCTACCATTGTAGGTTACAGACCTCTTGTCCTGAGCTGCTTTCAGGATTTTCTCTTTGTTTCTGAGATTTGTAAATTTTTCTACTAGATGTTGGGGTATTGACTTATTTTTATTGATTTTGAGGGGAGTTCTTTGTGCCTCAATGTAATCTCTTAGCTGAAAGACATGATTAATGTCTGAAAGACATGATTAATACTACAATATCAATGCTATTGTTTGTCAACTGGCCCCAGCCACTAGGAGCTCCCAGAAATCTCTGTGCTCTTCAATATTACATGCAATCAGCCAGGTACACTCAGGTCATCTCTCCTTTCCCCCAGACCTCCCTCCTCAAATTATGAGGTAGGAGAAGGCCACTCTAAACCTCTCACTCTAAACTGTCTTCCCCATAGTCAAGAACTTAACACATTGTCTATGCTCATGAATAGAGAAGGAGGCACCCATTATGGGTTCATTGACCCTGAAGTGGGGGGCTCTTGCCCTCCCAGCTGTTGACCTAGATTAGACATTTGGAATCTGTTTGTAATTAAACCTGGGAATGACCATGAACAACAACAAAAAAATCTGTTGGTAATTAAACTCCCAAATGACCATAAAAACAAAGAAATGAAGAAGTGAGAGATGTGCTGAAGACATTTGTTTCTTGATGCTTTTAAAATATTAAAATTTTTTGCATGCAAAAGATCTTTCTCATTTCTTAATGTCTTTGGTTTACCCTTTTTAGATTGATTTTTCTGCAGTAAAAAATATAATCACAGATAAATATATAGTGTCAACTTTGCAAAGGTGGCGTCTAAATGTGCTGCGTTTGAATTTTCGTGGTTGTGTTCTCCGACTGAAAACCTTGAGATCTGTCAGTGAGTATGTTTATTACAACTCTTTGTCTTGCTTCCCTGTTTTTAACTGAACAAATATAAAGAAAAATATAAATGAAATAGAAGCTGCAGTTATAGGCCATAAGAATGACAATTAGAAACATTTAAAATGCTTATAATACAGTCAGCTCTTACTGGATTTTATGCTCTGGGAATTAGTGCTTTGTCCATTCTTATAGACTGCTTTTTTTGTCTAGCATTTGTCTACGAATCCTCAATTCATCTTCTTAAAAAAATACAAGAATATATTCTCAATTTAAAAATTCTAAAAATAGACAGTAAAAGGAAAAACTTCCCTTTATCTCCCTCAAACCCATTCACTTACTCAAAGGTACTCAATGTTAACCAATTTTCTGTTTTTCTAAAATACATTTACATATATGTTATTAAAAATACACAATTAAAAATTTTAACATGAAGAGGATCATATTGTTTTATATTTTCTTTTATATCCTAGAAATTTTCCATGTCAGTTTATATAGACTTATGAAATTATTTTAAATACGTAAACTCATTTTCCATACCATGGATATAGCATAATTTATTTAACTTTCTTCCTCTTGGTGGACTTTGAGGTTATTTTCATTTTTTTCCAAACTACTTTGTACTTTCATTGTAACGTTTGTCTTTAACTGTCTTAGCCAATCTGAGCTGCTATAATAAGTTTCATAGACTGGGTGGATTATAAAGAACAGAAACTTATTTCTCACAGTTCTGGAAGCTGGTTGTCCAAGACCAGGGTGCCAATATTGTTCTAGAGAAGGCACTCTTTCAGGTCAGAGACCCTCATTGTCTTCTTGTATCCTCACATGACAGAAAGAGGGAGTCAGAGATCTCTGGAGTCCCTTGCATAAAGGCACTAATCTTATTCATGAGAGCTCCACCCTAATTATGTCCTGAAGGCCCTCTACCTCCTTATACCATCACATGGTATAGGGCTAAATTTCAACCTATGAATTTCGGTGGTGAGCGCACAACCAGTCCATTGCATTAACCCATATATTGTTTAAGGTGCAGTTTTTAGTGTCCATATTTCTGGAAATGAAAGAAAAAATGTATTTTAAAAAATATACATTCATACTGATTTCAGGTGATAAGAATGCCATAAACATATGTAGACACCAACATGGATGCGTCTAGAGATATATGAGTGAAAGTAACTTGCAGAATGACATATATAATCTAAGACCATTTGCATACAATTTTTCAACGTGCAAAATAATATACTTAATATTTTGAAAGATTTTCAATTTTATATGTGTGTGTGTGTGTGTATGTGTGTATATATATATATATACATATATGTATATATATATATATAAAGATTTTTTATTTATTTGAGAGAGAGAATAGAGAGCATGAGATGGGGAAAGGTCAGAGGGAGAAGCAAACTCCCTGCTAAGCAGAGAGCCCAGTGTGGGACTTGATCCTAGGACTCTAGGATCATGACCTGAACTGAAGGCAGTTGCTTAAGCAACTGAGCCACCCAGGTGCCCCTCAATAATATATTTTTAAGGGGACACACACATATATAGCAAAATACAAAAAGGATGTATGGGAATGAAAACTTCAAATGTAAGGTAATGGTTACCCTGAGGTGGACAGAGTTGAATGAAGTGGGGAAAAGGTTCACAAAGAGTTTGTTTGTTTGCTTCTTTCTTTCTTTGAGGGAAAGTGTTGGGGGGGGGGGGGCAAAAGGAGAAGAAGAGAGAGGATCTTAAGCAGGCTCCACACCCAGCACAGAGCCCAAAGCAGGGCTTGAACTCACGACCCTGAGATCATGACCTGAGCAGAAATCAAGAGTCAGATGCTTAACTGACAGCTACCCAGGCACCCCAAACAGTTTCAAAACTGTACATTTTTTTAATTGAAAAAGTAAAAATATACCAAATGGGATAATTCTGACTGGCTGCTGATGGTGAAAAGAGCTATAGTTTTTATATGATGTTATTGTACTTGATCATATATTAAAGTGTTTTCTTGGTTTTAATACTTAGCCCATTGATATTTTTGGGTTTTCTAGGCAGATCATCTATTTCAATTCATTCCTATTCTTACATCTTTTCTTTTTTTTTAGCAGCAGGGATATGCAGCCATCTTGTCTTATTCTTTACTCTTTTTTTATATTTTTAATGAGAATAGTGTTATTACATCTTTTATTTCTGGGATACACCCTATATAGGGATATAACACTATTCCCTTTTTTTACAGCAGCCATTTTTGCTTGTTCCTTATTCAATCTAGCCATGTCTGCCTTTAGATTTTTAGGAACTATTAATTTATGATCCATCAATACCATTTCTACTTTGTTTTCCAGGGATATTACAGCTTTAAAAAAAAATCATTTCTTGGAATTTGGATAGCAGAAGAAAGCTGAATATGTGCTTAGTCTGCCATCTTGAATGAATGTATAATTTTATTAGTAATAAAGAATTAACAAAATAATTGTAAACTTTAATGTGCTAGCCACCCAGTTTATAGCAGCATTATCTACAATAGCTAAATTATGGAAACTGCCCAAGTGTCCATCAACTGATGAGTGGATAAAGAATATGTGATAAATACCCTGGAATATTACTTAGTCATTAAAAAAGAGTGAAATCTTGCCATTTGCAATAACATGGATAGAACTAGAAGGTACTATGCTAAGCAGAATAGGTCAACCAGGAAAAGACAAATACCATATGATTTCACTTATGTGGAATTTAAGAAACAAAACAAATGAGCAAAGGGGAAAAAGAGGGAGAGAGAGAGAAAGAGACAAACTAAGAACAGATGCTTAACTGACAGCTACCTTAACTGACAGCTATAGAGAACAAACTAATGGTTACCAGAATGGAGTTAGGTAGAGAGAGTGGTTAAATAGGTGATGGAGATCAAGGAGTGAACTTGTGATGAGCACTGGGTATTACATGGAAGTGTTGAATCACTGTACTGTATACCTGAAACTAATTACACTGTATGTTAACTGACTGGAATTTAAATAAAAACTTCCAAAAAATGTGCTAGCCACCCAAACTCATTCTCTGTCTCTAGAAAAATGGACTTTTTAAAAAATCTGTTGTTTGAAGAAAGAAAATGGACTCAAGATGCAACATTCAAAGTTTTGGTTTGACCTAATATTTTCACATTAGCAATGGTGGTTGAACCCTGGGGTGACTTTCTGAGAAATGACAGGGCACTTATCTCTGGAAGATTTCATTCCTAGTTTGTTGAATTTTTTTTTTAAACATAAAAGGGTGTTGAATTTTGTCAAATGTTTTTTCCACAACAACTGAAATTTCTTCCTTCTATATATATTTATGGACAGAGATCACAAGTAGGCAGAGAGACAGGCAGAGACAGAGAGGAGGAAGCAGGCTCCCCACTGAGCAGAGAGCCTGATGTGGGGCTCGATTCCGGGACCCTGGGACCATGACCTGAGCCAAAGGCAGAGGCTTTAAGCCACTGAGCCACCCAGGCACCCCCACTGTCTGATTTTTGTATGTTGCACCACCTTTGCATTCCTGGGACCAATCCCACTTGTTCACGGTGTATAATCCTTATAATATGCTGCTGTATTTTCTTTGCTAATATTTTGTTGAGGATTTTTGCATCTATATTCAAAAGGAATATTGGCCTGTAGTTTTCCTTTCTTGTGAGGTCTTTGTCTGGCTTCTTTATTTGGGTAATACTGGCATCACAGAATGAGTCAGGAGCTATTTTCGCCTTGTCTCTCTCTCTCTCTCTCTCTCTCTCTCTCTCTATATATATATATATATATATATATATTTTAAAGATTTTATTTATTTGTTTGACAGAGAGAGATCACAAGTAGGCAGAGAGGCAGGCAGAGAGAGAGAGAGGGGAGCAAGCTCCCTGCCGAGCAGAGAGCCCGATGCAGGACTCAATCCCAGGATCCTGAGATCATGACCCCAGCCGAAGGCAGCGGCCCAACCCACTGAGCCACCCAGGCGCCCTCTCCTTGTCTATATTTTAAAAGAATTTGAGGACTGGTGTTATTCTTTAAATGTTTAGTTGAATCTTCCACTGAAGCCATCTGGTCCTAGGCTTTTCTCCATTGAAAGTGTTTTGATTGTTGATTTAATATCCTTACTTGTTATAGACCTATTCAGATTTTATGTTTCTTCTTGAGTCAAGTTTGATAGTTTGTACGTTTCTAGGAATCTGTCAGTTCCAGGTAGGTAACATAATTTGTTGAGGTGCAACATTTCTTAGTATTCTCTTATAATCCTTTATTCCTGTGAAACAAGTAGTAACACATGCACTTTCATTTCTAATTTTAGAAATTTTAGTCTTCCCGCTTGTTTTTCTTAATCTGTCTAGCTATAGCTTTCTTAATTTTTGTTGAGCATTTCAAATAACCAACTTTTTAGTTTTTTATTGTAGTAAAATATACATAACATAAAAATGACCATTTTAACCATTTTAAGTGTACAGTTTTGTAGCAGCATTAAGTGTGTTCGCATGGTTGTAGAAACATCATCACCATCTTCCTCCAGAACTTTTTAAGAGAATTTATTTATTTACTTGAGAGAGAAAGAGCATGAATGGGGGGATGGGCAGAGGGAGAGGGACAAGCAGACTCCCCACTGAGTGGGGACACCCCCAATGTGGGATTCGATCCCAGGACTCTGAGATCATGACCTGAGCTAAAGTCAGATGCTTAACCAACTGAGCAACCCAGGCACCTCCAGAACTTTTTCAAAAAGTGTTGTTGTTTTTTTTTTCACTTACAAAACTGAAACTCTGAACCATTAACTATTAACACACACCCCCCCCATTTCCCCTTACTCCCAACCTGTGGCAACTACCATTCTACTTTCTCCTTCTATGGATTTGACTACTTCATATAAGTAGACTCATACCATATTTGCTCTTTTGAGCCCAATTTCTTTCATTTAGCATCATGTCTTTAAGTTTCACCCATCTGGCAGCTCATATCTGGATCTCCCTCTTCTTTAGGAGTGAAAAATGCTCTGTTAGCTGTATATACCACATTTTGTTTATCTCTTCATCCATCAATGGACACAGGCTGCTTCCACTTTTGGCTGTTGTGAAATAATGCTGCTATGAACCTGAGTGTTCAAACTAGTTCAAAGTAGAAACTTTGATTTGTATTGATTCTATTGGTTTTCTATTTTCTATTTTATCCCCACTCCAATCTTTATTAACCTGCTTGCATTGGATTTTCTTGCTTTTCTTTATTTTCTTAAGGTGGAAGCTTAGGTTATTGATTTGAGGTCTATATTCTTTTAAAATGTTGGCATTTACAGCTAGAACTTTCCTAGATTTTTTTATGTTTCCCCATAAATACCTGTTCTGATGCCTAGACACAAAGTCTGCTGGGAAGTTTGGGATGGAGAGGAAATGGGCAATATGAAGTTGCAATTTGTGTAGAGAATACAGAGAGGGCCAAACAATAAACAATTCTGTACTATGCAATGGCATATGTTCTTTGCATCAGATAATGATATACCTTATATATATATATATCTCATACATTGTATCATATATAGAGATAGATGGATCTTAGGTAATTAGTCCAAGATAGCCAAAAATACTGCCTTAGGGTTTTTTATATTTTGTGGTTTACTTAAAAATATTTAGTATTTATCTGGGATACCTGGGTAGCTCAGTCAGTTAAGTGACCCACTCTTGATTTTGGCTCAGGTCATGATCTCAGGGTCGTGAGATCAAACCCTATGTTGGGCTCCATGCTGGGTGTGGATCCTACTTAAGATTTTCACTCTCTTTCTCCCTCTTCTCTCCTACCTCCTCTTGCTCTAAAATAAATAAATAAATAAATTCATATTTATCTAGAAGTGTAATTCTGTATTTCTTAGTACCAAAGTCTTTATCGTGGAAAAAATTAAACACGCAAGCCTGAGTAGAACTTGACATTCTAAGGAAGGAAATGTAATACCTATTTTATCTTTATATTTTAATTTGCTGAAGAGTATTTAATGAAATCAGTTTTAAATCCAACTACCCTGAATGTATCAAAGATAAAAACCCAATCTCAGCGATGTTTCATCTTTTCAATTTTTTCCCAACAGCTAAGGTTAGTCAATCTATTGATTATAAAATCATATTATTAATTATTATTGTATATAAAATTATACATTTTATTGGCAAGAAGTTTGACATTCTGATTGTTACCCTGAAGATAAACATTGGCTGATCATTGGGGCGCCTGGGTGGCTCAGTGGGTTAAAGCCTCTGCCTTTGGCTCAGGTCATGATCCCAGCGTCCTGGGCATCAGGCTCTCTGCTCAGCAGGGAGCCTGTTTCCCCTCCTCTCTCTCTGCCTGCCTCTCTGCCTACTTGTGATCTCTGCCTGTCAAAAATAAATAAATACCACCCTTTTAGTATTTTACTTGCTCCTTCATATACTTTTTTTTTTTAAAGATTTTATTTATTTATTTGACAGACAGAGATCACAAGTAGGCAGAGAGGCAGGCAGAGAGAGAGAGGAGGAAGCAGGCTCCCTGCAGAGCAGAGAGCCCGATGTGGGGCTCGATGCCCGGACCCTGAGATCACGACCCGAGCCGAAGGCAGAAGCTTTAACCCACTGAGCCACCCAGGTGCCCCCTCCTTCATATACTCTTATCTGGACAAAATGACAAGGCGGAAAAATTCATCACAAAAAAAAGAATAAGAGGCGGTACCAAAGGCTAGGGACCTAATCAGTACAGACATTGGTAATATGTCAGATCTAGAGTTTAGAATGACGATTCTCAAGGTTCTAGCTGGGCTCGAAAAAGGCATGGAAGATATTAGAGAAACCCTCTCGGGAGATATAAAAGCCCTCTCTGGAGAAATAAGAGAACTAAAATCCAACCAAGTTGAAATAAAAAAAAGCTATTAATGAGGTGCAATCAAAAATGGAGGCTCTTACTGTTAAGATAAATGAGGCAGAAGAAAGAATTAGTGATATAGAAGACCAAATGACAGAGAATAAAGAAGCTGAGCAAAAGAGGGACAAACAGCTACTGGACCACAAGGGGAGAATTCGAGAGATAAGTGACACCATAAGATGAAACAACATTAGAATAATTGGGATTCCAGAAGAAGAGGAAACAGAGAGGGGAGCAGAAGGTATATTGGAGAGAATTATTGGAAAGAATTTCCCTAATATGGTAAAGGGAACAACATCAAAATCCAGGCGGTGCAGAGAACCCCCCTCAAAATCAACAAGAATAGGTACACACCCCGTCACCTAATATTAAAATTTACAAGTCATAGTGACAAAGAGAAGATCCCGAAAGCAGCCCAGGAAAAGAAGTCTGTAACATACAATGGTAGAAATATTAGATTGGCAGCAGACTTATCCACAGAGACCTGGCAGGCCAGAAAGAACTGGCATGATATATTCAGAGCACTAAATGAGAAAAACATGCAGCCAAGAATACTATATCCAGCTAGGCTATCATTAAAAATAGAGGGAGAGATAAAAAGCTTCCAGGACAAACAAAAACTGAAAGAATTTGCAAATACCAAACCAGCTCTACAGGAAATATTGAAAGGGGTCCTCTAAGCAAAGAGAGAGCCTAAAAGTAGTAGATCATAAAGGAACAGAGACAATATATAGTAACAGTCACCTTACAGGCAATACAATGGCACTAAATTCATATCTCTCAATAGTTACCCTGAGTGTAAATGGGCTAAATGCCCCAATCAAAAGACACAGGGTATCAGAATGGATAAAAAAACAAAACCCATCTATATGTTGCCTACAAGAAACTCATTTTAGACCCGAAGACACCTCCAGATTTAAAGTGAGGGGGTGGAAAAGAATTTACCATGCTAATGGACATCAAAAGAAAGCTGGGGTGGCAATCCTTATATCAGATCAAATAGATTTTAAGCCAAAGACTATAATAAGAGATGAAGAAGGACACTATATTATACTCAAAGGGTCTGTCCCACAAGAAGATCTAACAATTTTAAATATCTATGCCCCTAACATGGGAGCAGCCAACTATATAAACCAATTAATAACAAAATCAAAGAAACACATCAACAATAATACAATAATAGTAGGGGACTTTAACACTCCCCTCACTGAAATGGACAGATCATCCAAGCAAAAGATCAACAAGGAAATAAAGGCCTTAAATGACACACTGCACCAGATGGATATCACAGATCTATTCAGAACATTTCATCCCAAAGCCACAGAATACACATTCTTCTCTAGTGCACATGGAACATTCTCCAGAATAGATCACATCCTCGGTCCTAAATCAGGTCTCAACCAGTATCAAAAGATTGGGATCATTCCCTGCCTATTTTCAGACCACAATGCTCTGAAGCTAGAACTCAATCACAAGAGGAAATTTGGAAAGAACCCAAATACATGGAGACTAAACAGCATCATTCTAAAGAATGAATGGGTCAACCAGGAAATTAAAGAAGAATTGAAAAAATTCATGGAAACAAATGATAAGGAAAACACAACAGTTCCAAATCTGTGGGACACAACAAAGGCAGTCCTGAGAGGAAAATATATAGTGGTACAAGCCTTTCTCAAGAAACAAGAAAGGTCAAGTACACAACCTAACCCTACACCTAAAGGAGCTGGAGAAAGAACAAGAAAGAAAGCCTAAACCCAGCAGGAGAAGAGAAATCATAAAGATCAGAGCAGAAATCAATGAAATAGAAACCAAAAAAAAAAAAAAAAACAATAGAACAAATCAACAAAACTAGGAGCTGGTTCTTTGAAAGAATTAATAAGATTGATAAACCCCTCGCCAGACTCATCAAAAAGAAAAGAGAAAGGACCAAATAAAGAAAATCTTGAATGAAAGAGGAGAGATCACAACTAACACCAAAGAAATACAGACAATTATAAGAATATACTATGAGCAACTCTACGCCAACAAATTTGACAATCTGGAAGAAATGGATGCATTCCTAGAGACCTATAACCTACCGAAACTGAACCAGGAAAAAATAGAAAACCTGAACAGACCCATAACCAGTAAGGAGATTAAACCGGTCATCAAAAATCTCCAAACAAACAAAAGCCCAGGGCCAGACGGCTTCCCAGGGAAATTCTACCAAACATTTAAAAAAGAACTAATTCCTCTTCTCCTGAAACTGTTCCAAAAAATAGAAATGGAAGGGAAACTTCCAAACTCATTTTATGAGGCCAGCATCACCTTGATCCCAAAACCAGACAAGGATCCCATCAAAAAAGAGAACTACAGACCAATATCCTTGATGAACACAGATGCAAAAATTCTCGCCAAAATACTAGCCAATAGGATTCAACAGTACATTAAAAGGATTATTCACCACGACCAAGTGGGATTTATTCCAGGGCTGCAAGGTTGGTTCAACATCCGCAAATCAATCAATGTGATACAACACATTAATAAAAGAAAGAACAAGAACCATATGATACTCTCCATAGATGCTGAAAAAGCATTTGACAAAGTACAGCATCCCTTCCTGATCAAAACTCTTCAAAGTGTAGGGATAGAGGGCACATACCTCAATATTATCAAAGCCATCTATGAAAAACCCACCGCAAATATCATTCTCAATGGAGAAAAACTGAAAGCTTTTCCGCTAAGGTCAGGAACACGGCAGGGATGTCCGTTATCACCACTGCTATTCAACATAGTACTAGAAGTCCTAGCCTCAGCAATCAGACAACAAAAGGAAATTAAAGGCATCCAAATCGGCAAAGAAGAAGTCAAACTATCACTCTTTGCAGATGATATGATACTATATGTGGAAAACCCAAAAGACTCCACTCCAAAACTGCTAGAACTTGTACAGGAATTCAGGAAAGTATCAGGATATAAAATCAATGCACAGAAATCAGTTGCATTTCTCTACACCAACAACAAGACAGAAGAAAGAGAAATTAAGGAGTCAATCCCATTTACAATTGCACCCAAAACTATAAGATACCTAGGAATAAACCTAACCAAAGAGACTAAGAATCTATACACAGAAAACTATAAAATACTCATGAAAGAAATTGAGGAAGACACAAAGAAATGGAAAAATGTTCCATGCTCCTGGATTGGAAGAACAAATATTGTGAAAATGTCTATGCTACCTAAAGCAATCTACACATTTAATGCAACTCCTATCAAAATACCTCCATTTTTTTCAAAGAAAAAAGAACAAATAACCCTAAAATTTATATGGAACCAGAAAAGACCTCGAATAGCCAAAGGAATATTGAAAAAGAAAGCCAAAGTTGGTGGCATCACAATCCCGGACTTCAAGCTCTATTACAAAGCTGTCATCATCAAGACAGCATGGTACTGGCACAAAAACAGACACATAGATCAATGGAACAGAATAGAGAGCCCAGAAATGGACCCTCAACTCTATGGTCAACTCATCTTCGACAAAGCAGGAAAGAACGTCCAATGGAAAAAAGACAGCCTCTTCAATAAATGGTGTTGGGAAAATTGGACAGCCACATGCAGAAAAATGAAATTGGACCATTTCCTTACACCGCACACAAAAATAGACTCAAAATGGATGAAAGACCTCAATGTGAGAAAGGAATCCATCAAAATCCTTGAGGAGAATACAGACAGCAACCTCTTCGACCTCAGCTGCAGCAACATCTTCCTAGGAACATTGCCAAAGGCAAGGGAAGCAAGGGCAAAAATGAACCATTGGGATTTCATCAAGATCAAAAGCTTTTGCACAGCAAAGGAAACAGTTAACTGTTTAACAAACAACTGACAGAATGGGAGAAGATATTTGCAAACGACATATCAGATGAAGGGCTAGTGTCCAAAATCTATAAAGAACTTAGCAAACTCAACACCCAAAGAACAAATAATCCAATCAAGAAATGGGCAGAAGACATAAACAGACATTTCTGTAAAGAAGACATCCAGATGGACAACAGACACATGAAAAAGTGCTCCACATCACTCGGCATCAGGGAAATACAAATCAAAACCACAATGAGATATCACCTCACACCAGTCAGAATGGCTAAAATTAACAAGTCAGGAAATGACAGATGCTGGCGAGGATGTGGAGAAAGGGGAACCTCCTACACTGCTGGTGGGAATGTAAGCTGGTGCAACCACTCTGGAAAACTGCATGGAGGTTCCTCAAAATGTTGAAACTAGAACTACCCTATGACCCAGCAATTGCACTACTGGGTATTTACCCTAAAGATACAAACGTAGTGATCCGAAGGGGCATGTGCACCCGAATGTTTATAGCAGCAATGTCTACAATAGCCAAACTATGGAAAGAACCTAGATGTCCATCAACAGACGAATGGATAAAGAAGAAGTGGTATATATACACAATGGAATACTATGCAGCCATCAAAAGAAATGAAATCTTGCCATTTGCGACGACGTGGATGGAACTAGAGGGTATCATGCTTAGCGAAATAAGTCAATCAGAGAAAGACAACTATCATATGATCTCCCTGATATGAGGTGGAGATGCAACATGGGGGGGTTAAGGGGATAGGAGAAGAATAAATGAAACAAGATGGGATTGGAAGGGAGACAAACCATAAGTGACTCTTAATCTCACAAAACAAACTGAGGGTTGCTGGGGGTGGGGGTAGGGAGAGGGAGGTGGGGTTATGGACATTGGGGAAGGTATGTGCTGGGGTGAATGCTGTGAAGTGTGTAAACCTGGCAATTCACAGACCTGTACCCCTGGGGATAAAAATACATTATATGTTTATAAAAAAAATAAATAAAGTCAAACATAAATAAATAAATAAATAAATAAATAAATAAATAAATAAAATATTGGCTGATCATTTGAGCTATTTGGTTGAATGACTATAAGAGTTGTATAAAATCCTTGCCAGCAAAAACTTCAGAGCAAAATTAACTCTAAATTGTTATCATGAGGGCAGAGAAGAAAAAAATGCTTGCTATAATTCTGTGACAATTAAATATGCAGAGTTTATGCTAAAACACTTCAGCAAACATTTGGCAAGGGGACACAAGTGATTTCTAAATTCAAGAGTTGTGCTGTTGTGCTTCAGTGAAACAGATACATTAGGGATGAGAAGCTCCACTTGACTGCGATTTTTCTCCACTCAGTGATGGGCAAGAGAGCAGTTCAGAAGCAGTTTTGACTTGTGACTACCCCTGTAGTTGCATGTTTATGTTTCTAGAACTTATAATAGTGAGATGTTTTGAACAGAATTATGAAGTAATTTGTCAGCCTCCCTGCCCATTCGTGTTGTTCTTATTCACTCTAGCATCGATGCTGATTTGTTAGTCACAGATTACATCTTCCCCTCCACTCACCAACACCCCCCACCTCCTGAAGAAAGGAGCCTTGATGTCTCATCGAATTTAGGCAAGTAGATTTTTAGTACTGACTTGTTTCTATTTGCCAGAGTGGGAGAAACAGATTCTTCAGAAACAGAACTTAACTGATCTCCGGTGTAAGCTCCAGAGGATGAATGGTCAGTAAATGAAAAATCTGAACTCCTTAATATTAAATATCTTTCCAAAATAACAGGGCATTAGGTCAGAGATGACTCAGACTTAGGACTCAAGAGACCTTAGCTTGCAGTGAATCTTATTTAATTTAGAAAAATCAGGGAATTTGAGGACTAGTAAGAAAGTTAAAACAAAATGAAACAGAACTTGAGTATTTATCCAAATATTACTCAAGTATTTGGATAAATACTCATTATATTTAAACATGTATGCTCAAATATGTAGATCTCAGGATGATCTTTTTTTTTTTAAAGATTTATTTATTTGACAGAGAACACAAGTAGGCAGAGAGGCAGGCAGAGAGAGAGGAGGAAGCAGGCTCCCCGCTGAGCAGAGAGCCCAATGCAGGGCTTAATTCCAGGACCCTGGGTTCAAGACCTGAGCCAAAGGCAGAGGCTTTAACCCACTGAGCCACCCAGGATGACCATATTTTTGACCACCACAAACATACTTATTTTTTAAATCTCCTGACCTTCATCATCTGTTGAACAGAAGGAAGGTCCAAAGGCAAGTTATTCAACTGTCAAGAACTCAGCAGAAGAAGATGTACCAAATTATTCATTCTATCATTGATCAACTCTGTTTCCCTGAAAAGTATAACTCTGATACAGAGAAGGAGCAAATCCTAAGCTTTGAAAAATGTACTTCAATTTTGGTCCTGGGAGATATTAGCAACTCTAACTTGTTTTTGGATGGCATGGATCAATTGCTATTGGAATGTGTTTCAGAGCTTTATTTCCCAGTAGGTTTGGAAGATGACACTGAACAGAAAAATCAACCAATAAAATCTCCAACTAGCCTCCAAAAATGGAATCAGAGTAACTGGATCCCTTTCTCTGAATCAGATTTCATCTCCTTTCTTTCTAGAACCCTTGTGTCTGCACTGTGTGCCTCAGCCTCCCACCCAGGCTTTTTCCACCATCAGAACTGAAATAGGTCTACTGTCCTTAATATTCTACTCTGAGAGTTGGTGAACATTAACACTCTAGTAACGTTTTAACAGCTGCCTTTAATACCTCACAGTGAATAAGGTGAGGATTTTCACCCCTAACCCAAATCACTGGTAAAATGGGCAGAGCGGTTAGAGCCTCACAATCCAGTCATTTCCTGAACCACCAGCTGCAGCAATTCTTCCAGCTTCCCATTCTCTTGGTTTTCTATACATATTAATACAGATTTAAATGAGTTGCACTGGTGTTTTGGAGAAAAAGGCTTAACCTTTCTGGAACCTATTCCTCCCTTGAGGTCTGATTCTGCGAGTTCTGATGTGAGGGAGCCATGGCCAACGGTAACTTCTAGAGTGCTCTGCACTCCTGCACAGCAGAAAAGGCTTCAGTGGACCTGAATGTTGGCTCGGCCACCTGCCAGCTCCATGACTTTGTCCAAGTGACCTAAACTCTAAGCCTTGGATACATCATCTAGGAAAGGCAGATAATATTACCTACCTCAGAGGGATCTTGTGAGAATGAGCAATAGAATACGTAGATCTTTTAGCACAGTGTCTAGCATCTAGTCGGTGTGTACGAAACACTCAATACCATTTGTTGTGTATCATCTTTTATGCTTTGTGCAGGTATCAAGTAAGACCTAAACTCTGTAGGAATACCTTGATATAAAAAATGAAAATGCATTCAACTCAGTGTGAAAGGGAAATTTCTATAAAAAGGAAAAAGCGGCATTTTTAAGGATATGTATATATCATTTTTAAAATTTTTCTGATAGTATAGCTGTATCAAAACACTAGCTGATGGGGTTAGGCTCCAGGTATTTCCTCTTTTTCTGCTGATCCATTTTCCCGAGTGAGCTAATTTTAACCTGCAAACCCAAATCCTGGGGCTTCTCTGGGACACCCCCTCTTTACTCGGTTGTTTTTGAAATCACTGACTCCTGTTTGCTTCTGCCTCATCCCCAATCTTGACCCTGAATTCTAATTTCATCCTTTGCTTTATGCTTGACATATTAGCTTCGCAGGAAGGGCTCAGGTCTTTCCCACTGGCAGGTGGCTTTCTAGTCTGAGCTCTGTTAAAAAATCAATGCTATTTCCACATCCTCTAGTGTTTACACCTCTTCATTACTCATGTTTCACACCATCTACAATTTCTTCAGAGTCCCGTCTTCTGACCAATCTCCAATATAATTCCCAGATTCTCTATTCATTTGCTTGTGACAATTCTCCTTCAGGTCTAGCTTGACAGTTTTTTATAAGAATCAGTGAAGAGTACTTGAGGATTTGGGTTTACCAGGACCTCGTTTTGGAATGCAAAGGAATCTGAAATGGAATTTCATTCTATGTACATGCTGACTTACT
Organism: Enhydra lutris kenyoni; assembly: GCF_002288905.1. Taxonomy (NCBI): domain Eukaryota; kingdom Metazoa; phylum Chordata; class Mammalia; order Carnivora; family Mustelidae; genus Enhydra; species Enhydra lutris. The sequence continues at coordinate 6,243,266 of NW_019154124.1, forward strand.
GAAAAAAAAAAAAAAGTGGGAGGGGGCAGAGGGGAGAGAATGATATTTTATGATCACTAAGTGTTCATAGATTTTCCTTTTGATCTTGAGGTATGCACAAGCAGCTATCACAAGGCATATAAAAATGAACCAAGTTTTTTTATTTTCAAAAAGCAGTGAAAACATTTATACAGGACATTATGAAATTCCAATGCCATCACTAGGACCCAACTCCTGCAGTTTACTGGTGCAGAATCATCACCAAAAGCTGGTCTGCAGGTAGGCAGGCAAGCAGGATCAAAGTATTTCCTTGGGTGCTAGAATTCTCTCAATAATAATACTCCTACTAATAAAGGGAACCTTCCCTTAGCTGGATAACCCGGCATCAACAGGCAACACAGTTCATCCCAATGTAAACGTGGTTTTCTGACACCGGAGGAGCAAATACAGAACTTGCTGGAAGCAGAACAATTTCTCAGTTATCCCAGTATAGTGATCCTCACGCTTTGCTTCTTTGCTGCGTGATCCCTATGTATTCTTTCCCATTCGTCCTCTTCCGTATCCTGATCAAATGTTTCAGGGTATGCTGGTAACTTGTCTTTGGGGCATTCTTCAAAGTAAGTACGAATATATTTCCCCACAAACCACCCTTTGTACTCTTCAGGCGTTTTGCATTCCAGGCCGTTGTAGTGGACATTGTAGTGATGCTTTAACCAGTAGTAGAGGTAGTGGATATTGTAGTCACATCTCCAAGGATTATCTCGGAGCCATAAGAGTTTCAGAAAATACAAGTCTTCTAGTACTCCATAGTCAAAGTTTTGTAGACTGTTGTTGGATAAATCTAACTCTTCTAAATGTGTGAGTCCTAAAAAGGCAGCTAGAAACAGAAAATATTTATTAATGAGACGGGTAGCTGGGTCTCATCCAACTGTAGGGCGTATTATCAGGACAAACAAAAAAGTAAGAGACTTAATTCGCCTGGCTGAAAAATGACGAAAAAGACTGCCCTCCTCTTCTTTTTCTCAGAGCGCTTACTTGAGAAAACTTGCAATCTTAAGTACTTTACACTCTCTTTGAAATGCATACATATCCTTTACAAGACTAGGGCTTCTCTCAACTTTACGAGCCAGGAATGCCTTTCCCAGGGACTGGAGAGCCATATCTGAAATGTAAACATCAAGGGCGATAGCAGCCCTATCTTCCCCTTCCTGCGGACCTGAGGGCCCTTGCTCCTTCCCAGTTGCAAAACTACCTCTTCATATAAAGATGGAGGTTGTTTTTCTCTGGATAAAGCCAACTGGTCACCTCAATTACCAGATAAAGTGAGAGGCACCATGTATGACAAATAATGCTGTCAAGTCCTCTCACTTAAGGACTAGTTATTTACCCTGAAAACATGTATCGATTGGGTTGTCTGCTTGGCTATGTAAAAGGGGAAGATTTCTGTCTTTGCAATTTCTTAGAAGATTTCTTGTGTAGTGCATTACATTCTAGTTGGATGCTTATTCAACAATAAAAGCGCCCCCCCCCCCCGCCGGCCACAACTACCTTTGTGGAGAGAATTTCTATGTTGGGAAATTCTGGTTTTAATTATATTTTCCTAACAGCATATACATGTCTAAATGCAAAATTCTGAAGTATGTTTTTACTCACACAAAGCTTTTTCCTGGATTTAGTTGACTAGAATACATTATTTTATTTGAAAAATCAGTTTTATGTTAGCTTTCTAAAAAATGTATTTTGGTCTCAACTGCATTTTTTTAAATACTCGCTGCAAAGATGCCACACAAAAAAGCATGAATTAGGAAAATATTTCAAATGCAAGACATTAGTGCATAAACAATGAAAAAATGTGTATGGTGATGATTTGACAGTTCCTGGGATATCAGCAAACTCAAAATGCTGTGAAAACAGCCCTTTCTCTGTTTAGAGGGAGGGAATTATAACCCCGTAGAGTCCAAAATGAAACAGTTTTTATCAACATTTTGAAAACATCTGGTTGTGTTTTGGCAAACTATGGGAGCTGTCCGCTTTGAATCCATATGTATTTAATTCTGCTGGAGGGTGAGTAATTAACAAATATTAAACATATAACACAAAAATAAGACAAGAAAAACCTCTTTCTCCCCTCACCTCCAGGAATAAAAAAGAAATCTAAACCTAGATTATCCCTATTTCAGTTGATGTAAACTAACCCTGGAACTTATTGGTCAACTTTGATTTCAAATATTTTGTTCCTATTTCAAGCATTTTCTCATTACCGTTTTAAAATACCCAGGGCACACAACAATGCCCTTATTTTGAGTTTGGAAAATGTGCTCTAATACCAATACCATGAGCCATTTTCATATCATTTGTTTTCAGACAAAACTCATAATTTCCTCTAAAAAGAATTCTTTCTATTTTGGTGCAAAAGCAATAGCTTGGATGGGAGGGTTGGGAACGGGCAGGCGGCTGGGGAGGAGCAAAAGGTCAGCCCATGCAATGACAGTTTTGAAGACACTGCATTTTTCCTATTTGCTAACATTCTGTGAACCAACAATCTCAAATTTTACTTTCCTCAAAACAACTCAGCCCTGGGCGCCTGGGTGGTTCAGTGGGTTAAAGCCTCTGCCTCCGGCTCAGGTCATGGTCCCAGGGTCCTGGGATCGAGGCCCGCATCGGGCTCTCTGCTTAGCAGGGAGCCTGCTTCCTCCTCTCTCTCTGCCTGCCTCTCTGCCTACTTGTGATCTCTCTCTCTGTCAAATAAATAAATAAAATCTTAAAAAAAAAAAAATCTACATTTCTAAAAAAAAAAAAAAAAAACCTCAGCCCTTCAGACTGAAAGCATGTGAGAACATTCCTAGATTTTATTTTGTAAGTGCTGTAGTTTTTACTTAAACCCTACGTATTCAAGTACTTGGCAAAGGTGGATTTCACCTGTTTGTTAAAGGAGCTCAAGCCCCAATAGGGTGTCTTCTTTCTCTCTTCTGCAACAAAGTCTGGAATTTCATGAGATTGTTATTTCACACCTTTTAAAACCAGTAAATCTCATTGCATTTGTGTGTATCTACCAGCAAAAGCAGTTAACTAAGTCTACTTTGGCACTGTTTCATCTCATTGGTCCTGAAATAAAGAAGGTCTTTAATCTTAGTATTTTTTAAAAAATAAGTAGGCTTCCTGATCAACATGGGGTTTGAACTCTACAACACTGACATCGAGTCGCGCACTGGAGCCAGCAGGCGCCCTCAAGGTCTTTTATTTCAAAACCTCTTTAGGTCATTTTGACTTATTGAAGAACTGAGATACTTTTTGTTCCAGGAAAGTGGTTGACATTTGGTAGGAACACATATTTGTTAATGTAGAAAATACTTTCCTAGGACTGAATTGAGCAAAGGAGAAAAAAGAATACTACTGCTGGTAACAAGTTCACCTTGTGTGTCAGCAAGGAAAACACACCAGGTAGACGAGTTTGAGAGGACTTCCGGAGATCTCAAGGATGGTAAAGGAATCCTTGGAATTTTGGCAATTTTTTAACTGATGAGGGAAAAATATCACTAGAAATAAAACAAACCCATTTTGCACTATTACCTATCTTTGCATTGTTTTCTTATTTTTCTCTAGTTTTACACACTGTGCTCCCATTATAATGAAGATATTGTTGTACCATTCCTCACCACTTTAATAAATTTAGCTTAGGCCATAGAATAACAAATATTTTAGTCTCTTTTAGAGGTAACTCTAAAACCCAATTGCTTGGATACTTTTGATGGGTGTAAGCCCAGGGCCATGGGCTTACTTGCTTACATGCTTGGTCTTGAAGCTCTTTGGTTCTCATGCAGCAAGAGAGGAGGGCCTCCACCTCCAGATTCTTCCCCCTATGGCCTAGCTTTGTGGAGACTGGCTGCCAGGGATTGACCTCCACACTAACACGACGATCGCTTCAACTGGGAGAAGAATGTCTCTGTTGTAGTCTTATTCTCTGTGAAATGAAACTTGCTTTTGATCCCACAGTTTAAAGATACCCCCAAGTTTACGCCATCTATACAGGCCAAGATGTAAGTGTAGCATAGTGCTGTCATCATGGGAAAATTTTAAATTATCATTTCTTAATATTTTTTAAAAAGATGTTATTAACACTAAAATATGCCCTTGTAGCTCCGGAACATTCATTCTCAATTTGCACTTTCTACAATGTTAAAATCCTACTGTTCTATTCATGGTATTAAGTTACCAGTAACAATTGAACTGAAGTAACAATTGAACTGAAAATATTTATGATATTAACATTGCATTATTAATAGTATTAAAATAATTCTTATAGATGGGATTTTTCAAACTGAAGTAGCACTATGAAGGCATGTATGTTACAAATCAGATCAAAATGGCAGTAATTCTCAGTTCTTTCCAAATCCATTATGTTTATATAATGTACCATGCTTGTTTTCTCCAGAGGCTTTTTTCTTATTAGCAAATGAGAGAAGATTTGAAGGTTGGAAAAAGAGAATTAATCTGGATCTAGCATTAGATAAGATATATCTGGCTCTGGCTTGAGCACATTTTATCTTAATTTATGAGCTTGGTGCTTAGCAGATTGTTTCAAGTTTAATTTTTTAAAGGTTTTAAAAATTATTTTTTAATGTATTCATTTGAGAGAAAGAGAGCAAAAGAACATGGGCAAGGGCAGGGGGAGAAGCAGACTCCCCCTGAGCGGAGGGCCCAATGCAGGGCTCCATCCCAGGACCCTGGGATCATGAGCTGAGCCAAAGGCAGAACTTTGTTTAAAGTTTTATTTTTTTAGTGATCTTTACACCCAATGTGGGGATTGAACTCATGACCAGAGGTCAAGAGTTGCAACAATCCACTGACTGAGCCAGCCAGGCACCCCTCAAGTTTACTTATTGATTTTTTAAAGACTTTATTTGTTTATTTGAGAGAGAGAGAGAGAGAGAGCATGAGTGGTTGGGGGGCACAGAGAGGGTCCAAGGGAGAGGGAGAAGCAGGTTCTCTGCTGAGCATGGAGCTGGACCTGGGGCTCAGTCCCCAGGACCCTGGGATCATGACCTGAGGCGAAGGTTGACACTTAACCGACTAAGCCACGTGGGTGCCTCATCCCCTCAAGTTCACTTTAAATAAGTCATTAAAGTCTTGCCTTAAACAAGTTGGGACTTAATGGATAGCAAAGAAAATGACAAATCTGAACTTCCTTTCAAAAATTACTACATGTTTAACAGATTTTTAAAATCTATTCTACAAAAAACACTTTTACTTGGACAACTGAATAACTGTTGCTTAGTAATATATAATATTATAACCTTCATAAAGCAACATTTTGGTAAATATTTTTCAGCATGCCAAACAAGTTCTAATTTAGGCATCATGTTTAATTTAACCTTTTCATTATTTAGGTTAAAAAAAATAAATTGCACTTACTACAAATGTTGTCATTAGAAAAAAGAATCAAAGAATACCCATCACCCATTTAAAAGGCTATTCTGTGGAACTTACCAGGATCTATGAATTCAATGCCATTGCTGCTGAGGTTTAATTTTTTTAGCTCATGAACATCTTCAAACTCCTTGGGCCGAAGTTGGTTGATTTTATTGTATGACAAGTCAAGTTTAACAATATCTGGAGGGATGTTGTTTGGAACTTTCTTCAGCTCTGGAAAAATTAGTAACATTCTGGTTATCAAGGTTTCCCCTCACCTCATATTCTCTGTTGCTCTTCCACCTGTGGTTGAAGAGTAGGCTCTTAAAGGGGAATGGAATTATCTAAAGCCAAAGAACAAGACTTAGAATGTGCTAACTCCACCAAAGCCCTGTGGACCAGGTGCATCACACGCAGAGGAACGGATATCACTCCTTGCTGAGTTGTTCAGAGAAACGTCCTTGAGGTGGTGGCAAGAAATTAAGAGGACAGCAGGTATCAGGTGAGGCACTGGGGTTCACTGCTGGCTCTCTGTTAGAAGCACCTGGGAAGCTTTAGGGGGAAAAAAAAAGCTAAAAGGAAATGAAGCCAATCACACCACTCTATGTGTGTCTTCTACCAATGCCTTCCCACCTGCCCTAGGAGTTTTCACTATTAATTATTGCCTTTTTGTTATATTTTCATTTCATCCCTCTCCTTTGATTCCTTCTGCCAACAAAAAAAGCTCAGGTCTCTCCACCCTAAAAAAAGAACAAAAAGTTTTTCACTTTGATGGTCCTCAAGCTGCTCTCTTATTGCTGCTTTCCTTGGGTGCTACAATTTGAGAAAGCATAGTCTTGACTTGTAGCCTCTGCTTCCTCATCACCATGTATTCCCAGAACCCTTGTGATTTAGTTTATACGCCACTACTCCTAGAGGCCTGGATTCCTCAGGAACAACAACAGTATTGTTGTAACTACTACTATAGAAAAAGCCTCATGGAAGAAGAGTCCAGGTTCTTTTTCGCAGCTGAATAGGAAAATAGGGTTCACCTAATTTGTCTCTACTGTTTGTTTCTCTTTAAATTGTGCCTTTAAAAAATATAGTGTTTACATTATGTTTTAGTGTAATATTTGTCCTTTCTATTAATCTTTAGCAAAATACTCTAAGGTTTTATTTAATTTTTTTTTAAATTTTATTTATTTATTTCACAGAGAGAGATCACAAGTAGGCAGAGAGGCAGGCAGAGAGAGAGATAGAGGAGGAAGCAGGTTCTCCGCCAAGCAGAGAGCCCGATGCAGGACTCGATCCCAGGACCCTGAGATCACGACCTGAGCCGAAGGCAGAGGCTTAACCCACTGAGCCACCCAGGCGCCCTAAGGTTTTATTTAATTTTAAGTAGGGCAAGTGAAAACTTGAAGAGACACACACCTATTTCCACAAAAGAAAATTAGAAGCAATAAAATATCCAGATTAACTGACACCTGAGAAACAACATGGTCCAAAGGCTTTCTGAATAAAATTTGTTGAACTGGGTACAGTAAAATACGCTTATAATAGGTGGTATCCATTTATCCATAATGCCCTTTTTTGGTACAGAATAATTGTTGATAATTTTTTTAAAATAGTAAAAAAATAAAACAAAACAAACAAACAAAAAAAAAAACAAAACCAAAAAACACCACAACACCACCTCTGGTATTTAGGACCTATCCCATAATATATTTACTTTCATAAAGGCTCAGGCTTATTTTTTCCCTCTTTTAATACTCAAAATCCATGGTCCTAAATGGAATAGTATTGGTAGTTCCTTCTTTAGCATCCTCATTATTGCTAAATTTGCTCTCTCTTTCTTGATGGGATCTCAGTATCTTGATATTTATGTGCAAGAACTGTTCTAGGTGTTCTAACAAGTATTAAGTGACAAGAACACTATGGGCTAAGTACTCTTATTATTCATTCTCATTTTACAGATGATGAAACTGAGGCACGATTTTCCCTAGCCCTAGGATATAAATACACATGCTAGCTTCAGAATATATACTTCTATCCACTATGCTCTGCCACCTAATACTGGTAACTTCCTGCCTCGTTTATACTGTTCCATCTGCCCTAGAATTATCAAGGTTGGCAAAGGGTAAAGTTGGAATTAGGGAACAAGTGAGGTGGAGTCAGTATAACTGGGGTGGCCATGAGACCTTCCTAGCTCTATATTTAAAATGACATCTCAAAATTTTCAACTGGGCAATAAAATTAATACTACCTTTTCCTGCTTTTCTTCAATGGTAAGTCATTCCATCAAACATGTATACATTTTACTGACTGCTTTCATTTTTGTCCCTTCATGGTGGAGGCTTAGGACAATGCCTAATATATCCCAAATAAACAATGATATGTGGCAAACAGCTTCTAAAATGGCACTCAGAATTTCATTTTGCCAGCAGACTCTCTTCTACTGACTTTGACGAAATAAGCAGTCATGCTGGAGAGGCCTATGTGGCCAGAAATTAAGGGTGCCTTCTGGCAAACAGCCCCAAAGAAACTCGGACCCTCAGTCCAACAACCCTTGAGAAACTAAATTCTGCCAGTGGTAGTATGAGCTTGGAAGCTGAGTCTTTCTCAGTTGAACCTTCAGATGAGACCACAGGTATGAGTCCTGGTCAATACACTGATGGCAGCCTTGTGAAAGATCTGGAAGCAGAAGACCCAGCCAAGCCATGTCTGGTTTCTTGACCCACAGAAACTGTGAGGTAATAAATGTTACTTTATGTACTTAATGTACATGTACATAAAGTACATAATGTACTTAATGTACTTAATGTTGTTTCAAGCCACAAAGTTCTAGGGTAGTTTATCATAGTCAGCAACAGATAATACATTGTAAATAAAAACTAATTAAATGTTGAGTTTAATGATTTAAGGATACTAAGGACTCTTGTAATAAAAATGCCTTTAAAATAGGGAGTTCTCTTACTTTTTTTCTTTGGTAAGGCATGGTTCTGTTTGACCTAGAATTTTGTCTGCCAATATTTTATATATATATATATATATATATATATATATATATATATATATATAT